>NC_142343.1:19761682-20112182 GCF_054954075.1 Amborella trichopoda | reverse complement strand
ACCTTGAAATGGACCACGTAACTAGAACTCTATTTTTGGTGCATCAAATTGTTATGGGACAACCGTCATTATATCCGACACGATCGACCCCTATGGGTCAAGTTTCAACATAATCGGGAGCTCCAGGACAAAGTTATGGGTAAAAGCCCGAAAAGGGGTAGGCCACACATTGTTCTTGTGCGCCCTCCCTGCACCAAATCACCATTAATGGTGACTGCTTTTACAGTCTCGGGCAGTGACTTTCGGGATCCATTTCTCACTCGTCCCAAGTTAAATCATGCTCAAATTTTGTGAGCACGTTTGTCTCATCACGACGAGCATTTTGATATTTGGCACACCTTGTCACGATGCCCGACCAAGGAGAAAAGCTAGAGATAAGTCTATGATTCGTGAAGGAAGTTGCAGCAAATTCAGCAACAACACGTCGCACTCGAGCAGCCATTTCACGGCCCTCACGGATCGGATTGACATGAGACTAGTTTCATCTCATGCATAAGGTCCAGGGATACCTTTTGTTTGAACTTCGTGCTTGATGAATGGTCGAATTTCATGTGGGAAGCCGATAAATTTACTTTAAATTTTGGCCACCAGAATTCAGATTCCACCCAAAAACCCAAGACAACAAAATTTTCGTCCAGGCACTAAATCGAGCTATGTTTGCTGCCACATGATCATGATGGCATGCTCAATGAAATATCGTGAAGAAATCACAGAAAAACATCAAGAAATAGGAGCACTATCAATTAGAAGTTTCAAGATTCACATGAATTTCAAGTTGCATGATTGTGGCTTAAGAACATGATCTATGGCTCGAAGTTGGTATAAAATCGATCACCATGACGAGACCTACAAGAAAGCAATCATCTTTTTATCAAACGAGCACTAGAGCAACCCCGAATCATCCATGAAAGATTACACACGTTCTAGGGCAGCAGCAAGGATTGTTTTGGAATTCTATATGTTATTAGGCAGGGACAAAACAATCATTTTGCAATAATTTTTTAGATTTTATTTTAATTCAATTAAATTGTAATTATTATTAATTAGGATTGTTTTTGGCCATGCACTCATTTTTAGGGCCCAATTTTATAAATACATGCTAAACTTAATAGTAAAAGGGGTTCCCTCATGGTTTCAATTCATCAATAAAGTTTGAGTTTTTACGTTGAGTTAGAGTGGTACGTCTTAGAGAGAGAGATAAGGGAGAGAGAAGAAAAATTTTGGTACCCCTCGATAAAGGTAACCTTCTTTCTCCTCTTTCTTTCTCTATCTCTTTTCTTCTTTCCTCATATCTCTCTCCTCTTTCTTTCTCTATCCTCTTCTTTTTTTCCTCATATTTTCTCTCTCCTCTTTCTTTCTCTCTCCTCCTCTTCTTCTCTCTATCTCTCTCATCTCTATCTCAAACATGCACGGTAATAACCATTGTTGTGCATATCTCTCTCTTTCTCTCTCTTCTTCTTCTTCTTTCCTCTTTTCTCTCTGCTTTCTTTCTTTTTCTATTCCCCCTCTTTCTTAATCTTCTCCTTCCTTCTCTCTCTACTTTCCTTTCCTCTTTCTCTTCCCTAAATCCTCTTTCTTCCTCTCTGACATTCTTTTTCTCATGTTGTTATTTCTTTTCTCTCTCCTCTCCAGTCATGCACGGTGATACCCATCGTCGAGCATGACATTCTCATTCTTCCCTTATCCTCTAGAAACATGCATAGTGAGATGGGGGCCTGAACGTGAGTGGTAGGCTGGGCCTCTATCCAAGTTTCCCCTTCCCCATGTTATGCACAATGATGCTCATCGCTACGCATGACATTCCTTTCCTCATTCTTTGATAAC
The DNA here is from genome assembly GCF_054954075.1 of Amborella trichopoda. Classification (NCBI taxonomy): domain Eukaryota; kingdom Viridiplantae; phylum Streptophyta; class Magnoliopsida; order Amborellales; family Amborellaceae; genus Amborella; species Amborella trichopoda. The sequence continues at coordinate 20,110,358 of NC_142343.1, read as the reverse complement.
GACACTGACCCGGGCCCTTCCCCGAGTGGTGGGTTGAGTCGTGTCTGAGTCCTTTACGACACGAGCGGTGATGCCAAGCGTCATGCGTGTCTTTCCCTTTCTCATTCCTGCCTCTCTTTTGAAATGAACGGAGGAAACTTATCACCGTCCATGTTCTTTCTCTCTCCTTTTTCCTTTATCATGAGCAGTAGAAACCCAATCACCATACATGTCTTTTTTCTCTCCTTTTTCATCTATCATGGACGACAAAAGCCCACCACTGTCTACGTTCTTTTCTCTCTCCTCTTTCCTCTATCATGGACGGCGGAAGCCCATCGCCATCCATGTTCTTCTTTTTTCTCTCTCTCCTTTTATAGACGGTGAATGCCCATCACTATCCATAATCCCTTATTCTCTCTCTCCTGCGTCATGGATGGAGGAAGCCCATCGTCGTCCATGTCCCCTTCTCTCACTCTCCTTTGTCATGGACGGCGGAACCCCATCGTCGTCCACGCTTCCTTCTCTCTTCTCTCTCCTCTATCATGAATGGCAGAAGCTCATTGTCGCCCATGCTTCCTTCTGTCTACTTTTTCTCTCACCTTTCTTCTTTCTCTCCTTTCTCTCCCTTCTCTTCTCTCACTCACTTCTTCTCTCTCCCCCTTCCATCTGTCTCTCCTTTCTTTTCTCTTCTCCCTTTTCTCCCTTTTCTCTTTTCTCTTCATTATTATTTTTGGCTGGAGGATCTATTAGTTATGGAAAGATTCCATACTTAGCCTTTATAAACCTAATTTTCATGGCCATAGAGAAACAGACTTAGAACTTCTGCTAGAGAAAAGAGTAAGCTGAGAGAAGCCCTAACTTTGAACCCTAAGTCCTAAAAATCCTAAACCATTGAAGCTCCAACCTAGAAACCCTAGTTCCTCGATCATTCTTAGGGTTTAATAACCCTTTAACGCCAAAGATTGGCTGGTCAACTTCCAAATCAGAGAGGCAAAGATAACACGGGTGAGCCCTCGAAGGCTCGAGAATCTCGAGCCATCTGGCCCGGTTTGGTATTATTTCTTCCCATTTCTTTCTTCTTCTTCTTAGTGTTTTGCTCTTATTTTGGTCTATTCATTGCTTTGAATTCATGTTTTAACGTTTTGGATCATGTTGGCTTTGCCATATATCTGAGAGTGGATCTGCTCGTTTCTAGGCAGATTTGGTCTCAAATTTGAATTTGATTTGTCACACTTTCTCTATCACATTTATTTTTATCAGTTTAAGGTGTCAAGATCCAAGAGATCTTCATCGGAAGATCTGTCCGATTTTCATTGTAAATAGTTTGGCGCCCACCGTGGGGCATTTCGAGCTTGATCCAAGCGTCAAAATACGATTTTTATTCACTGTATGTTTTCAGTCACAAAAGGTCCCAAAAATTGGTTGTGACCATGACCCGAGGTTTCGGTGTAGTGAAACCCTATCTATCTTGGGTGACACCACCAGTGCTTCCTAGGTCTAGGGAGACACACCCCCCTGTCGTCCAAATTTAGAAGTCTCTGAATCTTTTGAAAATTTGTAGTCTTTTTCCAAGGACTCTCTTGTCACTGCTCACAAAATTTTGGATCAAAATAAAATTTAAAAAATGAAAAAACAAAAAATTTCTTGATACAGGTCTGTCATATATGCACTTTTCTGTTTTAATTTATTTTAATTTATTTCATTAGAAATATTATTTTCCCTATTGCTCAGATTTTACCATAACCTTGTTTCATCAATATTCATACGCATATATATATATATATATATATATATATATATATATATATATATATATATATATATATATATATATATATATATATATATATATATATATATATATATATATATATATATATATATATATATATACTTATATATATAGATTTTTATTTTTATTTTTTTGTGTGTTACTAGTAGTGTCGCCCAACCTGCAAGGGTGACACTAGTAGTGCCACTTGGTCGACACCACCCATGTTGCCCAGTTGCAGTGGTCCCAGAAAATTTTGGAACCCAACAGGCCTCTTCCAAGGGCTTTTTTCTTCTTGTTCACCAATTTTTTGCTTAAATTAAAAATTTGAAAACTACAAAAAAAATAATTTGCTTCAGATAGGTCTGTTCTATTCCTGGCATTTTGATTTTATTTTAGTTTGTTAATTTTGACTGAAATCATGTTTTCCTTGATTTCACCATGCTTTGTTTAACTGTGTTTCATCAAAGTTAAAAAGATAAAAAAACAATAAAAAAATAAAAAAAATACATTGAGGGTTGCTTGCACCCTGCCTGAACCGTGTCCCATTCAAGTCACCCTCGTCTCGGGTCGTGCTCGACTTAGCACGGACTGTGCTTGGTCTCACTATTTTGGCTGTACCTTCATAAGGGTTACCTACGCCTCCATCTATATTGTGCTTCGAGCAATCTTCGCCTCGATGCGTGCATGGCTAGGCACGATTAGTGCCCATTGCTCGCTTTATTTATTCACTACATTGTGTGCTTGATAATTATTTTTGATTGCATGCTTCTTTACACACTCCAGCACACACCGGACTGGGAATGCCCAGGAAACCAACAAACAAATATTTCAAAAACCCCAAAATTTGCTTTAACGGTGTGAGGGGAACCTAGATTTGAGAGTCGAGGCGGTTGGGATTCGTGTTACTTTAACTGTGAGCGCCCCTCCATAATGCTTTGCCTCAAAGCACCTCCTTGTATAATAGGACCTGGTAAAAATCCTATAACAGAAGGCCAGGACCTATGTGGGGACCTATATCAGCCTAGCCGCATTTCAATAGTTAGGAACCCACTCTCAAGCCGAGCCTACCTATAATTTAGGCTAAAAAATTTTGTGTGTTGTGCTTGCTGTTTTCTGTTGGCTAATCTTAGTTCTCGGTCCGGACCCAGTTTTGGTCATAGCTGAACCCTTTGGGTCCAAGTCCAAGCTTGTACCTAGCTTAGCCTAGGTTCAAACCAGGTTTCACCTTGGTCCGAAATTAGGCCCCCTCTCGGTTTGAGCAAAAGGATCATTCTTAGCTCATCTTTGATCAAGTCCGGATCCATATCTGGTCTGATAATCAAAGTTCTTTGGGTCTGAGTCCAGGCTTGTACCCAAATTAACCCAGGTCCGATTTAGGTTTTGCCTTGGTCTGAACTTAGGCTCCCTCTCGGTCTGGGCCGAATGCTCATTCTTACTTCATCCTTGATCCAGTCCAAGTCCATACCAGGTCTGATCATCAAAACTCTCTAGGTCTAAGTTCAGACTTATACCTAGCCTAGCTCAGGTCCAAATCAGGTTCACACTCAGGTCTGAACCTAGGCCCCCTTTTAGTCCCAGCCAAAGGCTTTTGCCTAGCTCAACTTTGATCCAGTCCGGATCCATACTCAATCTGATTATCACAACCCTCTAGGTCTAAGCCCAAGCTGCACCCAGCTCAGTCCAACTCCTAACTAGGCTCACATGCAGGTCCGAACCTAGACCCACTCTTGTTCCGAGCTGAGACTTGTACTCATCTAGTCTATATCTTAGTCTAAGTTCAAGCATATGTTTAAGTTTAGAGTTTCCTCTAGAGCTAGACTGGGCTTACCCTAGTTCAGGGTTTGAACTAAAACCCATTGAGTCTAGCAGGTTTTACCCAATCTAGTCCTTACCTAGGTCATAGTTAGGGTTTTGCCCTTAGAATCAAGCTAAGTTTGCCCTAAGTCGTCGAATCTAGCTCTTACCTAAATCTAGATTCTAGAACCCCACCAAAAGCAATCAGCATGTCAGTCACTCAAGGCGACTATGATGATCACTCTACGGCTGACTCTATGCCGCAATCCCTTGGGATTATAAACAAAATTCTGATCAATCCATTATCAGACGCCCAGTTCTTCAATTAGAGGCATAGTCCCAAGGGTCCTCTCCTAATCCCGAAATGTGTGTGGTCCGAAAAGTCGGCTCTGCCCGAAGAATCTTAAATAGTCAAGGGGTACAACCGGGCGCCGTCCCACAGGGGCTTTTAGGCAACCAAAGTAGGAGTCGAGTGAGGGAGGATGTTCATGCAGTATTAAATCCCAATTCCTGTAACTCGAACCAAGATAACCCTGAGGCACATCGATCTCAAAACCAAGACCCACCTAGGTCTAGGGGAACTAACCCAACCTCGAGCCACCATAGTACAACTCGTGATGTCCTGAACATTGTACGAAGCAGAGGTGTCGACCCAAACATACCCTTAGGCAAGATGGGCATCCAAGATGCCCTTAAAAGTCTAGTTGACCTAGGTTACACCGTTCATGCCTCAGCCTACGGGTCGAACCCAAACCAACTTAGTGTGATAGGTCAACCCCTAGCACAAACGAGTCAACCGATTCTTCAATCGGTCCCTCTAATTCAATCAGTCCAACAAACCATACAATTTTTGCAACCGGTGGCAATACCTATGGGTCAGTACACCCCTCAGGCACAAATGTATCAAACCACCCCAGTGACCGCGACTCATCAATCTCAAGCCCATGCAGGCCAACATGTACCCCATGTCTCGACTCATCAGTTTATGCATGGGAGCCCACTGTCAGATGGGTCTATTGTCATGCCAAATACCCAACCCGAAGGTACCATAAAAGCAATGCAAGATATGCTTGTAATAATGGCCATGCAAGAAAAACTTAGCCCCAAAGGCCTATGCTCATGAGACCCTTGGAGGCATGGAAGACCTTCCCAAGGGATTTGTAGTCCCAGAATTTAAAAACATGTTCAATGGGAAGAGCGATCCAGATACTCACATCAACACCTACCTCTTATCCGGTTGAGCTTTATGAGATAGGCCTAACCAACTGAAGGTCATATTTTCGCAAACATTGACATGCGAGGCCTTGAACTGGCATTGGAGAACAATGTCCGCTCGATCACACATCACTCCAGACGAATGGCTCAACCTATTTGTCTCTCACTACTGCGAGTCGACACCAAGACCTCTCTCTCTCTAGGTGAGCTCAGTGCAACAAAACAAAACCTAAGAGAATCCTTCTAGGATTTCATCGGTCCATTCCGCGAGACGGCAATGCTGGTCATAAAATGTCTACTTACGGACCCAACCACAATCTCGATGGCCTTAGAGAATGCCACTCCCAAATAAAGGACCTTCTTCAATATCCCCCACTCTTTCGACTCCATGTTTGAGCGAGTGGCGCGACATGAAAGGGCCAGAGGGACACCCCTTAGCACTAGGCCCAACTATAAACCGATAACAACTCCCCAAAATAAGAACAAAAACAATAATAAGGGACATGCTTCCAGTTAGGTTAATGAGATTATCGTTAACGGACAAGCTCAAGGTTTAGCCACTCAGCACAACAATCGGAACCAAAACCGAAGGGGTCAGCCTAGAGCCAACAACGCTCAAAATAATAACCAAAGGCGAGAGGATAATTTCACCCCTCTCAAAGACCCATTAGAAAAAGTGATGGAATTACTCCTGGCTAGAAGTATGGTTTATCTCCCGTCATCATCTGAACCACCATTTCAAGCCACGGATAAGAGCAAATGGTGCAAATGGAACCAAAACCATGCTCATGATACTCAAAACTACTTGTATTTGAAATGGCTGATTCAAGGGTTAATCAATAGAGGAGACATCACTGTCGCACCTAAAAAACACCCTGTCAAAGAGCCTAATCAAAAGATGGGTATCTTCATAAATCCTCTCTCTAAAAATATGGTCACAACGATCGAAAAGTCAGGAGCTTAAGACAACTCAATAGAGAACGTCGTCATTCACATGATTGAGAGTGGAGACGAAGAAGATGATCCCAGTCAATTCATATTTGCTTGTGATCATCACTTTCAAGAGTCCGAAGAAGATTTTTTGAGCCTTCTAAGAGGAAACTCGTCTCCGAACCTCAGTAACCTTCCCAAGTGGGACCGATATGATGAAGATGACACACTAGAGATCGATATGGTCAGGATTAATGAAAAGGAATCATCTTCCAAACAAGGGGCCAACACCCTAAAGTCTCCCATTACTCTTGCTAAGGCTGACCCTATCAAGCTTCAGGCTGGCGAGGTTGATTCCCTAACCCGATGAGGCCGAATGTTCAAAACCATTCAATTGATGACCGGTACTCTCGATTAAAGAATGGAAAACAACTCAAAAGCCAGACAACCAGCAGAGGTTGCAGATCACGAACTGAATAAAGAAATGCAAGGATATGCAACCACCTACGATCTACCGGCTCATCTCGGGAAGATCTAGGCTCAAATCTCCATCTTGGAGTTTCTTACCAATTCACCAGCACACAGAGCCCAGATCGAAAAGGTCCTCACCAAGACACACATCCCGAGCAACACACAGCTGGATGAGTTATGTGGAATGATCAACCGACTGATGGCACCAACGCCAATCATGTTCAAGAACAATGACATCCCGACCAGCTTCAACCGCTTTCATGTTCAACCTCTGCACATCATCGTTTTCATGCAAGGACATGAGATACAGAGAGTGCTTGTTGATAATGGGGCATCCTTAAACATATGACCTATGAAAACAGTGAAGCGGATAGGCAAAAGCCCAGATGACTTCGAGCCATGTCAACTAACTATTGTTGCATACGATGGGACCAAGAGACAAGCTGAAGGAATACTGCCTCTCACACTCAAGATCGGCCCTATCGTCCAAGTGATAAATTTTTATGTCTTGGACATAAAACATTAATTAAACATGCTGCTAGGAAGATCGTGGCTGCATGAAAACCTCGTGGTCACCTCTACACTCCATCAATGCCTCAAATTTTTGACTAAAAATGGCGTCGCTGAGGTATGTGTTGAACCCCCTTCTTTTCTCAATCCTAATATAGATAACGGAAAGCTATTCGTAGGGGTCGAGCTCAGAGAAATCCCCCTTGCCTCCTTCAAGCAAGCTGATTGTGCCACCTTACGCCTAGAGTCCGGTGACCCCGTTCCTCAAATTTTGTAAACTTTCGCATCATTGGAAGACATCATCCAATGTCAACATCGATACAGTTTTGGGTCCCTCGAGGCTTGGCACATGCTCTTCTTCCAAGGCTTCCAACCAGGCCAAGGCTTGGGGACTCAAGGGTAAGGCGTAATGGAGGTAATTTCTGCATCACCCCAAGCCAAAACTGAAAACGGGGATCAAAGAGGACTCGAGTGTTCTCTCACCTTATTGCAAAGCCGGATAAAGACTTCATGTTATCTGGGCTTTGTATCTGGAGGCATTCAAAGCCTTGATCCTCTTGATGCCCGTCCTTCAAAACCGCCAAAGGTGATCCTTGATTCCCCAATGGTTGGGAGTTCTTCTTCCACACCTCAGCACACATAAGAACTAGGGATTGAAGATCTTTTTGCTGACCTTGATTTAAAGGTGTGCACAATTGGCTCTAACACAGCGAAGTGTGCTCATCCACCGATACAAACCCAAGAACAAAATCGGTCGATCATTCATCTCTCTCGAGAATCATTGGAAGTATATCAGTGGCACTTTCAAGTCCTGATGGTTAGGTGCCTCGATCTCGCCTCCTCGGATTTAGGTGATCGGCTGACAATGTCTAGGGTTCAAAAAACCTGGGACTTGAGATCGCTCTCTCAGGAACCTTGTTTAAGAACAAGGGCAGGTATCCAACTAATGAAAGATCTATTTTGGATGTGAGGTTGGGACCGACCTCACCTGGGTACATGACTTACTCAGGCTGACTCACGTGGGCATCCTCTTAGATCACAACGAAAAGCCCCTTAGCTGCTTTAGCTGATTCGGCATCGCCTCCCTTGACCTGCAGTCTTCTTGTTTTTCTGCACAACACTACTTGGTTAATTTGCAAGACTTCCCACCCTTGTCTTAAAGCAGTGCACATTCGTGTGGCTAGGAATGTGAGGGGTTATAGTGATTAAGTGGAAGGTTTGAACAAAGGTCGAAGAGAGAAGAAAACTTAATGAAGGGCCAAGACTAGCTTGATAGTCGAACAATGATCGACATGGAGTGGTAGCAAAACAAGCATAGTACTTATGACCAGCACGACGGTAATACTACTCGAAACCGAGGCTGATATGGCGGTGCTAGGCTAGGTCAACCCTCGATCAAGTGAGAAGAGGAGAGAATGGAGAGAAGGCAAGATGACGAAGGGATAGGTCTTGAAGGCTAGTGCTAGGCTAGGTCAACCCTCTTCTTGCAATGACGGAAGAGCGTCTTGAGGGTGCCCTTTTGAGTTACTATGCGCTTCTTGGCATTGCTATGTCTTCTTTGCCATGAGTTCGTGGGAGCCAGTACATTCGCTCATGTCATGGCCTTATATCAGGTGATATGAGCCCCAGAGGTTCTCAGTTCTTGGAGGCAGGAACTTAAGCTTCCTTTTCGGCTTCGGCGTGATGTGAACCTCCTCGAGCTTTATGGAGAATAGTGCACGAAGGATAGCAGGTGCCCCCTCATCCTCATTGATTGTCACTATGTGGGAGGCCTTAGTTGCCCAGAATGATTTATTTAACTCTTTGAGCTTTATCTGACCTTTGTTAATAAAGGTTTTGATAGTGTCAATGAGCTTATAGCAGTCATGAGTGGGATGACGTACTTTCCTGTGATAGCCGCAGTACCTCTCATTTGTCTCCTGCCTAGCAGGCTCTAGGGTGTTGAGCCCTGGCAACTGGAACATGTTCTTTTCTAGCAGCAGTCGAAGCAGTATAGGAGTCCTCTCCTTGTCGAAGGGGTTAACCTTATTTTTCTTTTGGATCAAAAAATCACTTCGCCTAGCATTTTTAGGAGGCGGGAGCTTATTGTAGGACTGCTGTTTGCTCCCGGCCTGAGGCGTTTGTGCCTTGGAGGGGTCTAGGGTTTGAGGGACGACATTCTTACTGTTAGCCACAGTGACAGCCATACTGATCATTGCCTTTTGCTGGTTGCCCCGAATGTTGGAGCAAGAATTCAAACCGGAGGGTTGCTGACGAGATCCACGATGGTGCTTGGACAGACGCTCTATACGAACTACTTTAGAGATGAGCTCTGACATTGAGGGCAGATTGGAGGCCTCGACATGTAGGGCGATCTTGGGAAGCATGTTTCATATACAAGTCTAGAAAACTTCTTTTCAGTCATGGGGGTGGCATGAAAGGTTGCCAACTCTCGCCATCGAGCGATGAACTTGTCAATTGGCTCACTAGGGTCTTATGTCAAAGTAAGGAGCTCGATAGTATCTACATTCCTTTGGACTTCGTAGAAGCGTTGGTAAGATAACTGCTCCATTTCCTGCCAGGTGCGCACCGAGTTTGGAGGTAGCCGAGCATACCACTGGCAGTTTGGCCCTTCAAGAGTCTCGACAAATTGATAGAGGAGGAGTCACCCGTCAGTCGCCATCTCTTGACAGGCTGCTTGGAAGTGGCGGTATGCTGGTGAGGAGATGTAGTACCATTAAACAAGGAGAGTTTCCCTTTTTGATAGTTTGGGGGAAACGACAGCTGGTCAATGTACGAAGGCTACGGCTTCTGGTAGAGCAACGCCTATTGCATGCTTGGGGCCTTGTTCTTTACGCTATGGGCGACCATGGCATCTATATCGGTCTGGGAACCCTTCAAGAGGCAGAGTTGTCTTGGGAAGCAGGAGGTGGAATTTAGTTACGACCCCACCCCCTGGGCCCACCACTCACCGTCGGAGGGAGACAGAGTGCGGGATCCCGATCATGGAGGTTGCGAATGTCACTAAGGTGGGACTGGCTCAATGCATAAAATACGGAATCACGAGCACACAAGAAAGAAAACTAGAATAAAAACCACTCCAACAGGTGAAAACATCAAAAGTCATTACAATTTTCCCAAGGCACTACTGGCCCAAAATACACAAAAGGAAATGCTCATCATGAATATGAGACCACTAAAACATACTATGAAAGTCCTCACAGGACGGCTTTCTCACTTTCGAACTTCGAGCTTCAAGTCTCCAAGACAGTCGCCCACCTTTAGTATATATGCCTCACTCTTCGCTCTATAGTTATGAAGATAGGATGGAATGAGCCAAATAACCTAGTAAGCAGATTTACACCATTGCAGTCCAACTAGCATAATAGTGACAATAATATGCCATGCACATATATATATGTATATACACAAGGTATCAAATGAAGTCCCTCAACATGTTTCTTAACACTTTAACAGTAATGTGATAAAGGCAGTTCAATACACAATGCATAAGTCACAATCACCTTACTTAAAGCAGAGTAATAAGGACAATAGATCACAAGACAGTTAAAAGTTCATGCAGAAAGCTTAAATAGGACAGGCAAACAAATCTATCTACTCTTGAAGTAGAATCCACATCGGTCAGGCTAAGCCAATCCTGAACTTGATACTTCTACCCTCACTCAGGAGGGTGGACAATGACAAGTAAATGACCCACTTTGTAATGCCCTCACACAGGCACAATTTCCCAGTGCACTTTGGGTTTTTTGATAAGCAGAGTGCCCTTGCAAGACACGACCCTCCCCTTGTGCCTTTTAGGCGAAAGGCTTTACATTAACATTGGGTGGTCCCATGCATAGTGCCCATATAGATCTGGGTGGCGTGACCCTCCCAGATATTCACATCACATTTTGACTCCTGTCCTATCATGCAGAGCAGGGGAAGATCACGGCTGCTGGCACCATCATTCATATAGTAGGTACCCTTCCCAATAAGCAGCCTCCAACACCATCATTCACACAGTAGGTGCCCATTCATATATCACATAAATAGTATTGTACCATCATTCACACAGTAGGTACCCATTTATATATCACGTAAACAGAATGGTAGCATCATTCACACAGTAGGTAACCATTCATATATCACATAATTAGTAACGTACCATCATTCACACAGTAGGTACCCATTCATATATCACATAAACAATATGGTACCATCATTAACACAATAGGTACACATTCACATGTAGCATAATCAGTGGTAATATCGCAATAACAGTGGCATTATCATGATAATAATGGCAATATCACACTTATGCCTACAACACAATTTCTGCATTCATAGACCATGACATGCGCTCACAGTTTAGGTCGTAACTCTTGGACCAATTAGAGTTTGAAGATGGTTCCAAAACCATTTTTATGCTAGACGCACCAATATTTCAAAGGAAGATGGTTTGAATACAATTGAATCTTATTTGTCCCTCCAAAGGTTCACGAGAATGGAGGCCTAGTCACTGTACTCTGCTGTGTGCATGAAACAGCGCCATACCCTACTTCACAATACTATAACTTTTGAACTGTGAGCAATTTGAGACATTTCCAAAAACAAAATTTCTTTACAGGAAACATATCGTTCAAAAAATTTCAATTTTAAAAGATTTAGACTCTGTTTGCTTGTTCAAAATCCCATACCAAAATAAGGGGATAGTTCTGGTTTTTATCAAACTATCTGTATGGATGTATTCCCACAAAATGACGTCTATCTTTATATCTACAGGGAATTCGAAAATATTTTGTTTTTAAAACCTTTATCCCTTCCAGGGATCTTTCAAATGGCTATGGTATGGCATGAATTAGACTTCTTTTGGCTAGTAAAAACTAGTGATTACTGTAGGCTTAGTGTAAAATCTAGGAAAAGAGTCAAGCAGTGACCTACCCACACAATTCGAAATATATATCTATTTTTCTAAAGAATTTCAATAAGGTGAAAACATAAACATTTTACTAGACTCATATAGCTTTCCAATGGCTATGATTTGAGGCAAATCGGACCTTGTTCGGCCATTCAAAATCCTTTTACAAGAATGGGTAAGTTCCGGGAATTTCACAGTGGTACTAAGCCTGCCTCAAGAACATGCTCCATAACTTCAATTTCATGCCAAAGAACATGATAATCAAAGTTTCTGCACAATATAACCACATAAAAATGAATTTCTTACACAACCATGATTAATGCATTAACTCATAACAACACATATACTTCCACTTCTCATTTCACATACATAAATTTCCATACATCCTTATGACTATAGTGCAATGGTGAAGGATCCACTTACCTGCACAGCAATGGTGCCTTCTCACAACTCTTCTTGCACAGCTCCACCCCCACTCCATCAATGGCTGCCCACCCAACATTTTCCCAACTTTCCTTAGAGAGAGGGAGAGATGAAGGGGAAAAATGAGTAGCGTGAGAGAGAGACCGGGCTTAAGAATTCTTAGAGGTGGGGTGGCTTGTCCAAGTGGTACTAAATGGCCTAAACATATGGACACGTGGCTTCAATTCAGTATGCACTCTCCATGTGGCGCTTACAACTCATGCATGCGAGGAACTCGGGCGGCAGTGATCTGCCGGCAATAGCCCATTCTTCATGCGACGTTACCACTTATGCCTACCGTTCGTCCTTCATTATACCGCACGCTTCTTCCGTTTGTCATGTCGTGTGTCCTTTGTTTTGCCGCGTGCACTCCCTCTTCGCCGTGCACTTCTTTCTCTTTTTCTCATTTATCGGCGTGTGCCTCCACTGCGCCTATCACAACGCGACCTCACCCAGCGCCTATCGCTATGCGACCACTCCTGCTGCACTCCTCCCTTCGCCACGTGCCTACTTTTGCCGTGTGCCTCCCTTCGTCACGAACACCATCGCCGCGCGACTCATGCTGTTGCGCGCTCCATCGTCAGTGACTCTTCTCACCTTAAATTGTTGTGTGGCCTGCCCTCTATTTATCCCACCGTGCACTCAACTCAACCGGCGGGGATAGTCCGGGTCCTTACATCATCCCCCCTTAAAAAGAGATTTTTTCCTCAAAATCATCAGTTACTCAAAAAATGGGGGTAATTTTCCTGGATTTATCTTCTCGCTCCCATGTTGACTCTTTTTTTGAATGGTACTGCCATAAAACCTGGACTAGAGGGATCTCATTGTTGCGCAAAACTTGGACTCTTCTACCTAGAATCTCAATTGGCTGCTCCACATAAGTCAAATCTTCCCTAATCGAGATTGGCTCATACTTGAGAATGTGGGTCGAGTCAGGCTAATAATTCCTTAACAACGACACATGGAAAACATCATGAATGTTGGCTAGCTCAGGCGGCAGGGCTAGTCGATACGCCACGACTCCGACTTTCTCCAAAATCTCAAAGGGTCCAATAAATCGTGGAGCCAATTTCCCCTTTTTGCCAAGCCTCATTATGCCCTTAGCTAGCGACACCCTCATAAAGACTCGATCACCCACTTCGAATTCAAGGCCCCTTTTTCGATTATCAGCATAACTCTTCTGCCTACTCTGAGCCGTTTTAAGTCTTACTCAAACTAAAGCGATCTTCTCTAAGGTCATTTGAACAATTTCTAGCCTTAACAGTCTCGTTTTGCCAACCTCATCCCAACATACAGGTGAACTGCACTTCCTCCCATACAATGCCTCAAAAGGTGTCATCCGCATACTAACTTGGAAACTGGTGTTATATGCAAACTCTATCAAAGGCAAGTGATCGTCCCAGTTTCCCTTAAAACTTGTAACACATGCCCTTAGCATGTCTTACAGGGTCTGAATGTTCCTTTCTGACTGACCATCAGTTTCGGGGTGGAAAGATGTATTAAAAGTAAGTCTGGTCCCCATGGCCAACTGTAGGTTGTTTCAAAACCTCGAAGTAAACCTAGAGTATCTGTCGGATATGATACTGACGGGCACTCCATGCAATTTACTATTTCCTTGATGTATAATTGGGCCAACTTATCCAAGGTAGAGGTAGTGCGGACGTGTAAGAAATGAGCAGCTTTAGTGAGTCAGTCAACAATAACCCAAATACTATCATGTCCTATACTTGATTTAGGCAAGCCCGATACGAAATCCATGAATATGTGCTCCCATTTCCACTCGATGAATGATTAGATTCTTGGTGATAGGATTATACAATCGATAACCTTTTGTTTCATCACTATAACCAACAAAAATACATTTCTCACTCTTCTTATCCAACTTAGCACGATCACTAGAATCAATTAAGGCATATGCAATACAACCAAAAATTTTCAAACCACTTACATTGGGCTTGATTTTCCACCATGCTTCATAAGGTGTCATATTCCTCACTGCCTTTGTTGGAGATATATTAAGAAGATGGACTGATGTTGCCACTGCCTTAGCCCACAAATCATTTGGAAGTTTCTTCTCATTTAACATACTTCGTGCCATTTCCACAACCGTTCCATTCTTTCCCCAACTTTCCTTAGAGAGAGGGAGAGATTGAGGGGAAAAATGAGTGGCGTAAGAGAGGTGAGGTGGCTTGTCTAAGTGCTGTTAAAAGGATTAAACATCTGGAAATGTGGCTTCAAGTCCGCATGCACTCTCCAAGTGGCGCTTACAACTCATGCATGACAGGAACTCGAGCAGCAGAGACTAGCCGGCAATCACTCCTTCTTCGCGCGGTGTTACCACTTGTGCGTGCCGTGCGCCCTTCATTATACATCGCTCTTCTTACTTTCACTACATCGTGCGTCCATTGCTTTGCCACGAGCACTCCCTCTTCGCCACCTGCTTCTTTCTCTTTTTCTCATTTATCACCGTGCGCCTCCACTATGCCTATCGCTGTGCAATCTCACCCAATGCGTACCGCCACTCGACCACTCCTACTGCCTTTATTGAAGATATATTGAGAAGATGGACTGATGTTGCCACTACCACACCCAAGAATTGGAAGTTTCTTCTCATTTAACATACTTCGTGTCATTTCCAAAACCGTCCTATTCTTCCACCAACTTTCCCCCAACTGGCCTTAGAGAGAGGGAGAGAAAAAGTGGAAAAATTAGTGGCGTGAGAGAGGGAAGAGGCTTAAGTATTCTTGGAGTTGGGGTGGCTTGTCCAAGTGGTGCTAAAAGGCTTAAACATCTGGACACATGGCTTCAAGTCAGCATGCACTCTCCAAGTGGTGCTTACAACTTATGCATGTTAGGAACTCGAGCCGCAGTGACCAGCTGATGATATCTCGTTCTTTACATTGCGTTACCACTTGCGCGTGTCATGCGCCCTTCATTATACCGCACGCTTCTTCCTTTCACCGCACCCTGCGTCCTTTGCTCTGCCGCATGCGCTCCTTCTTCATAGTGTGCTTCTTTCCCTTTTCTCATTTATGGTCTAGCGCCTCCACTGCACCTGTCATCGTGTAACCTCACCTAGCGCCTACCGTAGCATGGCCACTCCTGCTACGCTCCTCCCTTTGCCATGCACCAACCTTCACTGCATGCCTCCCTTCATCTCGAACACCATCGCCACATGACTCATATGTTTGAATCTATTTTTCAGCACCTTGGTCTCTGGTAGGAAGCAAGTCAATAAAGCCTATAAAGCACTGAAAATTTGCAACAATCTCATAATTCCCCCAGAATGAGTCAGGATCATCATCAGCACTCCAAAAGACCACCGACCAAGTTTCGTCGCATTTTGACTTGTCTAAGGCAGTAAACACAATGGAACACTTTTCGAAAAAATGGCCTCTCGCACCCTGAAATGGACCCTACAACTGAAACTACACTTTCGGTATCTCAAATCACTGTGGGACCACCTTCATTAGATCCGTCATGGTCAAAACCCTGTATGGGCCAAGTTTCAGCTTAATCGGATACTCCAAAAAAAGGATATGAGTCAAACATATGACTTGCGACGCTTATATCTTGCTCGTCTGAGATCTGATCATGTTCAAACTTATTGGAACGCGTTCGTCTCATTGATACAAGTGTTTCAATATGTGGCATGTCCCTCAACGACACCCGAGCACGTAGAAAAGCTAGAGAGAGTTGTTGATCTGTGAAGAAAGTGAAGAAAAATCAGCAGCGTCGTGCCTCGCTCGTGCAGCCAAATCACGCCACTCGTGAGGCCGATCAACACAAAACCGATTCCATCACGTTCGTAAGGTCTCAGGCTATCTTTCACCAAAACTCAGTACATGATGAATGGTTAGATTCTGCACATGAAGCTGGCGAAGTGACTACAAATTATGTCGCTGAAATTTCATATTCCTGCTAAAATTCCAAAGTTGCAAAATCTTTGTCCAAGCATGGAATGGAGCTACGTTTGTTGCCTCGTGATCGTGACGGCTTGGTCAGTGTGATCCAATGAAGAAATCACAAAAAAACATTAAGGAACGAGCACACAATCGATCCAAAGTTTCCAGATTCATTCAAATTTCAAGTCACATGATCTTGCCCTAAAAACAAGATCCATGGCTTAAAATTGGTATCAAATCGATCACCATGCCGAGCCTTACAAGAAAACAATCATCTTTCGATCAACCGGGCATCGGAATGACCCCAAATCATCCACAAAAAATCATGCACGTTCTAGGGAACACAAGGACTGTTATGAAATTCCACAACTTATTAGGAAGGGGAAAATCTTTCATTTTTCACCCTATTTTCTAATTTCTTTTAATTCATTTTAATCTTAATTTCTAGCAATTAGGGTTACTTTTGATCATCCACCCATGTTTGGGCGCAATTCTATATATACTGTACCATCATTGTATGCAAAAAGACTTGAACTCTTCACAAAAGAGAGAGTTTTTACTTAATAGAGTTTCACTTTCTTCTCATTGTTGGGTCACGTTGAGAGAGAGAGAGTAAGGAGAGAGAAACTATTGGATCGGTACCCCTAGGCTCAAGGTAATTCTTCTCTCTCTTCTTTTTACTTTCTTCTTCTCTCTCTTCCTCTCCTCCCTCTTCCTCTTCTTCGTCTGAGCTCCCCTCAGAGGCCATGCACGGCAGTGGCAGTGTCGTGCATGCCTGTCCTATGGTCTCACAAGTCACACATGGCGATGGCAGCGCCATGAGCAAGCGTCCTTCTCCTTCTGTTAGTCCATCTCTGTCCCTTAGTGAGG
The DNA here is from genome assembly GCF_054954075.1 of Amborella trichopoda. Classification (NCBI taxonomy): domain Eukaryota; kingdom Viridiplantae; phylum Streptophyta; class Magnoliopsida; order Amborellales; family Amborellaceae; genus Amborella; species Amborella trichopoda. The sequence goes on along the minus strand of NC_142343.1, from coordinate 20,093,551 downwards.
TTTGCAAACGGCGCTGCTCATCGTTGTTCACAGAGATATCCTCGATGCCTCAGTGAAGAGCACAGACGGTGATGCCCATTGCCGCCCATAAGGGTCCTCCCTTTGTGGCATGCCTATCGCAAACGACGATAAATATCGCCGTCCGTGAGAGGTTTGGGCGATAGCTACCGCCATCTGTGAACTTCCTTTACGTGCGTGATACCTATCACCATCTGCGAGTTTCCTTTGCATGTGTGGTACCTATCGCCGCCCGCAAGCCTCCTTCGTGCGTTCGTCGAGGTACTCATCGTCGTCTGCGTCCAACACCTATCGTCGTGTGCCTCATAAGAATTATCACAGCACGCTTCGCAAATGGCTATCGCTGCATGCTTCAAGGGAAGTTATTGCCGCCCGTGCAGAGGTGCGCTACCTTCTTTTATTGCCAACGACGATGCCTAGGGCCGTCCAAGGGCCATGACCCTGCTACTCCACAGTCGTGAGTGACGACGCCTAGGACCGACGGGACCCTATCCGTTCGCCATCTCATGCCTTCTCTCCATTCTCTTTTGTTCTCACTTGATCGAGGATTGAGCGGGCTCATTTTCAAAAGGGATGATGAACCCCAAGAATTTTCCCGAACGCACATCAAAAGTGCATTTCAGCGAGTTCATTTTTAGCTGATGAAGACGCAAGCATTTGAACACCTTTTCAAGATCTCTCATATGAGAATCCTTCTCTTTTGATTTTATCACCAAGTCATCCACATAACACTCCACCTCTTTGTGCATCATGTCTCGAAAAATGGTCGTCATTGCTCTCTGGTATGTCGCGTCAGCATTCTTTAATCTAAAAGGCATCATTGTGTAACAGAAGACCCCTTTCAGAGTTAAGAATACTGTGACCTCTTCATCTTCGGGTGCCATCCTTATCTGATTATACCCAGAGTATCCATCCATGAAGGAAAATATTTGACAATGAGTTGTGGAGTCGATGAGCATCTTGGTGAATGGCAATGGGAAGTCATCCTTGGGATAAGCAGTATTTACATCGTGAAAGTCAATACAGACCCGGATTTGACCATTCTTCTTCTTAACCAGAACGACATTTGCTAGCCATTCCGGGTACTTGACTTCACTTATGAAACCTTCTTGCCTAAGTTTGGTTATCTCAGCATCTATCTGTATTTCAAGATTAGTCTTGAACCTTCTTGATTTATGTTTGACAGGTTTGACAGTCGGATCAATGTCGAGACGGTGAACTGTGACTTGAGGGTCTAAACCAGGCATCTCATTGTAATGCTAAGCAAAGATGTCCCGGTTCGTTTTCAAGAAGGCGATGAAGTCTTCTTTCTCATCTAGAGGCATTCTTGCTGAAATGAAGGTAGGTTTAGGGTCCGCTTCATCTCCAAGATTTATTTCTTTGAGTTCGTCAGTTGTGGCCTGACCACCTTCTTCCAATTCTTTTGGAGCCTCTTGCAACTCTTCATCGTTGTTTTCAGGGATCTTTTGCTTGACCTCTAATGCAGAGACCCATGATCCTGACATCTCTACCATCGATAGAGGCCCAGAGTGGATTATGACTTCTGCATCTTTCCTTGTTTGAGGAAGGGAAGGGTCTTCCATAAACAGGGGTCGTTTCTTGGATTGTAGGAGTTCGTCTTGGAGATCGCAAGGAATTTGGGATTCAACTATTGTTGTGTAAGAAGTATGCCAATACGAATCACTCAACCTTTGAGCAATTATCTGCAGTGTTTGGTGGTCCACACGGGTTGGTGTTTCACATACTTGTATCATGCAAGTTTCTTGAGAGTAGAAACTTTGCCCCCTCGACTCTCTTAATCTCTGCTCGAAGTAGGGTTTGGGGGGCCATTGGGGCTTCTTTGGCTTTGTCTTCTTGCGCTTCTTTGTGGTAGGTGGTTCTGCTTTGGCTTTAGCTGCCAGGGCATCAACAACTATTAAGAATCCTGCTGCTTGTGCCAGGGTCTTTCTCAATCGCTTCCGCTGCATCCTTCTTATATTGATTCCATCGAATTCCCGGTCAAGAGCCTCAAAGTCTATGCACTTCAAGGTCGTACTTGAAGAAGACACAGGAGAAAGAGAATGAGAAGCAGAAGAAGAAGGTATAGAATGGTTAGAAAGTGGGGGACTTTTAAGGTCATTCCGCTCATCAGACCAATTTTACGTCATCACCAGGATTGGACAGCTAGAGGGGATCTTTTAGGTATTTCCCTTGCTTCGACCGCTGTGGAGTGCTTTTAACGTCGTCACCCTCATTAGACGTTTATTGAGTGGCAGATGGCACGGGGACGTGTTCTTGACAGCCTGAAGAAGGAAAAAGGATCGTGCTGGGGATGAAGTCCAGCAAAGTTGGCAACGGAGGAAGGGGCCTAAGAAATTTCTACTCGACTGTGGGTTTAGTGGTCCAGTTTCTTCAGTGAACAGCTGTTGGTGCTTGTCTCTTTCTGGTTTTCTGAGGTACTATATTATTTGTCTAACTGGGTTCATGATCATCGCTGGCTTGGCAACTGCTTCTCACCTCAAAGACTTGAGTCTGCTTTGGCCATGGTAGATCATCCATGGCTGGGGAGTTGAGGTTTCTGCCGAGTCAGAGCCATTGATCGAAAGGTCCGGCCTTGTGAGATCTTCTTGTCCCGATGAGGAAGTGATTTGGGGATCACTTTTGAGGGGGTTGTAAAATTCTTGACACTCTCACATCTTCTTTGTGAATATGTCAAGGAAAGCTGTACATTCTGACAAGTAATGACCTCTTTTCTGATGGTATGGGCACCAACGATCTTCAGTCCCCTTAGCAAGGCGAGGGGGTTGCCTTGCCTTCTTTAATGTGATTATGCCTTACTAAAGCATTATAATGAAGAGGGCGTAGAGGATACCCAGCATTTCATCCTCCTCTTGAATGGTTACGGCATGGGACACCTCATCTGCCCCGAAGGCCTTCTTTAAATCTTAAAGTTTTATATGACCTTTCAGAATCAGGGCCTCAAAGAAATCCTTCAGCGTGTAGCAGTCGTCAGTGGGATGATTGATCCTCTGATGGTAGGCACAATAATTTTCCTGAGTGTCAAGGCCAGATTGCTCAGGAAACCTGGCTTTTGGAAGTTGGATCATATTTTGCTCTACTAATAACTGGAACAGCGCAGGGACCCATTCCTTCTCGAAGGGATAACCCTTATTCCTATGCCTGGTGAAATAATCACTCCGATCGAAGTTGGCTGGTGGAGGTACCCGATTGTGTGATTGTTTCTGCTTACCAGCCCGAGGTGTTACCTTCACCGTGCTTACCTCTTTAGAGAGGTCCAAAGTTTGGGAGGGAAACTTCTTTGAATCACTGACCATAACGGCTGCACTAATTACCCCTTTCTATTGGCTGCCCGGTGTGTTATTCCGATAGAAACCATTGCCCCGGTTGTTCGCTGAACTTGTAGATGGTTGTCGTGCCCCACCATGATGGTGTGACAAACTTTTTATGTGAACTAATTTAGAGATCAACTTTGACATGGAGGTCGGATAAGAGGCCTCAACATGTAGAGTGATTTCAGGTCGCATGTTCCGCACTCAAGTTTGGACTGCTTCCTTCTTGAGCATAAGATTAGGATGGCTGGAAGTCAAGTTTCTCCATCTTGATAAGAATTGATCTATGGGCTCATCAGGGTCTTGATTCAAGTTGAGAAGCTCAATGGTTTGAACTTCTCTCTTGATCTCATAAAAGTGTTGATAGAACAATTTATCCATATCCTCCCATGTATCACCGAGTTTGGAGGACGTCGAGCATATCATTGAAATGCTGGTCCATCAAGGGTCTCAAAGAACTAACGAAGAAGAAGTCTGCCGTCAGCTGCTGTTTCCCGACATCCTGCTTGGAAGTGGACGGTATGCTGGTTTGGGGAGGTGGTTCTGCTAAAGAGAGGAAATTTCCTTCTCTTATAGTCTGAGGGGAACAGGACTTGATCAATATAAGAAGGATATGGTCTTTGATAAGGCGTCGCACCCTGTATACTCGAAATTTGTCTATTCTTTAGGCTATTGGTGACCATAGTGTCAATAGCTGACTAAGAAACCAGATGAGGGACAGATTTGTCCTGTGTGGTAGACGGAGGAGGCTGTTGTAGAGGTACACCATCAGAGTGATGGGAATTGGCCTCATGGTTAGCCGATTGGCGTGCAGTGCCAATACGACCGATCTTCTCCATCGTCGCGTGCACCATGTCCTCGAACTTGTTCATGCGATCCTCCTGTGTATCACCGGGCTCGCTTATGACCATTACGCTGACCGTTTCTCTAGAAAGGTCAATGTTAGTGGCAACTGAAGGCTTGCGAGCGTGACGTAGATCATGTTTGCGAGTAAGGGGGCAGCATGCCCTGACTGAACTTGACTTTTGTATGTAGATCACGTTTGGACCGGTTCTCGACGATCTTAGGATCATGGCTGAGGAGCCGATTCATGACGGTCTTGGGACCGTGGATGTTGAGTTGCTGGGTCTTCTTTTATGACAGTAACCACAACACAAGGGTCATTGAGCTCTTCTTCAGGCTTCATGGTCAGAAGGGGGTAGAAGTGACTTAGGTGAAGAGGGTCATCAAAATTGGCTATTTTGACTGCCTTGGTCACCTCCCTATTCAAAATTCGTAGACCTCTATCGCATTTAGCCTTGAGGTTTAGGTGGACCTCGCGCCAAAATTGCGATATAGGTTGCGGCTGGTCAACTCTTCTTGCACAAGAGAGAGCTGTCTCCATCAAGTGTGGCAATGGATGAGGGCCAGGAACTGGAGTCACCTTGGGTTGGGGAGGATGAAGGACTCGATCTTCCGTCAAGTCCATGCCTAGAGCTCTCTTATGAGCTCCAAAGACATGATCATAGTGTTGGGGCTGGTTTAGGATGGTACTCTTGGGGAAAACCTTCGAGTACCAAGGCTGAAGGTGCTTGCTTGATGAACAAGGAATAGGCAAGAGCAGGGCCAACTCATGAGAAGGCTCGAGTCCAGGATGAGGGGAGGCTTGAGATGGTGACGCGTGTGTGCCCCTTGAAGAAGGATTAAGGCAAGTGATATGGCCTTAGGAGGCCGAAAACGACAAGTAGGTGTCTGTAAGAGAATGGGTGTAGGCCTGCCCCTTACAGGGTGAGCTTGTGTGTGCATCAGAGGAGGACGAGAAGGTCGTCTCCTATGTTCTCGGTTTGCGCAATAACAACGTTGCCCCGAGCAGTGAGATGCACATGAGTGGCGTGCATAGGATCTGGCATTGAAAGGTTGGATCTTGAACATGGTCCCGAGGCAATAGAAAGCCTCGAAGTGTGACTCGAGTGGGTGACCCACGAGCCTTCTGGTGTGTGTGAGGGGTGAAGATGGGGAGTTAAGGATCTTCAAGTCCCTCCTCACACTGGTCCAGGTTAAGACCTGGGATCTAGACAAGGGGACATTTCTCAAGAGGATGGTCAGGAACAAAGTTGAAGGACCTTGTTCCCTAGGGACACTCTCAAATAAGGGGATAAGAAAATCCCAGAACCGGATAAATGGGTTACAAAACCCAGTAGCCACAAGTGAATATGAAAAGAGAATGAAAGCAGATAAAGAAGAAACTAGCCAAACAAGAACGATTAGACTAAGGGGAAGTAAATCCCCAGTGGAGTCGCCAAACTGGTTAAGCTCCTCGATCTCATTCTTCGAATCCCTGAAGGATCGGGCGGCACACGTCTCTGGTTTTGGGAGAGACCCGGGACGTTTATGAGATCGCTCTCTTGGAAACCTCGTTCGAAAAAGGGGGTAGGTGTTACGAACCAATGACAGAGGAATTTAAAGGTGGGTTTGGGACTTACTCGGGCTGACTCACGTGGGCGCCCTCTTAGATCACGAAGAAGGTCCCCCTCGGTGATGAAACTGATTCGAAATTGCCTCTCTTGTCTCGTATTCTTCTTATTTTCTGCTTTCCTACAATCACACACATGTATGGCAAAGGTTATGGGACAGGTGGGTCAGGCCTCGCCCTTTTCGTCTTTGATGAACATACCTAAGCATGAGTATTCAAATCGAAAAAAGAAAGACAAGGGGGGGGAGGGGGGGAGAAGAATTCGACTAAGCGAGAAGATCAAAGCAGTGACTAAGCTGGTGGATGATGGGTATAACGTGGTGGTGGAATGGGCTTGATAACTGAGATCAGCTCACGGGATTGCTACTAGATGTTACTGCCAACATCAACTAGCTAAGCACGATGGTTGGTCTGTCGTGGCAGTAAAGCCGGCAAGCGAACCTTGAGAAACAACATTACGGCTAGACGAAGGACCGTCATGAGATGCTAACCTCAATCCCTCTTGGTCGAACGGAAGAGTAACTGAGGAATGGTTAAAGAGAAGGGGATAGACGAAAGGAGAGGGAAGAAGTAAGAGAGGAGGGAGAAGAAGGAAGAGGAGATGCAGACGACGCTGAACATTGTTGACTGTTTCAGGAGATGAGAGAGAGAGGAAGCAGTTGGCGCTAGGCTTTGTCGACTGTGTCAGATGAGAAGAGAGGAAGGGGACCAACTGGTGCTAAGTCTTGCCAACTGACAGTAGAAGAGAGGGAAAACCAGTCGGCGCTAGGTCTCGCCAACTGACAAAAGAGGAAAGAGAAGATCAACCAGTGCTAGGTCTCACCGACTGATAGAAGAAGAAAGAGAAGACCAGTCGACATTAGGTCTCGTCGACTGATGGAAGAAGAGCGAGAAGACCAACCAGCACTAGGTCTCACCGACAGATGGAAGAAGGGATAGAAGACCAACCGATGCTAAGTCTCCCCGACTGATAGAAGAGGAGAGAGAAGACCAACTGATGCTAGGCCTCATTGACTGATAGAAGAACAGAGAGAAACCCAACCGACGCTAGGTCTCTCCGATTGGTAGAAGAAAAGAAAAGAGAGAATACCAATCGGTGCTAGGTCTCACTGACTGGTGGAAGAAGAGAGATAAGACCAAATGGTCGTAGGTCTCACTAGTTGATAAAAGAAGATAGAAAAGACCAACCGACGCTAAGTCTCACCAGTTGATAGAAGAAGAGAGAGAGAGAGAAAGAGAGAGAAAGAGAGCGAAGAGAGAAAGAGAGAGACACCTTGCGACCCTTGCTTCAATGGCTGATATTCCTTTAGAAATCACCACACTACCATTCTACATCAAGAATAAATATGATCCTTCCCCACCAAGGATCGAAAAAGAAATAGAGCAAGAAAATGAGAACGATGGGGAAGTGTCTCTCGTGGCTTCAGATGCGTTAGTTAAGGCAAACCCACCGAAGGAGCCACCAAAAAGGATAAAGAAGCCCTTCAAAGGTTTTATATGGAATTCTTAGTAAGAGGTGATCCCCTAGTCAAGAAGTCCTTCGATGACATCATTCTACAGTGTCTCGATCAACCAGAAATCTACCAAATACTGACAGAGTTACACAATGAAGGAGGTCATTCTGAGGCAACTGCCTTAGCTCAGAAAATCAAGCGTTAAGGCTATTGCTTGACCACCATGGTCGAAGATTGTTGGAAGTTCATTAAGAGGTGTTCCAAATGTCAACATTATGGAACCTCATCCATGCACCGTCCGTAGCTCTCAACTCAACACCGCCCGTATGGCCCTTTGCCATGTGGGGTCTTGATATCATCAGAATGATCTCACCAAAAGCCTCAAACGACCATCGTTTTATATTAATGGTTGTAGAGCACTTCAAAAACTGAGTAGAGGACATATCATTTTTCAAATTGAGGGACAACAGGTTGCCCATTTCATAACGAACAACATTGTATTCAAATTCAGCGTTCCTGAGTCAATCTTTACTAAAAATGGATCAAACTTAAAAAATGAATTCGGGATAACGCAAAAAAATTTCACACCTTACTACCCTCAAGGAAATGGACAAGCAGAGGCCACAAACAAAGGACCTCTTAGGGTTATATACAAAATAATAGAAGGTTGCAGAGATTGGCATAAAAAGCTAACTGAGACGCTATGGGCCTACCAGACAGCTGAGTAGACTCCTACTGGCATGACCCCATACTCCTTGGTGTATGGAATGGAAGAAGTGCTACCCAATGAAGTTGAGGTAACGCCCCTCCGAGTGCTTATTCACAAAAATTCAGATGAGGAGCAAAAGATTGAAGAATGAATCGCTGCCCTCATTACTTTGGATGAAAGACGATTATAAGAAACACAAAATATCGTTGCTTACCAGTGTAGAATCGTGAGGGCATACCCAAAGAAAAGTTGTTCCTCGACAGTTCAGAGAAGGGGACATGATAATCAAAAAAATCTTCTATACTCCCGCGAATCCACACCCTTTAGGCAATTTCAAACCTAATTGGGAGGGGCCATTCATGGTTACCCGAGCGCACGCGAGCAATTCTTACAAGATAAAAAATGAAGAGGGGTACAAACTCAACGACCTCATTAATGCGATGTATCTCAGAAAATACTACCCGTAACGGGCTCAAAAGTGTGGTGAAAACCTGAAAAGGCATCACAAAGAAAAACAAAAAAAAAAATGAACGCGGTGAAAACCTGAAAAGGCATCACAGGTAAAAAAAAAGGAATAAAAAAATATCCAAGAAGGAGCTTCTGATTCAAAACCTCAAGTACAAACAAGTACTTGCAAGTTCCAACAATACTGCACAAGCAAACCTTGAGGATGAAGACTCCTCCTAAACCCTGCAGATTCCCAGCAAAGCCAACTCAAAAAGATGTGGGAGGGTGACATGAATGGAAAATCGAAGTGACTTCGACGAACCCTAGAAGAACATCGAAGCTTCTCCAAGATGGAAGCCCAGCAAGAATCCAGAGAACTCTTCATGGATAAGTGAAGCACGAGATGAAAGCTCTAAAGGTAAAAGACAACTTCGAGACTTTTGAGTTCTCATGATCCCACAAGGAAATTCTTTCATCATCTTCAGATAAAACATAATAAAGAAAATGACCACCAAAGGGGCCACAGGTGGCAAAACTGTAAGGTCCATCCCTCTTGAAATGCTTCTTCAATTTGATTGTTAAAATCATCCATTTCAAAAACCCTTTTAGAAGGACTTCCTCCATCACTATAAGAGGTTAAACTGTTAGTTGATCTGGCCTCGCTCTCGAAGTCAACTTCCTGTGCTTGTTATGAATGCTTGAAACTAGCCAGGCACTCCATGGTTGTATGAGTATAAGTACCAACTACCACATATCGAAGATGGGTGAACCTCGCCAATGACGATATTGGCTAGTTTGGTAGCGTTTTTCTCCCTACTAGATTCCCTAATAAAAAATGAGGCAAGCTCATCCCTGTGTGTGCATACGATGACCCAATAGTCGGGAATTTGAGACAAAACCCTACAACTAGGGGACTGACTATGTAGGAATTCAGTTTAAAAAGTGTGCGTAAAGAAAGTATTCCACTACGTTTCGGTGAACAAAATCGCACACTTACTGATGAGCAAGAACCCTCCAATAAGGGTAAGTTGAACAAGGACCGTTCAACAGGGGCAATAAAAAAAAAAGGTTTTTCAAACTCCTCATAACAAGGGAAAAATTTTGGGTATCTCAAAACTTTGATTTTATTCAACCATTGAAAATGGGCTTATTAAAAGCCCTTACGCAATCACCTCAGGTCCCGAGACTGAAATTTCTATTGTCCTAACAAACGTCAATTAAAATAAAATTACTGAAAATGAGAATGATCACAAGATCAAAGTATCCATGCCAAGAAAAAAATAAAGAAAATATAATATTTTGGCTATTCAGTCTTCGGCTTCAAATCAACATCCTTCTCCTTGAGTTTCGCCACGAAGGCAGCACATCGAGCCAATTCAATGTCAGCATCTTCTAAACTAATGCCTAAAACATCCTCATTTGATTTAACCCGCTTATTTGAAGAAGGGGCATCATCTTCTCGAGAAGACACGAAATCCCGAGCAAGGGCAGAACATTCATCACGGAGTCTAGAGAACTTTGGGCACAGCGGAAGAGGGGAAGCGCAGTCCCACCAAGAATTGTAATTGGAAGTGGTTGTGGGCTTGCCTTGTTTGACGAAACCCTCACTAGAAGCAGACTTCCTCCCCTTCCACGACAAACCCACCTTGACCAGAAGGGTGGAAGAGTGTGGCCGAAGAGGAAAAATAGGACGACGATCTATCACCTCTCCAGGAGAAGTATAATGCTAAATATGGCGAAACTTGCGAAGTACCCTTGGAGGGAAATACCCCTCTGTGAAGTACTGCCCCATCAGAATAAGGCATGAATTCCCCATAGCAGACAGAAACAGGGGCACATTCTCAAGACCCTTGATCACCCCATCAAAGGACGACAACTTGTCCAAAACCCATAAATAATAATTGAAGTCTCGAGGACAGGTAAAGTCATTGATATACGCCAATCCTAGAACAACAGATATAGCCGTCGTTGATCGAGGAGGACAGACAATGGCAATGTGTTCATAGGCCCAAATCAGCAGAAAAATAGAAGCCAAAATCACCCCAACGGTTCACAAGATAGAAACCCAGAACCACGGAACCATCCGGGGCAGGATGACTAGGGCGACACTACTGGTGTCGCCCAGCCTATGTTGGTGACACTACAAGTGTCGCCCGGGCGACACCACTAGTGTCAACCAACTCAGACCATCTCGGTTCGATCCGGGCTTTTCCAGTAATTTTTATTGCAAAAATATGAGATCTAGAGACCAAAACCAGAAGAAAAACTGAGTTGTAGGGGGAAAAATAAAGTAAAACTGAGTTAAAAAACATTCCTGCAAAATCAAGACACTGTCCTAAATGAATCGGTCACCTCAGGTGACCCGATCTTGAAGACCTCGGTAAATGCTTGTCAACACGGTCAGAACAATGGTACAACCCGTTCTTTCTAAGAAGGCATGGGATAAAGGAATAAGGGAACTGCGAACCGTTTTACGACCACTGGGAGAATGAATGGACCCCAATAACACAAAAAGGAAAATACAGATCCATTCGTTGGCTTAAGACCGCTCTCGATTCCGGACCAGCTACTCCATATCGACCCACTGACTATGTGAAGAATAAGAAGCCCTCAACATGATGGAATGATCGTCGGTGGCAGTAGAAGGTTGATACGCAATCCTGGCCAAGCTCAAGCCAGAAACCCTGGCAATTTCCTCCAAAGTTGGCGTTGTCTTGCCCATAGGAAGGAAGACGGTGTTTGTCTGATAGTTGAACCTCTCAGCAAGAGCCTCGAGGAGTGGAAAGTTCACATGACAAGAGGCCATGTTCAAGATGCCCTTCATCGAAACTGAAGCTAAAAAGGCCACAGGCTCGGGCCATTGCCAAGCGGAAAGAAACTAATCCCTGAACCAGGGCCAGATAACAGGGAAGCTATTGACACGACGAGGAACTTCACTCAATCGAAGGCCCTGCGAGCTATGGAAGGGAAGACCTTCAGGGAAGTGCTTAACTCTAGAAAAGAAAGGAAGAACCTCCTCCTCTCCTCCATTATCAGCCCGCTCAGAAACCTTCCCCTTGCTCTTGGAAATCGCATTGTCTTTCCTAGGAGCCATGAAAACCTAAGAGTGAGAATAAGAACTACCAGTAAGATCCAAGGGAAGATGTTGAAGAAGGAAGAAGATGAAGATGGGAAGAAAAAAGAAGAAATTGAAGAATGAGAGAATAATGGGAAGGAGGTGGATTTTATGGAAAACAAGAAATCTCTCCCAAAACGCATCTTGCAGGTTTCCACTTCGGCCACTTTAGCAACCCCAGCACCTTCCAAAATGAAAATTTCAAAATTTGGAGGTAGATGGTCTGGGCGACACACCTGGTGTCGCCCAACTCCATACCTAGACTGGGTGACACCACCGATGTCTCCTAAGCAGCACCACTAGTGTCGCCCACAAAATGTTTGCAAAAAGACCCTCTCTCATCCTATCATTTTCCAAATAAAAAAAAAAATTGAAATGGGGCGACATGCTTAGTGTCGCCTGGACTGTGAGAGCGACACTACTCGTGTCGCCCAAATCTTTTTGCATAAACCGTTTTTTCTTAATTCCCCAGCTTTCACATAAAAAAAAAAAAAAAGTGTGGGTGACACCACTGGTGTCGCCCAAATCTTTTCATGCCCCTTTTATGAAAGCAAAAAAAAACAAAAACAAAACATAGTCGTGTCGCCCTGACATGGATGACACCACCAGTGTCGCTAGGGTGACACTATCAGTGCCGCCGGTGCGACACTACTAGTGTCACCCAAAACGTTTTGTAAAAAAAAAGCCCCCGCTCATTTTTGAGGTCTTTCAGGGATCAATTTTGGTTCAATCATGAGTTCTTACGACTGTTTTCATACATTTTAATTAATTTTCAAAAAATTTTCAAATGTTCCTCAGTGGCATGAGCCTAAACTGTCAACCAATTTCAAAAAGACAAAAAGAAAATGCTCTTCGGTGGTATGAGCCTAAATTACCAACCAAAGTCCTATCTAGGAAAAATGTCAAACTTGTGCAATGTAAAAGAGCTAAGACAGGAAAAACGTCAAACTCGTGCAATGTAAAAGACCCGAGATAGGTACCGTCTAGCCTTGTATGATGTGAAAGGTCGGGTGTATCCAGCTCAATGTCAAACTCGTGCGACGTAGAAGAGCCGAGACAAGTAACGTCTAGCTCCATATAACGTAAAAGGTCGAGTGTATTCATTTCAATATCAAACTCGTGCAACGTAAAAGAGCTGAGGCAGATAACGTCTATCCCCGTATGATATGAAAAGTCGAGTGTATTTTGTCTAGCCTCGCAAATCATAAAAGGCCGGGTGTATTCCGTCTAGCCTCATATGATGTAACACGGTCGGGTGTATTCCGTCTAGCCCTGTATGATGTAAAAGGGTCGGAAGTATGGTCCATCGCTGCATGACGTTAACATGCATAGAAGGCCCTATGGTTGCAGGAGTTAAAACTGCTAACTAACCTTGTGTTTCGAAATATCTTTCTCTTTTCAAAATTTTCACTATATGTCTTGTGTTTTCAAAAAATTTAATTTATTTATTAAAATCGTAACATGTCCTTGCTCTGGGTTTTATTTCAAATAGGAATTGGCAAGACAAGTCACTTCCTATAGAAAGCTTTTTCCTATAAACAGCCTTAAGAAACCCTAAGCAATCAAAGAAGATGTCAGGGTTAAAAAAATTTCAAACTGTGAAAACCCATGATGTTAAGTGGCATGGCCAGAAAATCCAGCTCGAGTTTTAAGCATGTGTAACTCACCGACATCTCACGTTGAAAACCCTAGGAGGAAAAATACCTTGGGTGGGTGAGCTCGGTGAGTACAATGACTTAGAGGGATTAGTTGGTGCACCCTCTGACAACATGACCTCAAGAATAAATTTAAAATGTCTTCATTATCTTTGACGTTCACCTACCCCTCGAAGGACAGGGAATGTCAAAGTGTCTACTTCTTTGCCACTCACCTATCCCTTGAAGGATAAGAAGTGCTAAAGAGGGGCAACTGTAGACACACCATTTTAAATATGGCGAATTCTAATGTTTTCTGAACCCTTAGGACCACACTTATCCTAGTAAACCCAAATTTATAGTTCACACAACCCACCTTGTGACCCAGACTAATCTGCCTACCCAAAACCCTGCAAATACCCTGTTTGGACCTGGACTCCTACAGACGCCCTATTTTACCAAAAAATCATTCAAAATAGTAAAAAAATCCTTTTGGCCCCATATTTTCTTAGAGAGATTCACAAGAGCTGAGGAACATGCATATAGTGAAAAATATCAATTTTGACCAAATCTGATTTGGTCAACACTGGAAGTGTCACCCAGCCTGGACTGGGTGACACGAGTGCTATCCCCCAGACTTGAGTGACACTACTGGTGTCACTAGGGAGACACGACTGGTGATTCTTAGAAGACATTTTTCCTCATCATGGATCCCAGATGCGGAATAAAAGGGAGATGCCGGTCAATAAAGCCTAACTTACAGTGGAAATTTCAATAGTATCAGAATGACCCCTGAACTAGTCAAGACCTTCATAAAGATTACTAAAAGTCTCTTGCCAAGTTTCGTCATATTTCGACATGTCTAAGGAAATACAGACTTAGGAATAGTTTCGCGAGAATCAGCCTCTAACACCTTGAAATGGACCCTATTACTAGAACTATATTTTTGGTGCGTCAAATTGCTATGAGACCACCATCATTGGATCTGACACGATTGAAAACCCCCAGTGCTCAAATTTCATCTTAAAAGAACACTTTAGAAAGAAGTTATGGGCACAATATCGAAAAGGGGTAGGCTGCACAGTATTCTCATGCGGCCACCTTTCAATTAAACTCCATTACAGGGGCAGTCATGAATAGTGACTTTCGACGCTCATATCTCACCCATCTCAAGTCGGATAGTACTCAAATTTTGTGAGAGTGTTCATCTCATCAAGACGAGCGTTTCGATATGTGACACGTCTGGTGACGATGCTTGAGCATGAAGAAACGTTAGAGAGAAGTTGTTGATCCGTGAAGAAAGTTGCAGGAAAATCAGCAGCATCGCGCCTCGCTCGAGCGGCCAAATCACAGCTCTCGCGATCCCAATCGATGTGAAACTAGTTGCATCTCGTGCATAGCATCTACTGCTATAACTGGTCTAAACCTCGTACATGATGAACGGCTGGATTCCACACAAAAAGCTGATGAAGTGGCTACAAATTCTTGCACTAGAATTCCAAATTCCGGTCAAAACTCCAAAGTTGCAAAATCCTTTTTCCGACACGAAATCGAGCTGCGGTTGTTGTCACGAGATCGTAACGCTATGCTCAGTGTGATCTAGTTAAGAAATCACATAAAACATCCAGGAATGAGCACACTATTGATCCAAAGTTTCAAGATTCATTCAAACTTCACGTCGCATAATCGTGGCTTAAAAACACGATTCATGGCTCGAAGTTGATATCAAATCAATCGCCAAGCCGAGCCCAATAAGAAAACAATCATCTTTCGATCAAACGGGTATCAGAACAATCGTGGATCATCCATGAAAGATCATGCACGTTCTAGGGCAGCATAGGGATAGTTTTGGAATTCAACAAATTGTAAGGAAGGAGCACATCAGTCATTTTACACCCATTTTTTACAATTTCTTTTAATTCAGTTAAATAATTCATTTTGCACTTGAAGGCCGGGCGATAAAGTTAAGACAAAGGCTTCACTGCCCCATACAAGCTACTAAGGCAAGACTATCGTCATCTCACGACAAAGGGGCTATCACCATTTGACGAAGTAAATCAAAAGCACCTCATAAAGACCAAGACGAAGCGTGGGGTAACATCATCTGCGTCTAACACTTACGCTCCAGTGGTTTACACACGTCGCACGTGCGGCACAACACATCCCTCAAAATCTATGCATGCCGCCTGACACTCGTGGTGTGACTGTCACCACGCGTGAGAAGGGTGACCATTCGCCGTCCCACAGCCCTTCACCTCCTCGATCGTTACGGCCTCGCAAGGCCTCAGGTTCTCACCAGAGTTTCCCCTCTTCGTTGGGAACTCACTTCTGTAATGAGCTCATTTCAATGGATGAATAAAATCAGATTTTGACATGCCCAAAGTTTTTTTGCCCTTCTTGATGTTCTGTGATCGTGGAATTTTTTTTTATTGCCCTTGTTGGGGGATCCTTGTTCAACTTGTACGTGTGCAATTGATTCGTCGAAGCACAATGGAACACTTTCTTTGCACACACTTTGCAAACTGACTTTTTAAAAACTCAGCCCCCTAGTTGTAGGGTTTTTGTCTTGAATTCTTGGCTATTGGGTCAACATAAGCACACACAGGGATGACCTTGCCTCCTTTTTCCTCAGGGGATCTAGTTGAGAGAAAGACTCACCCAGACTAGCCAATTTCCTCATTGGCGAGGTTTACCCATTTCTGATATGTGGTAGTTGATAGTTATACTCATACATCCATGGAGTGTCTGGCTAGTTTCAAGCCTTCATAACAGGCGTAGGAAGTTCGCTTCAAGAATGAGGTCAAATTGATTAACAGCTTAACCTCTTGTAGTGATGGAGGAAGTCCTTTCAAAAAGGGTTTTGTTTTTTAAAATGGATGATTTAAAAGTCAATTTGAAAAGGCATTTTCAAAGGGGACGGGCCTTACAGTTTTGCCACCTGTGGCCCGTTTGGTGGTGATTTTCTTTATTTTATACCCAAATATGATGAAAGGATTTCCTTGTGGGATTGTGAGAACTCAAAAGTTTTGAAGTTGTCCTTTTACCTTTGGAGCTTTCATCCTGTGCTTCGCGGGTCCATAAAGAGTTCTTTGGATTCTTGCGGGCTTCCATCTTGGAGAGGTCTCGACGTTCTTCCAAGGTTCATCGAAGTCACTTTGGTTTTCCATTCATGTCACCCTCCTGTATCTTTATGGGATGGTTCTATTGGGAGCCTGCAGGGTTTAGGAGGAGTCTTCGTCCTCAAGGTCAGCTTGTGCAGTGTTGTTGGAACTTGCAAGTACTTGTTTGTACTTGAGTGTTTTGAATCGGAAGCTCCTTCTTGGAGATTGTTTATTCTTTTGTCTTTTACCAGTGATGCCTTTTCAATTTTTCACTACTTCGATTTTTGTTTTTATTTTTTGGGTTTTTTTTTCTTCTTTGTGGTGCCTTTTCAAGTTTTCACCACTCTTTTGAACCCATTACGTGCAGTATTTTTTGAGATACATCGCATTAATGGGGTGGTCGACCTCATACCCCTCCTGGTTTATCTTATAAGAATTGCCTACGTGCACTCGGGTAACCACGAATGGCCCCTCCCATATAGGTTTGAACTTGCCTAAAGGTTGTGGATTTGCAGGAGTGTGGAAGATTTTCTTAAGTACCATGTCCCCTTCTTTGAATTGTTGAGAAACAACTTTTCTTTGGTATGCCCTCTCGATCCTACACTACTAAGCAATGATATTTTGTGCCGCTCGTAGTCGTCTTTCATCCAAATTAACGAGAGTAATGATTTGATCTTTTATTCCTCATCTATAGTTTTATGAATGAGCACTTAGAGAGATGGTATCTCAACTTCAATGGGTAGCACTGCTTCCATACCATGCACCAATGAGTATGGGCTTCTCAGTTGTCCGGTAGGCCCATAGCGCGTCGTTTAGCTTTTCATGCCAATATTTGCCACCTTCTATTATTCTATCTATTATTATGAGAAGTCCTTTGTTCGTGGCCTCTGCTTTTTTGTTTCCTTGAGGGTGGTAAGGTGTGGAGAATTTCTGCGTTATCCCAAAATTTTTGCACACCTTAGTGACATTTTCATTTTTGAAATTGGATCCATTGTCAGTAATGATTGACTCAGGAACGCCAAACCTGAAAACAATGTTGTTCTTTATTGAACGGGCGACATGTTGTCCCTCAATTTTTATAAATGATGTGGTCTCTACCAGTTTGGTGAAGTACTCTATAGCCGTTAATATGAAATTGTGGTCGTTTGAAGCTTTTGGAAAGTTCATTCCGATGATATAAAGACCCCACTTGGTAAAGGGCCATACGGACGAAGTTGAGTTGAGTGGTACGGACGGTGCATGGATGAGGTCTCCATAAAGTTTACATTTGGGACACCTCTTAACGAGCTTCCAACAATCTTCAGCCCGTGGTGGTCCATTAATAGCCTTTGCACCTGATTTTCTGAGCTAAGGTGGCTGCCCCAGAATGACCTCCTTCATTGTGTAACTCTGTCCGAACTTGGTGGATTTCTGGTTGACCGAGACACTGTAAAATGATGCCATCGAAGGATTTCTTGAACATGAGATCAAATCTTACTAAGAATCTCATAGAAAACCTTCGAAGGACTTCTTATTGTTTTTTGGTAGCTACTTCGGGGTATAACCTATCCTTCAGCAGGGATAGAACATCGTGGAACCATGGTTTGCCTTAACTCGCACATCTGAAGCCACGAGAGACACTTCCCCATCGTTCTGATTTTCTTACTCTATTTCTTCTTCAATCCTTGGTGGGGAAGGGTCATGTTTGTTCTTGATGTAGAATGGCAGTGTGGTGATTTCTGAAGGAATATCAACCATTGAAGCAAGGGTCGCAAGGGTGTCGGTGAACTGATTATTTTCCCTAGTTATGTGATGGAAGGTGATTTTCATAAAATATGGGATCTTTTCCACCTTTTATTGATAGGGTTTAAGCTTTTCTTTTTCACCTTCCAAATCCCTTGAACTTGGTTTATGATGAGTAAGGAGCCATCAATAACTCGTATCTGTTGGATTTTCATTCCTAAAGCGTTATTGAGCCCGGCTATCAAGTCTTCATATTCAACAATGTTATTGGTACATGGGAAATTCAATCTAATGGCTGTTGGCATTAAAATATTCTCTGGTGAGCATAATATGATACCTATACCCGAATCGTATTCATTCCTTACACCGTCGAAGTATAGCTCCCAAATTGAGTCCTCAATTGTGAAGAGGTTCTCATCAAGGAGATCAGTGTTAACGCGAGTGTTATCTGGCAGTGCGTGTTCAGTTAAGTGGTCAGCAATGGCTTGTCCTTTGATCAATTTTTAAGTAACATATTTGATCTCGAACTCGCTCAATAGAATTCTCCACTTCGTCAAATGTCTATTAAGGACTGGTCTTTCCAATAGGTACTTGAGTGGGTATATTTTTTATGTGAGCTTGACTAAATGAGATAAGATATACTGTCTTAACTTCTGCATCGCCCACACAAGTGTTAAACAATGCTTCTCCACATCAGTGTATCTTGTCTCAAAGTCCATCATTTATTTTTTTCCATGGTCTTCGTATAGTCCTAACATTGCCCCCATGGTCTTATCTTTCACAAATATGTATAGGAATAGGGGTTTATCTGGACTGGGAGGACTGAGGATGGGAGGTTTTGTAAGGTACTCCTTTGTTTGATTGAATGCTTCTTGGCATTCATTATCCCATACGAATGGGGTATCCTTCTTAAGGAGCCTATTGAACGGTGCGCACTTGTCTTCCAATTGTGAAATAAAGCGCCTTATGGCTTGTATACGACCTTGAAGCTCACGAATATCTCTAATGTTCCGGGGAGGAAGCATTTTAGTGATGGCTCATATTTTGGACGGGTCCACCTCAATGCCTCTTTGGCTTACTATAAAGCCTAGTAATTTTCTAGATTCAACTCCAAAGGCACATTTCTGTCGATTGAGTTTGAGTTGATGTTTCCGGAGTCTTTCGAAAAGGATTCTCAGGTTGGTGAGATGATCAGACCTGGTCTTCGACTTGAACAGATTGTCGTCGACATAGTCTTCCATGATGGTGTGCATCAAGTCATGGAAGATGCTAGTCATTACCCGGTGTAGCAGTAGGTTCCCCATTGCATTATGAAGGAAGTCTTCGTTTGGTCTTCTTCTGCAGTAGGTGACCCGAGAAGTCATCTATGAATGACAACATCTCGTGCCCCGCAGTATTATCAACCAAGGCATATATATTTGGTAATGGGAAATTGTCTTTGGGACATGCCTTGTTGAGTTCTCTATAGTCAACACACATTAGGATCCTCCCGTCTTTCTTGGGTATGACCACTATGTTGACCAACCATTCTGAGTAATCGACGGGGGTAATGAACTTTGCCTTGAGATGTTTATCAATTTCTTCCTTAATTTTGAGCTCAACGTGGAAATTCTGACATTAGAGTTTTTGGCTTACAGGCTTTGCTCCTTCGTTGAATATTAGGTGATGTTGCACTAATGTGGGATCTAACCCTGACATATCATCGTATGACCAAGCGAAGACATCGCGATATTCCTTAAGAAAGGAAATCATAATTTTCCTGCTCCTCAAGAGATAAGGAGGTTCCAATCTTGGTTAATCTTGGTCCTTCTCAGTTCCTAGGTTTACGTCGATCGTCTCTTCGATGATAGTTGTTGGGTCGCCATCCAACCTCTTCTTGAATTGCTCAACATGGGAAGTGAGGTCCTTAAGTTTAGGGATTTCTTCAGACTCTTGACTCTCTTGATTTTCGTCTTGGTCGTCCAATTCATCATGTTGAGTATTGTGCACTATTATTAAGCTATCTTGAGTGTTAGCCATTTTTAAAAATTCTTTTTCATTATTATCAATTTTATCATGTTTTGAATTTGTAACAAATTTTGAAATATCGCAAGAAGTATCCCTTATAGGACTAGCGCAAGAAATGTTGGGGACCGGACGCGCAAGGTGGTTGAGTGGCCACCCTATGCCTATCCGGTTTTTGGCACCGGGACTTGAAGGCGCCACTAGTGCTTCCAGTGATTCTCGAGATAGACGAATGATCGACCAGTTTCCTTTCTGAGTTTGTATTCGTGGATGAGCATGCTTGGTAGTGTTAGAGCCGATTGTGCAGACCTTCAAATCAAGGTCGGCAAAAAGGTCTTCAATCCCTTATTCTTTTGTGTGTCGAGGTGAGGAAGAGGAATTCTCGACTGTTGGGGAATCAAGGATCACCTTTGACCATTTTGAAGGGCGGGCATCGAGAGGATCGAGACTTTGAATGCCTCCAGATACAAAGCCCAAATAACTTGAAGGCTTCATCCAGCTTTGAAATAAGGTGAGAGAACACCCGAGTCCTCTTTCATCCCCATTTTTAGTTTTGGCTTGGAGTGATTCAGAAATTGCCTCTGTTACGCCTTGTCCTTGACATCCCAAGCCTCAGCCTGGTTGGAAGCCTTGGGAGAAAAGCATGTGCTAAGCTTCGAGGGACCTGAAAGCGTATCGATGTTGACATTGGATGATATCCTCCATCGATGCGAAAGTTTGTAAAATTTGAGGAACAGGGTCACCGGCCTCTTGGCGTAAGGTGGCAAACTCGGCTTGCTCGAATGAAGCTAGCGAGATTTCTCAAAACTCGACCCCTACGACTAGATTCCCGTTATGTATGCTGGTATTGAGAAAAGCAAGGGGTTCAACATATACCTTCGCTTCACTGTTTTTAGTCGAAAACTTGAGGCATTGATGGAGTGTAGAGGCGATCATGAGGTTTTCATGCAGCCATGGTCTTCCTAGCGGCATGTTGAATGAAGGTTTTATGTCCAAGACATAAAACTTTATCACTTGGATGGTAGGGTCGTTCTTCAGCTTGTCTCTCGGTCCTGTCGTATGCAGCGATAATTAGTTGACATGGTTTTAAGTCATCCAAGCTTTTGCTTAACTGCTTCACTGTTTTCATAGAGCAATTGTTTAAGGATGCCCCATTATCAACAAGCACTCTTCGTATCTCATATCCTTGCATGAAAATGGTGATGTACAGAGGTTGGACATGAAAGCGATTGAAGTTGGTTGGGGTGTCATCGTCCGTGAACACGATTGGGGATGGTGCCATCAGTTGGTTGATCATTCCGCACAACTCATCCGGCTGTTTGTTGCTCGGGATGTGTGTCTTGGAGAGGACCCTTTCGATCTGGATCCTATGTGATGGTGAATTGGCAAGCAGAACCAAGATGAAGATTTGAGCCTGGATCTTCCCAAGATGAGCCGGTAGATCATAGGTGGTTGCAGATCCTTGAATTTCTTTATTCGGTTCGTGATCTGCGACCCTTGCTGGTTGTTTGGCTTCTGAGGTGTTTCTCATTCTTTCATCAAGAGTGTCAACCATTAATTGAATGGGTTTGAATACTCGGCCCCTTCGGGTTAGGGAATCAACCTTACCAGTCAGAAGTTCGATAGGATCAGCCCTAGCAAAGCGTAATGGGAGACTTTGGGGTGTTGGCCCCTTGTTTGGAAGATGACGCATTTTCATTAGTTTTGACCATATCAACTTCTAGCGTATTATCTTCACCATTTTGCTCCCATTTGGGAGTGTTATCGAGGTTTGGAGATGAACGGTTTCCTCTTAGAATGCTCAAGAGATCTTCTTCGGGATCTTGAAAGTGATGGTCACAAGCCAGTATGAATTGACTAGGATCCTCTTCTTCTTCATTTCCACTCTCAACCATGTGAATGACAACGTTCTCTTTTGAGTTGTCTTGAGCTCCTAGCTTTTTGATTATTGTGACCATATTTTTAGGGAGAAGATTTGCGAAGATACCCATCTTTTGATTAGGCTCTTCGACGAGTTGATTTCTAGGTACGACAGTGATGTTCCCCCTATTGATTAACCCTTGAATCACCCGTTTCAAGTATATGCGGTTTTGAGTATCATGAGCATGGTTTTGATGCCATTTGCAACACTTGCTCTTATCGGTGACTCGAAATGATGGTTCGGATGGTGGCGTGAGGTAAACCATGTTTTTAGCCAGAAGTAATTCCAGAACTTTTTCTAATGGATTCTTTTAGAGGAGTGAAATTATCTTCTCACCTTTTGTTATTATTTTGAGCGTTGGCTCTAGGCTGACCCCCTTCGGTTTTGGTTCTGATTGTTGTGTTGAGTGGCTAAACCTTAAGCCGGTCCATTAACGACAATCTCATTAACCTGATTGGAAGCCTTCCATTTGTTATTATTTTTGCTCTTATTTTGGGGAGTTGTTATTGGTTTATTGTCGGGCTTGGTGCTGAGGGGTGTCCCTCTGGCCCTATCATGTTGCACCACCTGCTCGATCATAGAGTCAAAGGAATGGGGAATAAGGCCTTGGCAGAAAAAGGTCATGTATTCAAGAGCGACATTCTCCAAGGCCTTAGAGATTTTTGCTGGGTCTGTCAGTGGGCATTCTATGACCCGAATTGCCACCTCGTGCAATCGACAGATGAAATCCTTGAAAAATTCTCTTGGATTTTGCTTCGTTGCACTGAGCTCGCCCAGGGGGAGAGATCTTGGTGTCGACCCGTGGTAGTGAGAGATGAATGGGTTGAACATTTCATCTGGAGTGATGTGTAGTTGAGCGGGCATTGTTCTCTGATGCCAGTTCATTGCCTCATCAATCAATGTTTGCAAAAATATGGCCTTCAGTTGGTTAGCCTGTCTCCCAAAGTTCTCATGGAAAGGAGATACGTGTTGACGTGAGCATCTGGATCTCTCTTCCTATTAAGCGTGTTTCTAAATTCTGGGTCAACAAATCCCAAGGGAAGGTCCTCCATGCATCCAAGGGTCTCTTGAACATAGGCCTTTGGGGATATAATTTCATGCATGCCCATTCTTACAAACATATCCTGCATCACTTTTAAGGTGCCTTCTTGTTGAGTATTTGGCGTGACAGTAGGCCCACCGGTCTGTGGGTTCCCAAACATAGATTGGTAAGTTGAGATTTCGGGTACATGTTGGCCTGCATGGGTGTGAGATTGATGAGCCACAGTCACCGAGGTGATTTGATACATTTGTGCTTGAGGGGCATACTGACCCATAGGTGTCGCACGTTGCACGGTTTGTTGGACCGGATGAACTAGAGGGACCAATTGAAGATTCGGCTGACTCAGTTGTGCTAAGGGTTGACTTATGCCACTAACCTGGTTTGGGATAGACCTGTAAGCTGGGGCCTGAACAGTGTAACCTAGGTCAACCAGACTTTTAAGGGCAGCTTGGACTCCCATCTCATGTAAGATGCCTCTGCTCCGTACAATGTTAAGAACATCATGAGCGGTACTATGGTGGCTCGAGGTTGGGTTGGATTCCCTAGACTTAGGTGGGTCTCGGTTCTGAGATCGTTGTGCCTCAAGGTTATCTTGGTTCGAGTTGTGGGAGTTGGTGTTAAATGCCGCATGAATTTCTTTCCTCACTTGACTTCTACTTTGGTTACCCAAAATCCCCTATAAGACGATGCCTGGTCAAACACCCTTACTATTCAGAGTCTTTCAAGCTGAATTAGCTTTACACATCACACCGATTTCAGGATTAGAAGTGGACCCTTGGGACTCTGCCTCTAACTAAAGACCTGGATGCTGGATAATGGATTGGCCTGAGGTCTGTTGATAATTCCAAGGAATTGCAGCATACTGGTCCCTAGGTTTGAGCAGGTTAAGCTTAGAGTCAGTTGTGGAGCAATTGTCATGGTCACCTTGAGTAACCGACATGGCGACTCTCTTTGGCCGGGTTCTAGAATCTAGACTTAAGTAAGATCTAAACTGGATGACTTAGAGCAGACCTAGCCGGACTCTAGGGGTAAAACCTTGACAGGGACCTAGGCTAGGACTAGATGGGAACCTAAACTTGCTAGACTCAATGAGCATTGGTTCAGACTCTAAACTAGGGTAAGCCTAGTCTAGCTCTAGAGACAAATCTGTGCTTAGACCTATGCTAGAACTTAAACCAAGGTCTAGACTAGATGGGTACATGTCTCAACTCAGACCAAAAGTGGGTCTAGGTTAGGACCAAGGTGTGATCCTGGTTCGGACCTTGACTGAGCTGGGCGCAAGCCTGGGCTTGAACCTAGAGGATTATGATAATCGTACCGAGTATGAACCCTGATTAGATAAAGGTTGAGATAAGCATGAGCCCTAGCCTCAGACAAAGAGAGAGACCTAGGTTCGGACCAAGGTGGAACCTGGTTCGAACCTGGACTAAGATAGGAATAAGAGTTCCTAACTATTGAAATGTGGCTAGGCTGATATAGGTACCCACATAGGTTCTGGCCTCCTGTTATAGGATATTCACCAGGTCCTACTATGCGTGGAGTTACATTGAGGTAAAGGATTACGGAGGGGCACTCACAGTTAAAGTTATACAAATTCCAACTGCCTCAACTCTTAAAGCTAGGTTCCCCTCACGCCGTTAACGTGGATTTTAGGGGTTTTCGAAATATTTATTTGCTAGTTTCCCAGGTACTCATATTCTGGTGTGTGCTGGAGTGTGTAAAGAATCATGCAATTAAAATAAATTCAAGCACACAATGCACACAAACAAGAAAGGAGATAAGTGAGCGCTCAACACTGATCGTGCCGAGAGATGCGCGCTACGATGCGAAACTCGCTCAAAGCACAATATATATGGAGGGGTATGCAACCTATAAGAAGGTGAAGTCAGAATAATGAGACCAAGCACAGTCCATGTTAAGTCAAGTGCAGCTCGAGTCGCTGGTGACTCGAACGAGACACGGTTCAGGGAGGGTGCAAGCAGCCGTCGATGCATATATATATATATATATATATATATATATATATATCTTTTTGTTAACTTTGATGAAACATAATTAAAATAAGAATGGTGAAAGCAGGGAAAACATGGTTTCAGTCAAAATTAACCAACTAAAATAAAAATAAAAGAAAGTCAGAAACAACACAAGCCTATCTGAAGCACTATATTTTTTTTATATTTTTGAAAAAAATTATTTCAAGTAAAAACTTGGTCAATAGGGGGTAAAAAGTCCCTAGAGTAGGCCTGTGGGGTCCCAAAATATTTCTGGGACACATGCAGTTGGCCGACACGGGTGGTGTCGCCCCTACAAGATGGGTGACACCGCTAGTGTCACCCAAAAACATTATTTTTTTATTTTTTATTGTTAATATTCATTAAACAAGACGAATTTGAACTTTAAAGAAGAAGGAAAAAAATATATTTATCATGAGATAAATTAAAACAAAGTAAATAGAAAAAAAAGGCATATAGAATAGATATGTATCAAGTAAAATATTTTTTGAGTATTTTTAAAACTTTTATTTAGATCTGAAACTTTGTGAAAAGTCACAAAAGAGACCCTAAAATAGATCTGCAAAGTTTCAAAAGATTATGAAACTATTAAATTTGGGCGACACGGGGAATGTCGCCCTTGATCTAGGTCGCATGGGTGGTGTCGCCCAGGCAACACTGCTGGTGTCACGTAGAAAAATCAAGGTTTCATAAAACTGAAACCCTGGATCCTGATCACAGCTGAATTTTGGGACTTTTTGTGACTGAAAATAGTAAAAAAATAGTGAATAAAATTGTATTTTGGTGCTTGGATCATGCTCAAAGGGCCCCACATTGGGCGCCAAACTGTTTACGATGCAAATTCTGACAGATCTTCTGATGAAGATCTCTCAGATCTGACACCTAAAAATGATGAAAATGAAAAAAAAAAAGTGGTAAAGAAAGCGAGACAAATCGAATTCAGATCTGAGGCAAGATCTGCCCAGAAAGGAGTAGATTTGCTCTCAGGTCTGTGGCAGGGCCAGCATAATTCAAGACATTACAAAATAAAATTTTAAGAAAATGAAAAGATCAAAATGAAATGAAAAAAAATTTGAACACCACAAACTGATTTTAAAAAAGTGATAGAGAATGTGGGGAAAATCGAATTCTAATTTGAGGCAAGATCTACTCAGAAATGAGCAGATCTGCTCTCAGAACAGTGGCAGAGCCAGAATTGATCTGAAATACAAAACACTGAATAAAAAGCAATAAAATAACTATTTCTAATTTAAATATAATAAAAACAAATAATAAATAATAAAAGAGTAAAGAATGATACCAAATCGGACCAGATGGACGAGGACTCCCGAGCCTTTTAGAGCTCGCCCGTATCAAAACCGGTCCTCTTTTGCCTCTCTAGTTCGGTTGTCGACCAGCCAGTCTCTGGTATAAAGGGTTAGATCTCGGGTTGTTGTGCCCTAGGTCTTGTTTTGATCTAGGGTTCTTGGGCCCTAGGTCTAGGTTCTCAGGCCTTAGGGTTAGGGTTTTAGGAGGCTAGGATATTTCTGAAGCTATCTCTAGGGTTTATAATCTTTCTCAAGTTTTTTGATCTCCCCTCCCATCAAATGGCCACGAAAAGAGGCTTTATAGGGGTTAAAATTCGTTGGAAAGTATATACTCATGTAACCAACACATACTTATCCAAAAAAAAGCGCTTTTAGGATCTCGGATTGCCCAAGAAAAGCATAAAATGTCAAAAAGGCAAAAAAAAGTAATTTTGGTCAAAAGGGTCTAGGAGACAAGGGTGGTGTCGCCCAGGCAACACTTGTGGTGTCGCCCAAATCTGGGCGACACTATGCAGTTGCCCAGTCTAACCTGGGTGACACTGCTAGTGTCACCCAAGTCAAACTTGGTAAAAATTTAAATTTTAAACTTTGGGTGTGTTCCTCAGCCTCTGGTGAATCTCTCAAAGAAAATTTGGGTCAAAACATATTTGTTTACTATTTTTAATGGTTGTTTTAGTAAAATAGGGAATTTAGAGGAATCCGCATCAAAATAGGGTTCTTACAAGGTCCCGGGTAGGCGAGCTGGTTCTGGGTCACAGGGTAGGCTGTGTGACTTATGAATTTTGAGTTTGCTAGGATAATGTGGTCCTAAGGGTTCATAAACCATAGAATTTGCCAGATTTAAAATGGGGTGTCAACAATCTTCTGATGAAGATCTTTCAAATTTTGACACCTTAAGCTAATGAAAATGCAGTCGTAGAGAAAGTGGGACAAATCAAATTCAGGTCTAAGGCCAAATCAACCCGGAAACGAGCAAACCTGCTCTCAGATCTATGACAGAGCAAGCATGATTCAGAGCATCAAAACACAATTTCAAAAGTAATAAACAGATCAAAATAATCAAAATAAGATAAAAACAATAAAAGAAGAAGAAATAAAGGGGAAGAAAACAATGGCAAATTGGACTGGATGGCCCAGAACTCCCTAGCCTTCGAGGGATCGCCTGTATCAGCAATAGCGTCCTCTTTGCCTCACTGATTCAGATGTTGACCAGGAAATCTCTAGTGTAGAAGGGTTGTTGTGCCCTAAATATAGTTTAAATCTAGGGTTGTTGTGCCCTAAATATAGTTTAAATCTAGGGTTGTTGTGCCCTAAATATAGTTTAAATCTAGGGTTGTTGTGCCCTAAATATAGTTTAAATCTAGGGTTGTTGTGCCCTAGGTCTAGGTTTTCTCAGGCTTAAAGTTAGGGTTTCAGGAGGCTAGGGCTTTTGAAGAAAGTCTATCCTCTAGTGTTTCGATTCTCTTTTGAAGTCGTCTAGAGATGCCTTTGAATGGCCATGAAAAAGATATTTTATAAGGGTCAAGGATCTGCTGGAAAGGATATACTTCCATAACCAATGGATCTTTATTTAAAAAACTCATTTTTTGGGGTACGAATCTGGGTGACACGCCCAGTGTCACCTAAGAAAAATGGGTAAAAATCTCACAAAAAGACCCAAAAACAACTACCGAAAACAGAATTTCATTTTGGGGCCAAATGGTCTGGCCGAAACCACTCGTGTCGCCAAGTCTAGGTTGAAAAGTGGTCCAAATAGAAATTTGTCACTTTTAGTGTGTTCCTCAGCCTCTTGTGAAGCTCTCAGAGAAAATTTGGGTTCAAATAGAGTTTTTTAATGATTGTTTTAGTAAAATAGGACGTCTACAAAATTCTGAGTCAAAACAAGGTTTCTGCAGGGTTCCGGGTAGGTAGACTGCTTCTGGGTCACAGGGTAGGCTGTGTGAGCTATGGATTTTGGGTTTATTAGGATAATGTGGTCCTAAGGGTTCAAAAAACCGTAGAATTTGCTAGATTTAAAATGAGGCATCAACAAACAATGATGAAGAAAAGAGACCACACTATACTATCTCAGCCTCAGGATGCAAGGGGTAAAGAAGAATTATCCCCCTATTGAGAAGATGTGCCTGGCCCTATTCTTCATAATACAAAAGCTCTATCACTACTTGCTTGGTCATGAAGTAAAACTGATATCAAAAGTAGACGCTGTAAAATATCTCATGACATGCCCATGCTTGTCAGGACGTCTTGTGTGACGACCCATATTTTTTCTGACCAATTAGAGTGCATGGAGGGATAAGGAGGAAGGAAGGATAGTAAAGAGACCAGCGCTAATTGTGTTGAGTGAGCAGCACCGACTGTGTTGTGTACAGCTCCAGCTGTGAAAAGACTAGCACCGATGTTTGAACACATTTTTCAACAGCTTGGTCCCTGATGCGGAATAAAGAGGAAGCAAGTCAATAAAGCCTTAAATATACAGTGGAATTCTTTATAGTCTCGGAATGGCCACAGAATTGGTCAAGATCTTCATAAGCACTTCGAAATGTCACCTACCATGTTTCGTCGCAATCAAACATGTTTAAGGTTGTGGACACAAAGAAACAATTTCAAAAAAATCAGCCTCTAATACCTTGAAACGGACCCTATAACTAGAACCATATTTTTAGTACATTAAATTGTTGCGGGACCACCTCCATTGGATTCGAAAATGTCAAAAACCCCCATGGGTCAAGTTTCGGCTTAATCGGGCACTCTAGAACAAAGATATGGGTAAAATACCAAAAAGAGGTAGGCCGCACACTAGTCTAAGTGACCACCCTGCACCAAAACACCATTAAAGGTGGCTATTTTCATAGTCACGGGTAGTGACTTTCGGATCTCATATCTCACTCGATCCATGACAGATCATGCTCAATTTTTGTGAGCGTGTTCGTCTCGTCAAGATGAGCGTTTTGATACGTGGTACGCCCCGTGACAATGTCTAAGCAGAGAAAGAAGATAGAGAGAAGTTGATTATTCATGAAGAAGTTGCAGAAAAATCAGCAGCGACACGCCTCGCTCGAGTGGCCAAATCACGGTGCTCGCGGATCAGATCGATGCGAAACCAATTCCATCATGTGCATAAAGTCCAGGGCTACCATGGGTCCAAACCTCGTATGTGATGAACAGCTGGATTTTGTACACGAAGGCGACAAAATGACTGTAAATTTCGACCGTTGGATTCTAGATTCCAGCCAAAACCCAAAAGTTGTGAAATCTTCGTTTGGGCTCCAAATAACGTCTTATTTGTTGCCACGCGATCATGACGGCATGCTCAATGCACTATAGTGAAGAAATCAAAGAAAAACATGAAGAAACAAGCATATTACCGATCCGAAGTTCGCAAGATTCATCAAAATTTTCCCGGTGACCCTTCGTCTCCCTACGACTGTTCACCTCCCGGTGACCGTTCGCTTCCCTGTGATTGTTCACTTCCCGATGACCCTTCACCTCCTTGCAACTGTTCACCTCCTGGTAACTCTTTATCTCCCTACGAATTCTCAGTTTCCCACTTGAAACTCCCCTCTCCCATCGAAATCCATTGCTAGACCTTTCCCCTTCCTGCACACTGTCGGAAAACTACCAGAAACCAACGGAAGTTCCCAGGCAGCCCCCTACTGCAACTTCTGCCCTTTTTCCTCTTCTCTAGAACCCCCAAGACCACTGCTAGAATCTCTAAAGCTCCTCGGTGAACGCCCTATTTTTCTCGCTACCTTTACCGGCAAACTCCTGCAACCTCAAGAATGCACCTGCTTTCCCTCTGGTATTCTTCTTTTCCAGCCGAAACCTTCTCCTGCTTGCCAGGAAACCTCTGCAAACCCCATTCAAGTGCTCTACATGCTCGTCGGAGTTCTTGCGGGAAGCTCTCTCTCACTGTTAAAAATTTTTCCCTGAGGTGCCCCCCACAAACCAGGAATGTCAACAGATCCTCAAAGGCCAAATGACGAAGGGCTAGACCGGGTTAGGCCCGTACCTGGACCCAAGGCACGAATAAAAGATTTTCGTCGCCCATGAAAACTCAAGCAACAGAGACCAGGACCGGGTCGGGCTGGGGCCCAAGGCCCGAACACTATACCAGTACCCAACGCCGGCTATGTCCTCAAAGACCCAGCGCCGGCTGTGTTCTCTATGATCCAGCGTCAGCTATGTTTTCAATGACTTAACATCGGTTGTGTTCTCAAAGATCCAGTGCCAACTGCGTTTTCAAAAATTAGCGACCGCTATGCCTAGCGCCGACTGTGTTCTCAAGTTTAACTGCCACGTGTGTTGCCATTGCGCATGCTAGTGTGTTGCCACTGCGCATGCTAGTGCCATGTGTGTTTTCTCCGCCTGTGCTAAACGCCGCATGTGTCAATGCTTCTACTTCTCAAGTCCACCGTCATGCGTGTTACGTTCCCCATGCTAGTGCTGCATATGTTCTAGTGCTACACGTGCTAGAACCTGGTCATCGTTGTGTGTGTCCTATCACTATCCCTAATGGAGTTGCACCCAGACCATGCCTCATGTTCTCCAGTAGAGTTGCACTCAGGCCGTGACTCATGTTCTCCAGTGGAGTTGCACCTAGGCCATGACCTGTCATCCCCAATGGAGTCAGGAGGGAGCCACTATCCCTCTTCCCTAGAAGGAGTCACACACCCGTACTACAGCCCATTATCCCCAGTGGAGTTAGGAACATTCTTACCCCTTCAACCCCAGTGGGACTATTTCTCACCAAGTCCTTATTATTTTACTGTCTTATCCCTAAAAGGAGTTGGATTACCTTTAATAAGCTTATGGAGTCTCACTTTTTACCCCTTGGGAGTCACACTCACACCCTAATCCCTAGCAAAGTCTACTTCTGTTAGCCACTCCCCGTAGGGCCACCATCTCAACTTAAGCCCTCTGCTTGTGTATGGCTTATCCTACTTTATCCCTAGGGAAATAGATTACCATCCACAGATCTATTCCCCATGGCGCTTCACCTACATGGCGACCCACACAATGGTTTGTACTGTATGACCTTAAAGTGCATAGCCTCGGTCCATGTTGCATGACCCTAAATTGCACAGCCATGGTCCAAACCATATAACCTTAAACTGCATAGCCTTGGTTCATGCTACGTAACCTTAAACTGCATAGCCTTGGTCCGTGCTGCATGACTCTAAATTGTACAGCTATGGTCTGAACTATATGTCCTTAAACTGTTGTGCACGACCCAAAATTGCATGGTCCTAGATGAATGACTTTAAACTGCACAGCCCTGGTCCAAGCTATACAACCTGAAACCATAGTGCATGTCACGGCCGCATGATGATAAAAATCTTAACACCACGGTCTGAACTATATGATGTTAAACTGTAGCGAAGGTCTAGTTGCATTACCCAAAACCGCATGGTCTTTGAAGTATAACTCTAAACTGCATAACCACGGTCCAAGCCATATGACCTTAAACCAAAGTGCACGTCCCGGTCATATGACAACAAACTGCTTGCACAGGTCCTGGAGGCATGTCCTTAAACACTCTCCCACTCACGCACACACCCCCTACGTGCATTTTCACGCACATCTTCTCTAACTAACCCGTCCATGTGCGTGCACCACCTTCATAATTCCCCAGTGAATCCGTTCATTACCATTTATCATTCCCTAGTGAGTTTCACCCATGCTCACAAAACAACAAGCCATCCTGGCATCCATACTCCCCGTCAGCTAGTGGGTCACCACTTTTCACCCACCATTCATTCGTCATCCCATTCGTAGGTAGCCTCATGCCATCTCCCCAAAGTGAGTCAAAACCACTACCATACTCCCTCCATGGCCTCAATAGCTGCCATTCATCACCACCATGGTCTAGCTGTATGACCTTAGACTGTAGTGCATGTCCTAGCTGCATGACGTTAAAAGGCTTCGCACAGGTCTCGAAGGCGACCTTAAACATGCCCTCACAAAAAAACGCAAAGAGAGAAAATAACTGATATGGTGTATACCTGAACAAGGGAGCGCCATGAGTAAAAATGACGGATGAGCATGGTCACAAACCATGAGTAAGAGAGTTCTGTAAATAAAAAATCTAGGCACGGTGAAAACCCCAAAGGGCACCATGAGTAAATATGGAAGATAAAGGGGGACATGGCCAAAAGGTCATGGGTAAACGAGCCCCAAATAAAAGAAAGTTGATGAAAACCGTTTCTACGGTGCCACTTCCCAAGACCAAGTGAAAAGCCACAAAGGGCGCTTGAACTAATAAATAAGTTGATGCAGCACTCGCCTCAACAGGCGGCTTCAGCCCACATTCAAAGAAAAATCCCTGGTGTCATAATGCTTGGACCAAAAAATACGATCTTCAAGGAAAAGATTCCGGCAGCTTCAGTCCATTCGCAAAAAAAAACAAAAACAAAAGACTCGAAGGACAGAAAACTCGCCAAGAAGTCAAAACAAGTCTCATGAAGAAGAGCATGATTATCATGAGGTCGCTAACGCACTCCAAGATGTTGAAGACGCCTGAAGAAGGTTAAGTCATCCATGACTTTGGACTTGTTATGCAGAAATTAAGATTGAGTCCTCATGGATCACCTCGGACAAAGAAGAGAGGTAACTTGATTGTTGAAATTGTTAGCAGTAGGCCGGCGTTATACCAAAGTCGGTCACCTCGATAAATTGAGGTACCCTACCAGCTAAGGAATATCTATTGCACAACTCAAACGGATGCCAACCAAATGCCCTTCAGCAGACCATTCAAAACAAACAACAAAACAAACAAACCCAGATTAAATGGGAAGAATTCCCTTCAGCACGACATTCGACTGCCAGACGGGCCTGATTCTGACCAACAAGGTCCATACAAAATCCTCAACTTTTAGAATCACAAACAGTCTATGCGAGGGTGAGGACTTTGATAGGATCCCTCAAAATAGCCTCTTCTCCCCCAAAAGTTCCACTGATGGACCTGTATATTGCATCCAAACGTTTGAGC
Organism: Amborella trichopoda; assembly: GCF_054954075.1. Taxonomy (NCBI): domain Eukaryota; kingdom Viridiplantae; phylum Streptophyta; class Magnoliopsida; order Amborellales; family Amborellaceae; genus Amborella; species Amborella trichopoda. The sequence continues at coordinate 20,060,296 of NC_142343.1, read as the reverse complement.
ATCTTAGTTACAACATGGCGTGGAGCTCCTCGGCATTCACGTCGTCCTGTGGCTAAGAAGAAAAAAGTACTAAAGCCGAAGAAAATTTTTCGAATGTTGTCCTTCTCGCTTCTCACGAAGCACAACATTTGGCGAGGCAAGCTGTTTGAACACATTTTTCAGCACCTTGAGTCCTCGATGGGAAATAAAAAGAGAAGTTGGTCAATAAATCCTCGACATACAATGAAATTCCTGACAGTCTCATATTTGCCCCATAATGGGTCAAAATATTCATAGGTACACCAAGAGGCCACTTGCCAAGTTTCATCACAATCCAACATGCCTAAGGCAGCATAGACAAAGAAACAATTTCGAAAAAATCGACCTTTAGCACCCTGAAACGGACCCCATAACTAGAACTCTATTTTTGATATATCAAACAACTATGGGACGACCACCATTAGATATGGCAAGCTCAAAAACCCCTATGGGTCAAGTTTCGGCTTAATCGGGGGTTCTAGGTCAAAGTTATGGGTGATGCATTAAAAAGGGGTAGGCTGCACACTATTCTAGTGCTGCCTCCCTGCATCAAATCACTATTAATGGTGACTATGTGCACAGTCCTTAGCAACAACTTCGAAGACCCGCATCTCACTCATTCCAAGTCAGATCCCACTGAAATTTTGTGAACCCATTTATCTCATCAAGACGAGCATTTCGATATGTGGCAAAACCCATGATGATACCCGAGAAGGGAGAAAAATGGAAAGAAGTTGACCATTCATGAAGATAGTTGTAGAAAATTTAGCAGCGACAGGCCTCACTCAAGCGACCATATCACGACGCTCGCGTACCAGATCAACGTATAACCAATTGCAGTATATGCGTAAGGTCCAAGGCTATGTCTAGTCCAAACATCGTGTACGATGAACAGTTGGATTCGGCACAAGAAGGCGTCAAAGTTGCTGTAGATTCTGGCCGCTGGATTTTTAGATTTCCGCCAAAAACCCAAGATGACGAAATCTTCATCCGAACAAGAAATCGAGCTGCGTTTGTTGCAACATGATCATGACGACATGCTCAATGAAATTCAGCAAAGAAATCGAAGAAAAACATTAAGAAATAAGCACACTATTGATCAGAAGTTTTCAAGATCTATACAAATTTCGAGTCGCATGATCGTGGTCTAAAAACATGATCTGTGGCTCGAAGTTGGTATCAAATCAATCGTCATGACGAGACTGACAAGCAATCATCTTTCGGTCAAACGGACGTTGGAGCAACCTCGAATCATCCATGGAAGATCATGCAAGTTCTAGGGCAGCATAGGGATTGATTTGGAATTTCATCTATTATTGGGCTGAGGCAAAACAGTCCTTTTGCACCCATTTTTAGAATTTCTTTTAATTCAATTAAATTATAATTATCATCAATTTAAACTAGTTTTTGGGTGTACACCTATGTTTGGGCCCAATTCTATAAATACATGCTCAACACAATTGTTAAAGAACCCTTGATTTTTCAATCTCATCAATAAAATTTGAGAGTTTTCACATTGAAATTATGGGCACGTCTTGGAGAGAGAGAGAGAGAGAGGAGAGAGAAAAAAGGTCTGATACCCTTTAGTGAAGGTAATTTTCTCTCTCCTCCTCTCATCTTTCTTTCTCTCTCCTCTCGCTTATCTCTTTTTCTCTCCTCTCATCTATCTCTCTCTCTCCTCTCTTTTATCTCTTTCTCTCTCCTCATCTTTATCTCTCTCTTTCTCTCTCCTCATCTCTCTCTCTCTTTCTCTCTCCTCTTATCTATATATCCCTTTCTTTTATCTTCTCCGATCTTTATTCATTTTCCTTCTCTCTCTTTATCTTTCCTATCTTTTTCCTCTCTTTCCATCTCTCTCTCTGTTCTCTCCCTTCTCGGTACATGCATGGCAGAGTCCATCGCCTGACATGATGGATTCTTTCTTCAAGGACATAAACAGTGAGCTAGGCCTTAACCTAAGTGGCAGGCTGAGCCTCTGTCAAAGTTCCCTCATCTCCCCTTGTGTCATGGACAGTGGAAGCTCATCGACGTCCACATTTTCTCTCACTTCTTAATCCCCTGTCATGGACGATGGAAGCTCATTGTTGTCCATGCTTTCTCTTTTTTCTTATTTCTCTGTCATGGACGGCGGATGCTCATCACCGTCCATGTTTTCTCTCTCTTCTTACTCCTTTGTCATGGACGACGGATGCTCATCATCGTCTATGTCTTCTCGCTCTTCTTATTCCTCTATCATGGATGGCGGCTACTCATCGTTGTTCATGCTTTTTCTCTCTTCTTACTCCTCTATTATGGACGGTAGATGCTCATCACTGTCCATGTTTTCTCTCTCTTCTTATTCCTCTGTCATGGACGGTGGATGCTCATCGTCATCCATGTTTTCTCTCTCTTCTCGCTACTTCGTCATGGACAACGGATGCTCACACCATCCATGTTTTCTCTCTCTTCTTAATCCTCTATCATGGATGACAGAAGGTCATCATCGTCCATATTCTCTCTCCTTTTATTCCTCTGTCATGGACGGCGAATGCTCATCGTCGTCCATGTTTTCTCTCTTCTCAGTCCTCTGTCATAGACGGTGGATGCTCATCGTTGTCCATATTTTCTCTCTTCTTAATCCTTTGTCATGGACGGCGGAAGCTCTTCTCTGTCCATGTTCCCCTTCTCTCTCTCTTTCTCCCTCTTCTTTCTTTCCCTTCTTTCTTTCTTCTTCCCCCTTTCTCTACTCTCACGCTGCTCTTCTCTTTTTCTTTTCCTCTCTCTCTCTTTCCTTTCTTTCTCTCACATGCATGGCATCGATAGTACTGTGCATGCCATCCCCTCTCTCTTTCTTATCTCTTTTCTTTCTTCTTCCCTTCTCGTTTTACCAAGGGAGGCTAAGTCAAACACGATGTTAGTCTCATTGTCTAGTCGTATTGTTGTTGTGTCGGTCTTAGTTACCGTGCATACCTTACTGCCACGATAGGCTAGCCATAGTACCAGGCTGGTCTGTGATCGTTCTGTCGTCTAATAGCATTATCGTTGTGCTGGTTTGGTTACCATTCCCTTCTTGCTACGCAGCTGGGTCAATCACTTGCTGGTCTAGCTACCGTATTAATCTAGCCACCAAGTCAAATTCTTATCTTCCCCATCCCTCTATTCTATCTCTTTCTTCTCCTTTCATCTATCCTCTTACCCTTTTTCTTCTTTTGAATGTGCATGCCTACGTGCATTCGCCCAAAGACAAGGAGGGATCACTTAACCCACTCATGTGTGTGTGTTTGAAGAAATAAGAGAGTACAGGCTAAGGGAGGTGATTCCAAACTAGTTGTAGGACTGAGGGGCTTTCCATCATGATTTACGAGGGCGTCCGCGTGAGTCAACTCAAGTGAGTCATGGACTCAGGTGAGGTGTGACCCTGAGATATACCTACCCTTGTCTCCTAACAATGTTCTTGAGAGAGCGATCTCAAGTCCCGGGTTCCACCAAAACCCGAGACACATGCCACCTAGTCATCCCGTCCCGGAGGGTGAGATCGAGGCACCTAACCACCTCATACCCAGCACATGTGAACCATAGATTAACTCGAAAAAACATCCCCAAAATGGTTCACTGCAAAAAATAAAAGCCTCACGCACGGTATCTGTTACCCCAGTGAGCCTTCCGCAGATATAATCCCTCTGTCCTATGCATTGTCAAGGAGGAGGATTTCTCTAATAAAAAAAGAAAGAAAGAAAGGAAGCTGAGCCTGATGAACATCAGATGAGGATAATCATGAGCAAAAATGAGAGCTTCAAGCAGACATAACTACGAAGCTATGGGTAAGATCGCCAAAAAACAAAAAAATGGGCTGGTGAAAACCTGCAAGGGCACCATGAGTAAAAATGACAAGCAGGCATGGCCATGAGTAAGAGTGTCTTGAAAATAAGAAAACCGGGCATGGTGAATACCTGAAAGGGCACCGTGACTAAAAACATAAATCAAAGGTGGACGTGACCTCGAAGTCACGGGTAAAAGAGTCCCAGTAAAAAGAAGTTGGTGAAAATTATTCTTATGGCCTCGCTTCTTTCCAGTTCAAGTGAAAACCCAAAAGGGCACTTGGGTTAATAAATAGGTTGATGCAGCTTTCAACCAAAGGCGACTTCAACCGATCACATCAAAAGTTTAATGGTTTAGGAATCAATACCCCTCGTGGGTATCTTACCACCAAAACCAAAAAGTGCTTAAGAAAATCCTACAGCTTGGGTTTAACTTGAGCAAAAACCCTAGCTTGAACGAAAACTCCATGAAGATCGGAAAATCATGAAGATGGCAAGTCAAAATAGCCATTTGTGGAAGAGATTCTTCAATCCAAGACGTCAACAAAAAAAAAAAAAAGAAAAACAGGAAGAACCTGTTGACAGCTCGAGAGAGAAGTTCTTATAAGGCATCCATTGTCGACAGGTTTAGACTTTAGAACAGGCTATCAAGATACCCCTGATTAAGCCCGATACATCAGCTGTAAGCCCCCAAAGAGACACCCCATGTGCCATCAGTCCAAATCCTGGTGAAGTAGTTTTGCACCACATTAAGGGTTCCCCTCGATTGTCTATCCAAACCAGCATAGACATACCCAAGGTTCAGTGTACATGAGGAAGGAAGCCCTTAAGCAAGGCCCCCCACCACTAGCCCTTCAAAAGATGGATTAAAAAAGTTCAGTGTAAACGAGTAAGGAAGCCCTTAAACAAGGCCCCCCACCACTAGCTCTTAAAAAAACTAAAAATTTTTGACGGATTGAGAAGGAAGTCTCCAAGCTAGGCCGCCGACTGCCAGACATATCTGGATTATGATAACAATGGAAAGGAAACCCTTAAGCAAGGACCCCAGTTGTTGAAACAAAAAACACCAGCTAGATTGGGGCAAAGCCCACTAAGGGAACCCACTAGCTGAACCATTAGGAGACCTTGTTGACATGGAATGGTAAGCCCTTCATGCGGCACCCTATCTGTACGCTCTCTCAGAAAACAGATTTCAATAGTATTGGCAAGGAAGCCCTTAAGCAAGGCCCCCGATCAATAGAATCCACTTCGGTCACCCCTTCAGAAAAAATCTTCGTATGGTCTCCCCCTCAAGGATTGATCGAGAAGAAAAAGATTATTAAGATGCAATAGAGGCATCGTAGTAATGAATGGAAAGATGAACTTCAACGACGAATTTTGTTCTGAAAGCTGCAGTTCTCACTTATCTCGAAGAGAGGAATTCGACGAGGAAAGTTGTTATACATCATTTTTGACGTACTTTTATTCCCAAGTTGTGTAAGTAGAAAGCCAGTAACAACCTGGTCTTGTTGATACCCAAGACACCGCCAGACCATGGGAACACTTCAAAATAAGCCTAAAACTAGGGAACCTCTAAAAAATTATTGAAACGAAATCAAAAGGCATGAAACGGGTAGTTTAGGATGCCCAAAGGACACTCACAAAGTTTCTTCATATTTCGATAAGTTTTGATATGATCAGGACGAAACGCGGCTCTCAAATCCAGCTCCTATCATGCTAAAAAGGGACCTTATAACTACAACCCAATTTTTGGGGTTTCAAAACAATGTTAGACTACCCTCATTAGATTAAGAACGTCACAAAAACTCCAAGGACAAAATTTGGTCTCAATCGGACCTTCCAAGACTATTCTGTACCTAAATTACCATAAATAGGTAGGTTTCACACTATTACGGTGGGGCCTCAGTGAACTAGTTGCCATTTTTGGAAACTTCATTTTTACTCATCGGGATGATTTTAGTGTGCTCATAGATCGCTCTTTCAGAATCAGAACAAGCTCAAATTCGGACACAAGCTAGGTCTTGATGACCTGGTCATTTTTACATATGGCATGCGTCATGGTGCGCCCGAGATGAGAAAGTTTCTAGAGAGAAGGTGAGCATGAAACCATAAAAATCAAAATTTTAAAAGAAGACATCCCATACTTTGTGAAGCAATAACTTGAGATCCGTAAGTCGGATCGGCACGAAATCGGAAACGTTGCGACCGCATCGCGAAGGACTACAAATTTGGTATAGCTGTAATCTTCAGTTAAAGCTTGCATAGTACCAATTTTAAGGTTGAAGATGACAAGGGTTTCCCGGTAGCCGAAATCCCATTTTCTGGTGACTTCCCAATTTGGGGATATTGTCAAACGAAAACCAAATTAGACGAAATTTGGTGCAAAATGATTGTGACAATGGCTCCTTTAATTTGTGATCAAATGAGGACTAGAAACATCGTGAATCGCACTAGATCGGTGGTTGAAGTTTATTGATTTGGTCGGATTTTCGCCCATTCATGAAAAATTTGTTTCAAGGCGATCAAATGGCATCAAAATGTTCGTGATAGATCAAGCATTGATTCTACAATGATCTATCGCCCAAATCACCACCGTAAGCATCCAAAAATGCTCCCAAAGTCTAGCAATAGCAAGAGGCCCCTCCTGTAGGGATGATTTTGTCATTTACTTGAAAAAACTAAGGGCTATTTTGCTAATTTTGTAAAAACAGGATTTTACTTTAATTCCATTAAATTATAATTTTCTACAATTTGGCTTAGTTTTAAACATTCCACCCACGTTTTGTGGTTCCTCAATATAAGTGAGCTTAAGCCATTTATAAACCTAAGTTGAGAAGTGTAATAAAAATGGGGTTTTTGCCCCTTCAAGTTTTTTATTGTATATAGCTTCCAACTTCAAGAGAGAAGAGAGAGAAAACTTTACCACCTTGGGTAATTGCCCTTGGACCTCACACATCCAACTCTCAACTTCCAAACCTATCACTTTTAACTCCCAACTTCCAAACCTACCACTTCCTACTCCCAACTTCCAAACCTCTCACTTCCAACTCCCAACTTCCAAACCTCTCACTTCCAACTCCCAACTTCCAAACCTACCTCTTCTGACTCCCAACTTCCAAACCTTCTACTTCCAAACCTCTTATTTCAAACTCCCAACTTCCCAACCCCCCCACATTCAATTCCCAACTCCCTAGAACCTTAAAGTTCTTATTACCTAGAACCTTAAACATTCTACTCCCTAGTCTTCCCAACTTCCTACACCTAAACTCATACACTACCCTAACCCACTTAGGTCTATTTATCTTAGACTTAGACCCCAACCTTAACCGCAAAGGTCAAGACATCTTTCTAAGGAGCGCTCAAAGGGATCTTCAAAGGCATGCACGAATCCAAGCTGGCTTAGGTCCAATCTCTCTCTACTTATTCCTTCTTCTCTCTCTCTATCTTTTATTTCTCTCATCTCTTATAAATCTACTTCTCTCATACTCTATCTATCTTTTTAAACTTGGACAGATCTCACAAATCTCTTCAGAAGTGATTTCGCGATAGTCTAAATTTGCAAACTACACTCTCCAGCTTCGGAGCTGATTTCTAAACAGCCTAGAACTACGAACCTCACTTTCTAGAATCCTCCAGAGTACTCTTGACTTTCGCCTCGAAGTCTAGGGACCTTTCTGACGTTCTCAGTTACCTCTTTAAAGATGTCTGAGTTTTGAGATGTCTGCTCTTTCTTATATTCTCATTCCTTTCTCATAGCATCTTTTATTTCTCTATTCATCTTCTTCTCAATTACCCATTTAGGGGGCCCATACGAAAGTGAGCTCACGATAGTCTGGAACTGCAGACTTCACTCTCAAGCTTCGGAGGTGATTTCTCGACAATCTAAAACTACAAACCACACTCTCCTAAATCCCCTGGGATACTTATGGCCGCCAAGCCCAGTATCTTTCTTGTCTCCGGTCATACCTCTTAGGAGGGGTGACACCGGAAGGCTGCCCAATTCCGGAGCCTTTAATTTCTCTCTTCTTTCTTTTTTATTCTTTTCTCTCTTTGTATCTTTGCATCGTCTTTCCCATGCAGTCTCAGAACTGCAGCATCTGTTGTCTTGTCTTTCTCTGAGCCCCTTTCTCTCTTTTTTATGTGTTAAAGTCTCAAAGCCGCAACATTTGTTGTCCAGTCTCTCTCTTAGCACCCCTTCTCTCTTTTCTACGTGTTAAAGTTTCTCAGAGCAGTGGCACCTACGGTTCGATCTCTCTTCTGCACCCTTTCTCTTTTTCACACGTTAAAGTCTTGAAGCCACGGCACTTGCAGTCCCGTCTCTCTCTTTGTGCCCCTTCTCTCTTTTCAGTGCATGAAAGTCTCGGAGCCGCAGCGCCTGCAGTCCCGTCTCTCTCTCAGCGCCGTTCTCTCTTTTCTGCTCGTTAAAGTCTCGAAGCCACAACACCTGCAATCCCATCTCTCTTTGCGCTCTTCTCTTCCTTCATCGCATGTTAAGTCTCGTAGTCGCAGCACCTACGGACCCATCTCTCTCTTCGTGCTCTTCGCTCTTTTCCGCATGTTAAAGTCTCGGAGCTGCAGTACCTGCGGTCTTGACTCTCACTGCGCTCTTCTCTTCCCCATAGCAACCCGGAACCACCAATCAACTTCTCCTTTCCCTTCTCTATGTCTTCTTCTCTATTCATTATCATCCCCTCTAACCCTTGGACTAGACCCCCAAATCCACCATGTAACTATCATTAGGAGGAGAACTCAAAAGGTATATCCTGAAGGTTTTTTAGTATGTGGATCCAAGTACTGCGCAAGAAAGCGAGGGAGCCAAATTCAAACCGCACTGCAAGGACAACCGGAGGGGTTTCGAGATGATCTAAGAGGGCGAATTTCCCGAATGCATGCCCCAAACCCAACACAACAAGGAAGGTGTTGTAGCCCTTCTTTATCAATTAAAATCTTTTTCTTTGTTGGTTCCTATCTGCACCACAAGCACACGTAGGCACACACACGTTAGCCCCACAATTGTTTGAGAGAGGATTCCTATGACCATATCGGGCTGACCCAAGAAGACGAGAAATCAAATCCAACCACATCTCGTGATCATACATCGTTTGAGGGGAATGTAAACTTTGAGACCATCTATTTTTGGTACAGAAAAGTATAAAAAGATAACATTTACTTTTAGTACAAGGAGGTCCAATCATTTTTGTCCTTTAGATTCCAAATCCAGTGGTAGTGAGCATGTCATCAACTAGTCTTGAAGTTCAAAAAAAAAAAATTCTTAAAGTTTGTGACACATCCTAAGCCATCCAGTTTGACATCTAATGGCTAGGAGTTATTGTGACCTCATTATATAAAAGATAAATAATCTCATAGTATGCAATTTCTTTTTAATACAATAAAGTCACAATCATCTTTAACTATTAGATTTGAAATTTATACACTAAGAACAATGCAAAAAGTTAAATAAATTTTTTATTGAGCACTATGGTTACAATGGCACACGAGAAATTTTTTATTGAGCACTGTGAGCTCCTTGTGTATTATATATATTCCACGAGAAAATATGAATTGTTCTTCACGTATAGGCATTTTCTTCTATAAATATGTAACCATTGATCAGAAAAAAAAAAAAAGGATAAAAGAAAGGATGAGTTTATTTTTAGATCTTGTGAACAGGTCTTTTATGGTGGACTCCCTTGCAGATCTTGAGGGAGGTATATTCTTTTCTTTCCTTCTTTTTTTTTAATGATAAATTGCTGATTTTATTAATCAAATAACAGTTACATAGTCATAAAAGAGATCAAATCATCAACACCTATTAAATTTGGAAAAGAAACTCCCTGATTGCAAGCATGTCTACCACATCATTAGCTTCTTTATAGATATGTGTAAGAAAGATCTCCATAGAGTCACAAACGTCCAAAATTTCAAGTTTGTTCTTAGGTTCCAATATATTATTTGCTCCTTTTTACACCAACTAATCACTTTAAGTGAATCCCCCTCTACAAACAAATTTCTCCAACCTGTTTTTCTATGAAAATCTTTGAATCCTTGAATAGAGAAAGAAGTTTTGCCTGAGTTCCAATAACACACCCACACAGTCCCATGTAACAAAAGATCATATTCCCATTTAGATTTCTAAAAACTCCAATTCCTACAGGTTCTAGATCCCTTCAAGTCCCATCAAAATTCAATTTAACGCTTCCTGGTAAAGGAGGAGTCCATCTTCCTTTAGGTCTAGTCTTTAAGAATCTTTGATTGACTAAATTTACCAAATTCACCGCCACATCCACTTTTAAAATACCCCAGCCTTCTTTGGATACCAAAAACCAACTCCAAAGTGTATAGAAAATCTTACTTTTGAGCATATCACTGTCCAATAGAATGTCTTGAAAGGTTTTGTTGTTTCTTTCCTTCCAAATTTCCAAATCGTCCTACCCGCCTTAGGAAAACCATGCAGATTGAACTGCTCAATACCGTCTTTGTAGCTCCTTGGTTGCATCATTACAACCCCCATCATGCAAAAGGCTTATTCCTAAATATTTGAAGCAAATGGGTAGTATAAATACAAATGATCACCGATTTTCTCTTCTTCTTTATATATTAAACAAATATTAACAAGAATTTTACCTCTTTTTTAAAAAAATTATCAATAGTTAGGGCCTTTTTACATTTCTCAAATGATATATCGTCATTTTACTTTCAGGTTTTAGTTTTCTAATTTAGTTATTTTATTTTCCCTTCTTCCCTCATTAATTGGTATCAGAGCTATTCCCCACATCAACAATATCATAATTAAAGTGGCCCTCTATCAACTTAGTGTTTTGGTCATAAACATTGACGGTCCATAGAAATTCTAATGTTTGATGATACACTTTCTCATAAATAACGTAAAAATCATATATAAAGATATCCATTTTGTATTGGAAAAAGTTATTTAAGACCACAACTGAACTCTCTTTAAAAATTGAGGATGGGAAAACAGGGAAAACAATCAAATTGATTATATCAACCTCGATAATTGTGGATCTAAAAGAAAAAAATAATGGATGTTTTTTTAACCCCTAAAAATAGTGTCTATTGTTAAACATTATTTGTAAGCCACATTTTAGGAGGTTATGCGATATTCTTTCTATAATGGTTTTATCCTATTGGCACATACAAGGTAAAAACGTGAGGAGGTTGAAGGCTTTATTCTAAAGTGATATTCTCATGTGGTCCCCACATGAGATATGATAAGGATAAATAAGGTGATCAAAGATTCCACCATATATATCCTAGAGAGAGAACACACCATAAAAGGGCCTCACATGGGTGGGTTGTGTTTGCTCTTGGGTTTAAACCAAAGCCACATCTTTGGGTAATTTTTTGGCATGTAGCTCTCTTATATCATTTCTTTGGACTGATTATTCTCGGTGTATTAAAAAATACAAGTTATCATTCTCTGAAAGAGAAAAAGAAAAGAGAGCAAGTTTGCAAGTTTTTTTTATTTATACACAAACATATCGGCTTTCGCTTATTTTTTTGTGTCTCATATATTTGCATTCCACTGCGTGCATCCGCATTCGTACGAGAACGCTCTAATTGGGTGAGTCCAACAGTGTTCACAGGTCCAACAGATCCACATGATTTTTAGAGCTTTAAATTTGTCGGTCAAAGAAGGAAGTAGATTTTCAAGTCATTAAAGTGATTTCCAATGCCAAAACTTCATTGTTTTGTGAGGTTTTGAGTTGTTATGTTGCATTATTATACCATACCCTTTCGTGTCCTAAGGATTCTATACTACACAAACAATGCGTAAGTAACTATTAACCAAACCATCGATTTAACTTCTCCGCATTCTTGACGTAAATTAATTTCTCCTTATTTACATTTTTTTTTTTTTTTTTTGTTGGGAGTTGTTGCCTGAGTAGTTGTTGAATAATCTACCCATTACAATGGGAGGTACAAACGTAATTTGGTAAGTCTAACTTTGTACATCCCATTATAAGAGTACATCTCCTTGTTTCCTCCCCCTTCTTTTTTTTTTTTCTTGCTCATCCTTTATTTCTCCATCTTTCTTTCTTTTGTGTTTGCCTTTAGATGTAAACCTCTTTTGTAATCTTCCATTTACTCAATGAAGTCACCGTTGACAGCCATTGTCGGTAGTTCATACTCTTATAATGGCATGTGCAAATCTGATTTGGTCAGTGAATGTGCCAAATTAGGACGTTTAAATAACATTTCGGTTAAATCTAAAATTAGGTTAGGTGGTGAAAATTTAGAAGAGAAATGTGAAGCATGTTTAAAATCAAAAATAACTAGAATGTCTTTCCCTCTATTAAATGGAATTTTGAATTTTTTAAATTTGTGCATAGTGATATTGGTGATTTAAATAGGCGTGCAGTTTGTATGGAGCTGAGGCCCTAACAATCAAAGTAAAGTGCACATTTAAATAGTCTTGAAAAATGTGGTTTTAATATTGAAAATATTTGTGATGGCCTTAAAATATATTTTTATCTTTAATTATAAAATTTAAAGCTTATAAAATAATGTAGATCGAGCAAATTATGAAAATTTGAAAATCTTGAAAATTGATGGTCTAAAAATGCGTTACAAGATGCACTATTTCTAAAACTTGAAATCTATTTTTTTCTTATGTCCATGTATCTTGATGTCAAGATCGTCAATTTGAGAATATTTGGGCATCAAAACAATGTCTTCTAGTGAAATTTTTTAGGTGGGCTCTAATTTGATTGTTTAGAGCCTCCGCTCTATATAAATTTTTTCCTTTAAATAATATTGTTATGGTAAACAATTTTTTTTTGACAATATTACTGAAATTTTATTCATCAAAAGAAATAGATATGATTGTCATGACAATTAGATCATTGGAAACAATAATAGAATCCAAATAAATTCCAAGCTTGGCCATCCCATCTGCCAAATCATTACCTCTCTATAAACATGATAAAAAGATAAAACCACTCCTTGGCACAAATTTATAACTTCAGTCCAGATTGATAATAATCTAGATTGTTACAAGAGGTGGTAAAAAAAAATCTGTAACTTCTATTGATGAGCTATCTCAATACACAGTGTATATTTGTTAAGGTATAACAATGAAGCTTTTGAAAAGTTTAAAACAAGTTGATAATCAACTTATAGAACAATTAAAATTTTAAGAAGTGAATGGATAATAAATATCAAAATTTGAAAAGTCTAAAACAAGTTGATAGTCAACTTGATAGAAAAATTAAAAATTCTAAGAAGTGATTGAGAATAAATATCAAATGAGTTTTCTAGTTTTGTGACAAGAATGGTATTATTCACCAAATAACTACTCCTTATACCGCTCAATAAAATAATTTAGCAAAGAAGAAAAATAAAAGTTTGTAAGAAATGATTAATACAATGATTATTACTTATGGTTCGTTTGTCCAGAAGTGAAACATTACATTCTGCGTGTTTTGTTATTAAGGGGATGCCTTGTAAGAAAGTAGGAAATAATCCATATAAATTTTGGCTTAATAAGAAATCATCGTTAAGTTTCCTCAAACTATGGGGATGCTTAGCGCATGCAAAAAATCTGGCGATATAAATATATATATATATATATAAAGAAACTAGGACACTATACTTGTAGATGTGAATTTAAAGGATTGAACAAGTTATAATACCATTGTTGAAAATCTAGATGTTGAGTTTTTTCATAATTCCATCTCAACTAGTCAAAGCGAACTATAAAATTTAATTAAACTATGAACAAATTGCGAACATGATAGTTATGATGAGCCTTTAAATGAAATGTATATGGTTGTAGAACCAATAATAAATAAGAGAGCAAAAAATAATCCATTATATACTTTTGGTTGTAGAACGAAGAATAAACAAGAGACCAAAAATAATCCATTATATACTTTTGATAGAGATTTTTATATCCACAAAATAAAAGTAACCAAAACAAGGTACTAGAAAATATCCCAATAGTCTTAATTAGGGAGGATGATTCCACTACATTAAATAAATCATTAACTAACATTAATAAACCTTTGAAAGTGGTTGATTTGTCCTCATGTTCCAAATTAATTGGATGTAAATTGATATTTAGAAAAAAAATTTAAAAGTAAATAGTCCATGAATAAGACTAGGTTAGTGGAAAAGGGATTTCGACAAAAGTTAGGCAAATGCACATTTTGCTAGTGTGTACATTGTAACTGCTGCCTATAATTACTGCAGCTGAACATCTACTTGCTTACCAAATGGATATTAAATGTGCATTCTTCAATGGTGAATTAAATGAAGAAATTTATACAAAATAACCTAAACGTCAATCCATAAAAATAAAACCAGTAAGTTAGTTAAATCTCTTTATGAATAAAATATGTATTCAAGTAATTGCATAACATAGTTGACAAAGTATTATTAAGTGACTAAAGTATTATTAAGTGCCTAAAGTCGCAATGAGGTAGATGAATTTTGGTGAGAGTAACGTGATACTCGATATCATGATAGTTGGGAAATATTATGTGTCAAGTGTTAGCACAATCTCACTGTATAGAAAAGATGCTCAAAAATTTGAACACAATGCTTGTAAGCCAACCTATACACCAATAAGTCCAAATATAAGGTAGCACAATGCTTGTATAGAGATGGATTTGTTGATCCAGTATGACCCTGGAGTCATCAATAAAGTTTTGAGATCTAAAGGTAATTTTGATCCTTAGTGATTTTCAATCCTTAGCGGAGCTTCATATACTTAATCCCCATTGGGAATATATTACGATATACCCTTGCATTCAAAATTCAAAACCAAAAACTCAAGCCTACCATGGGAACAAACAACCCTTGTCCATTTGGGCTTCAATTTTGAAACTCAATTGTTCCCATGGAGCTACACTCAAACATACCTTGCTGCCGCACCATTTTTGATGGTCCATCTTCCTTAGTGGGTTCCAGACCCAAAACTATATATATATATATATATATATATATAGCGAAAATACTAAAAATAGTAATATATGTATATAATAATGATAATAAAAAATAAAATACTATATAAAAAACTAATTTTGGATGATAGTTCATTGTGGCAGTAATATACTATAAGGATCATTTATTTTTTTAACATTCCTTAAAATATTTCAAAAACCACGATGTTAATACAAATTAAGATGGTTCAATTTTATTTGGGTGGACCATAGGTTCAACATAGATTTGCTTTTAACTTGATCCTTATCACCTCCTACGTGGCTTACTATAACGCCCCTTTTAATTTTCTTTTGACCTCTTTTGATGAAGTAATACAAAAGTCTCTCTGCTCCCATCCTTTTTGGTTTCTCTTTCTAAATTGTGTGCCCTTTCCCCTTGTTTCTCTCTCTTTTCGTCCTCGAGTGCAGGAATAGCAGGTGACGAGCAGGATGGGGCTTTCTTCTCTAAGTATTAACCCATGGATTATAGCATACGGACACGTCGGTTGCTGTCCTCAGTTTTGAATGTTTTCCTCCATTAAAGTGGTAGATCTCCCTCACCTCAGCGTGCTGTCCACTTACTCTAGCTGAGTTACAAAATTGTTGCATATCTCCAAGTGTAAGAATTCCTATAAGAAAGTCATCACTATCAACTATAAGTGCACAAGGTTGCCTCTCTATTAGCATGAGAGATATTGTTTCTGTGGACAAGGATTGATATATATCTTATTCTCATCGCTTGTACAATAGAGATTCTCTCCGCAAAATTTATTACTTCACTACTGAAGTCCTCTACACAGAGTGAACTCTCAAGTCGCATAGGTCCGAAATAGATGAAACTTGTGTAGAAGTAAAACAGAGGTCAAGGGATCATCACAACCAGGAATCCTTTTTAAGGATTTGAGCACTGTCCTACGAGATGTTGTGATTTGTTATGACGGAACAGTTAGAAATGTTTGCAGCAGTCTTCTCGTTCAATTTGAGTATGGAGGGAACCATAAAACTGTTGATCTCTGCCTCAGCCGGTAAACAAGTTGGTGTTCCTCTTCTTGGGGTAATCACGTCTATACCCAATTCGTCAAAAGCCGGAAGGGTTATAGGTATGTAACCTCATTGTCTTGAAAAATAATTTTTTTAATAAAATTATGATATTTTGTATATCATTTTTATCAGTGTTATGCGTAAATGATTTCATTTTTTTATAAAGTAGAACTGGTAATTCTTTTTTTAGTAAAATTGTGAGATTTCCTTCTATTGTTTTGAATATTCAAAATCTGTAAAATTCATGTGTGAATGACTGCATTTTCTTGAAAAATGGTCATCTGAAAAATGGTATTATTGCTTTCAATAAAATTGTGATGTTTCTGTTTACTATTATGAATTTTTAGATGCCATAAGTTCTATATGTAGGTGACTTCATGTTTTCATTATTTTGAAAAACTAATATTACTGCCAGGGATATTTAGGTATTTAATTGTAATATTTCCAGCATAAATATTAGTTATGGTAAGTGGCTTCAATTTCCCTGATACAGAAATATTTTTGCATTGAATTGTAATATTTCTGGTACCAAAATGTTTACATATTTCTGTATGCATTCCAGCATAAATGTCAGGTGCGATTATTGGCAACTGTTATGCACAATTGATATGTACAAGTGTTAATGTTTCTTGACATATATTTGTGGACACTCCATTTTAAATATGGTAAATTCTGTGGTTTCTTGAACCCTTAGGACCACACTTAACCTAGTAAACCCAAATCTATAGTTCACATAGCCCACCTAGTGATCTGGAACCAGTTTGCCTACCCGGAACCCTGCAGAAACCCTGTTTGACCTCGATTTCTGTAAATGCTCTGTTTTACCAAAAAAAGCATTTAAAAAAGTAAAAATATCCGTTTTGACCCAAGTTTTCTTTGAGAGCTTCACAAGAGGCTGAGGAACGCACCTAAGAAAAAAAATTTCGATTTGGAGCATTTTTTGGTTGTGCGGTATGGGGCGTGCCGCCCAGCCATTGGCTACAAATCTCATGCCACTCGGGCGACACGACCCGTGCCGCCCAGTCCAGATCGCTTATCTTCATTTTACTTGGGTAGCATGCCTTGTGCCACCCAAATCTGCCTCCCCAAAATGGTATCTTTGACTGGGGGGATTTGTTTGTTGCGTGAGTTGATTCTCCCTAACAAATTTGGCCCCCTTTTGAGGATCTTTTGGGGGATAATTTAAAGGGGGACAGAGAAAGAAACTGTGAGGAGGCTTGAGAAGAGAGTAACAACCCTAGAGATAGAGATGAGAAACCCTAGAGAGCTGCATGAGATAAAGATCTGAGAGAAAAAACTCACAGAGAAAACCCTATATAACCTAAGCCTAGAATCCTTGTTCTAAGCCATTTTCCAGGGCACAACTACCACCAAAGATTTGCTGATTGATATCTGAATCAGAAGGGCAAAAGGAACCGATTCTGATATGGGCGAGCCCTCGAGGGCTCGGGAATCCTGGGCCAACCGGCTCGTTCCGGTATTTTCTCTTCTCTTCTTCCTTTCTTCTTTTACTATTCTCATATCATTTCTATTTTATTTTGATCTAAATATTGTTTTGAAAATCGTGTTTTGAAATGCTTTGGATCACGCTGGTTCCGCCACAGATCTGAGAGCAGATCTGCTTGTTCTGGGCAGATCTGATCTCATATCTGAATTCGATTGTTCTCACTTTCTCTACCATTGGTTTTTCATTTCATTTTATCAGTTTAAAGTGTCAGATCATAGTGATCTACATCTTCAGATCGTCCTAATTTTGCGCTGTAAACAGTTTGGCGCCCACCATGGGGCATCATCAAGCATGATCCGAGCATAAAAATTTCAAAAAAATCAAAATCTTTTGAAACTTTGTAGGCATGTTCTAGGTATCATTTTGTGATTGTTCCTAAGACAAAGCTTTCAATGCAAAGCACTCTAGTACAAACAAGTACTTGCAAGTTCCAATAATATTGCACAAGCAAACCTTGAGGATGAAGACTCCTAAACCCTACAGGTTCCCAATAGAACCAACTCAAAAAGATGTAGGAGGGTGACATGAATGGAAAACTGAAGTGATTTTGACGAACCCTGGAAAATGTCGAGGCCCCTCCAAGATGGAAACCCGGCAAGAATCTAGAGAACTCTTCATGAATCCGTGAAGCATAGGATGAAAGCTCCAAAGGTAAAAAGACAACTTCAAGACTTTTTAGTTCTCACAATCTCACAAGAAAACCCTTTCATCATCTTTGGGTAAAACATAATAAACAAAATAACCACCAAAGGGGCCACAAGTGACAAAACTGTAAGGCCCATCCCTTGCAAAAATGTTGTTTCAATTTGATTGTTAAAATCATCCATTTTCAAAAGCTTTTTACTTTTATAAGGGACTTCCTCCATCACTACAATAGGCTAACCTATTAGTCACGCTGGCCTCACTCTCGAAGCCAACTTCCTATGCTTGTTATGAAGGCTTGGAACTAGCTAGACACTCCATGGTTATATGAGTATAACTACCAACTATCACATATCAGAGATGGGCGAACATCGCCAATGACGATATTGGGTAGTCTAGGAGCGTTTTTCTCTCAACTGGATCCCCTGAGGCAAAATGGGGCAAGCTCATCCCTGTGTGTGCGTGCAAGACAAAACCCTACAACTAGGGAACTGAATGTGTAAAAATTCAGCTTAAAGAGGTGTGTGCGACGAAGGTGTCTTATTTTGTATCATTGATCAATTGCACACATGCAAGTTAAAAACAAAAAGGCCCCAACAAGGGTAACAACAACAATAGAGAAAAAGAAAGATCAATCAAAACAAAAAGTAAAATTCTGATCCTGATTTCATTAATTGAAATGGGCTTATTACAGGCTTTCATGCCATCAAATTTGGTATTGTGACTAAAGTTCCTATTGTCCCCACGGACATTAACAAAACTACAAAAAATAATGGTGATCGTGAGATCAACCCATTTTCAAAATATATAAAAAAAAAAAAAGAGAGAAGAAAAATAAAAAAAAAGAAAACGGGGTTTTATTTTAAGGGGGTGTGACACAATCTTTCTCCCCTAAGTGGGGTAAATAAAAAAACAATTTTTTGTTTTTTTTTGGGTGACACTTAGTGTCACCCAGGCTACACCATTGGTGTCGCCCATGATCTTTTTCTTCTTTGTTATCTTTTGATAAAAAAAATATTGGCGGCACTCCTCGTGTCGCCCATCCATGAGTAGCACAAGACGTGCTACCCAAAAACCTCATTTAAAAAAAAAAAATATATATTCGCCCGCACTCCTAGTGCTGCTTGGGCGACATGATCCATGTCGCCCAACCCTGAGTGGCACAAGACGTGCCACCCAAAAACCTCATTTAAATAATAATAATAATAATAATAAAATATTGGCAGCACGCGTCTGCTGCCCGGGCAACACAGTCCATGTCACCCAACGCTACCCAAAAACCTAATTTTTTTAAAAAAAAATTATTATTGCATGTCGCTCGGGCAACACAGTTCGTGTCGCCCAACCTTGGGCGGCACGAGACGTGCAGCCCAAAAACCTCATTTAAAAAAAAACAAATATTTTATTGGCAGCACGCCTCGTGCAGCCCGGGCGACACGGTCCGTGTCGCCCAAAAACCTCATATATATATATATATATATATATATATATATATATATATATATATATATATATATATATTGGCGGCACGCCTCGTGCCGCTCGGGCGACATGGTCCGTGTCACCCAACCCAGGGCAACATGAGACTTCCTCCTAAAAACCTCACTTAAAATGACTTTTTGAAATAAACTGTCTTCAAATGATTTTGAAGGACATTGGTTTCGGACATTCTGTCAGATGCTCCATAGTGGCAGGAGCCTAAATTGCCAACCAACTTTCCAAAAAATTTCAAAAAAAAAAAGAAAAATTCAAAGAAAAAATAACGCTCCGCGGTGGCATGAGCCTAAACTGCCCAACCAAGTTTCCAAAATTTCATAAAAAATAAATACTCCTCGGTGGCATGAGCCTAAACTGCCAACCAAAGTCCGATTCAGGGCCCAACCACCATGTTTCAATGAAAAATTTCAAACTCCTATGACGTTAAAGAGCCGAGACAGGAAAAATATGAAACTCGTGCGAGGTTAAAGAGCAGAGAAAGGAAAAACGTCAAACTCGTGTGACGTTAAAGAGCCGAGACATGAAAAACGTCAAACTTGTGCAACGTTAAAGAGCCGAGACTAGAAAAACCTCAAACTTGTGCGACGTTAAAGAGCCGAGACTGGTAACGTCTAGCCCCGTAGGATGTAAAATGTCGGATCTGTTCAGGGCACAACCACCCTGTTCAATGTCTTCAGGGCACAACCACAGTGTTCAATTGTCTAGCCACGTATGACGCAAAAGTTCGGGCATATCCAGTTCAACGTCAAACTCATGCGATGTAAAAGAGCTGAGACAGGTAACGTCTAGCCCCATATGACATAAATTTCGGATGTGTTTAGGGCACAACCGCCTTGTTCAATGTGTTCAAGGCACAACCACCTTGTTCAGACGTTTATCCTTGTATGACGTAAAAGGGTCGGGTGTATGGTCCATCGCTGCATGATGCTAAACTGCTTAGAGGACTCTATGGTTGCAGGATTTAAAACTACTTGCCAACTTGTTTTTTCAAAATATCTTTCTCTTTTCAAAATTTTCACTATATGTTAGTGATTTCAAAAACTTTAATTCCTTTTTTAAAATCATAGTCTTTCCCTGCTCCGGGTTCTATTTCAAAATATCCCTAGACTTTCAAATTTTCTAAGAAGTATTTTAAAACGAAGGAGCTTAGACACCCGTATATGATGATCACCACGTTTGCCGCGATAGTCGCGTTGCTGCCTCATCTCTCACTTCGAATTCGGCCAGACAAGTCTCTTCCTATAGAAAGTCTTTCCCTATAGGCAGCCTTAGGAAACCCTAAGGAGATCAAAGAAAATGTCAGGGATAAAAATTTCAAATTGTAAAACCCTTGAAGTTAAGTGGCATGGCCAAAAAATCCAACTCGAGTTTTAAGCTTGTGTAACTCATCGACATCTCACGCCGAAAACCCTAAGAGGAAAAAGCCCTAGGTGGGTGAGTTCGGTGTCCCCTAACCACGTGATTTCGGGATGAAATTTAAAAAGTCTGCTTTATCTTTGACGTTTACCTGCCCCTCAAGGGACAAAAAATGCCATAGTGTCTACTGCTTTGCCACTCAACTATCCCCCGAAGGACATGGAATGCCAAAGAGGGGCAACTGTAGATGCCGCATTTTAAATCTGGAAAATTATGTGGTTTCTTGAACCCTTAGGACCACACTTAACCTAGTAAATCCAAATCCGTAGTTCACAAAGCCCACCTTGTGATCCGGAACCAGTTTACCTACCTGAAACCCTGTAGAAACCTTGTCTTGACCCAGATTTTTGTAAATGCCCTATTTTACCCAAATAATCATTAAAATTAGTAAAAAAATCTGTTTTGATCCAAAGTGTCTTTGAGAGCTTCACAAGAGGCCATGGAACACACCTGAAAATAAAAATTTTGATTTGGAGCATTTTTTGTTTGTGCAATAAGGGGCGTGCCGCCCAGGTGCCGCTTAGCCTTGGGCGACACAGAGCGTGCCACCCAGCCAATGGTGGCACATCTCGTGCTGCCTAGGCGACACAATCTGTGCTGCCCAGTCTATATCAATTTTTTTCATCTTACCCCGTGCCGCCCAAATCCGCATCCCCAAAATGGTATCTTTGACTGGGGGGATTTGTTTATTGTGTGAGTTGATTCTCCCCAACAAATTTGGTCCCCTTTTGAGGTTCTTTCTGAGGACCATTTAGAGGGGGATGGAGAGAGAAACTGGAGGAGGCTTGAGACGAGAGAAAAACCCTAGAGATAGAGATGAGAAACCCTAGAGAGCTGCAGAAGATAGAGGTCTGAGAGAAAAACTCAGAGCGAAAACCCTATCTAACCTAAGTCTAAAATCCTAGTTCTAAGCCAATTTCCTGGGCACAACTACCACAAGAGATTTGCTGATCGATATCTTAATTGGAAGGGCAAAAGGAACCGGTTCTGATACGAGCGAGCCCTCAAGGGCTCGGGAATTCCGGGTCAATCGACCCGGTCCAGTATTTTCTCTTATCTTCTTCCTTTTCATCTTTTATTGTTTTCGTATCATTTCTATTTTATTTTGATCTAAATATTGTTTTAAAAATCATGTTTTGAAATTCTTTGGATCACGCTGGCTCCGCCACAGATCTAAGAGCAGATCTGCTCGTTTCTGACCAGATCTGAATTCTATTGTTCTCACTTTCTCTACCATTGCTTTTTCATTTCATTCTTATCAGTTCAAAGTGTCAGATTAGAGTGATCTACATCCACAGATCGCTCTGATTTTACGTTGTAAACAATATTACATTGATATATAACCTGCAATTGACATAATAATGTCCTTTAATTTATATGCATAATTATTAGACATAGTGACGCCACTCGTTACTATGTCTTTAACATAGACCTGGTTACGCTCTTGTGATTACATATGAGACATGCTTGTGATGAGATATGAGTGATAAGATATGTGTGCACAATAATAAAATACGTGTATATTATAACATGCTTCTGATAAGATATGTGTCTGCATGGTAACATGCTACCGATGAGATATGTATGCATGGAAACCTGCTTATGATAAGATGTGGGTACATGGCAATATGCTTATGATGAGATTTGTGGCAATATGCTTCTGATGAGATATGTGTGCAGGGTAACATGCTATGTGTTATGTGCATGGGCACCTACTGTGTGAATGATGGTGTTGCCAGCTAAGATCTCATGCTATGTGAAATGTGTAGGGGCACCTACTGTGTGAATGATGGTGCTGGCAGCTGCCTGATGGGAATGATACCTACTGTGTGAATGATGGTGCCTACAGCTACGATCTTCCCCTGACTTTTCATGATAGGACAAGAGTTAGGATGTGAGTGTTTGGGACGATCTCACCCCTAAATCTTTGGCACTACGCATTGTATCCTCCTTTGGTAGTGTAACGCTCTCTCATCAGAAGGGCACTTGAGAGGTTCGCGTCTTGCAAGGCCACCGCCTATCAAAAATCCCCAAAGCGCATTGGGGACTGTGTGTGTGTGTGTGAAAGCATCATGCAGTGGGCCATCCACTTATCATTGTCTTCCCTCTTGAGAGATGATAGAAATCCTAAGTAATGGGATTGGCTTGGCCTGATGAATTGGGCTTCTACTTAAGGAGTAGGTGAATTAGGGAGTGAGTTGGTTAATGCCTGCTCATGCTGTTGTGAATGCTTATCGTCGGACTTCTGTTGTTGTGAATGCTTATCACCGGACTTATATTGTTGTGAATGCACATCGTAGGACTTCTGTTATTGTGAATGCTTATTGCAAGATTTCTGTGGTTGTTAATGCCTATTTGATGATATCTGATACATAATGTTGATCTTAATATGAATCGTGCGCATATGGTATATCACGCTTATTTTCTTTGTCTAATAAGGAATACAACATATGTGTAAGATCGGAAATGAACGTATATAGAATTGGGCCCAAACATGGGTGGACGCCCAAAAACTACCTAGAATTGAAGATAATTACATCTTAATTGAATTAAAAATGGGTGCAAAATGATTGTTTTGCCCTTGCCTAACAATGTGTAGAATTTTAGAACAGTCTCTGCTACTGCCCGAGAACTTGCGTGATTTTTCATGACTGATCCGTGGTTGTTCTGATGCTTGTTTGACTCGAAAGACGATTATTTTCTTGTGGGGCTCGGCATAGCGATCGATTTGATACCAATTTCGACCCATGAATCATGTTTTTAAGCCATGATCATGAAACTTAAATTTTGGATGAATCTTGAAAACTTTGGATCGATTGTGTGCTCGTTCCTTGATGTGTCTTCGTGATTTCTTCACTGAATCACAGTAAGCATGTTGTTACGATCACATCGCAACAAACATAGCTCGATTTCGCATCTGGATGAAGATTTGTTGTCTTTGAGTTGTTGACCGAAATCTTGAAATCCGGTAGCCATAATTTACAGCAGCTTTGACACTTCCGTGTGTGAAATCCAACCGTTCATCGTACACGAGGTTCGAACTAGAGATGACCACAAACCTTACGCACATAATGTAATTGGTTTTGTGCCGATCGGGTATGCGAGAGTCGTGATTTGGCCGTCGGAGTGCGACGTTCTGCTGCTGAATTTTCTGCAACTTTCTTCACGGATCAGCAACTTCTCTCTAGTTTTTCTCCCTGCTCAGGCATCGTCACAGGGCATACCACCTATCAAAATGCTCGTCTCTACGAGACGAACACACTCACCAAATTTGAGCGCGATCCGACTAGGATCGAATGAGATATATGCCCCAAAATTCACTGCCCATGACTGTGAAAACAACTACTTTTAATGGTCTTTTGGTGCAGGGTAGCCACACGGGAATAGTGTGCAGCCTGCCCCTTTTCGGTATTTACCCATAACTTTGTCCTGGAGTGCCTTATTAAGCCGAAACTTAAACCATAAGGCTTTTCGACTGTGCCGGATCCAATGGTAATGGTCCCACAGTTGTTTGATGCATCAAAAATATAGTTCTAGTTATGGGGTTTAGGGTGCTAGAGGTCAATTTTTTCGAAATTATTTCTTTGTGTTCACTGCCTTAAATATGTCTGATCGCGATGAAACTTGACAGGTGGCCTTTTGGAGTACTTATGAAGATCTGGACCAATTCTAGGGCAATTCTGAGGCATCAAAATTTCTACTTATTCTGTAGGCTTTATTGACCTGCTTACTCTTTATTACACATCAAGGACCAAGGTGCGGAAAAATATGTTCAAACAATGGCATTGGTTCTCTCTCTCTCTTCACTTCACCCACAGTGTTACCCCTCTCTTATCAGACTCCTACCGACGTGCGTGTTTCCATGGCTGGAAAATCGTGGTCCTTACAAATCTACTTTGGGATGTTGGTTTACTAAGGTAGCTTCTTTTCTCGTTTTTCTCCTTTTGCTCATCTCTATCTCTCTTTCGTTCTCCTCTTTCTCATCTCTATCTCGCCCTATCACTATCCTCTTGCTCATCTCTATATGTCTTTTTCTCTCCTCTTTCTCATCTCTATCTCCCTTTCTCTCTCCTCTTTCTCATCTCTCTCTTCTTCTCATCTTTATCTCTCTCCCAGCTCTCCTTCTAAACACAACCAGCGATGCTAGCGCGTACTGTGTCTTTTTTATTCTCTCTCTTCTCCATTTAAAATAGTCAGTGAAGCTTAGCACCGACTACATCTTCTCTCTCTTCTCTATCTAAAACAGTTGGCGAAGCCTAGCGCTGATTGCATTTTCTCTCTCTTCTCTATCTAAAATAATCGGTGAAGCCTAGCACCAACTTGTTTACAATGCAAAATCAAAGCGATCTGCAGATGTAGATCACTCTGATCTGATACTTTAAACTGATAAAAATCAAATGAAAAACAAGTGGTAGAGAAAGTGTGAACAATCGAATTCATATTTGAGGCCAGATCTGCCCAGAAATGAGAAGATCTGCTCTCAAGTTTGTGGTGGAGCTAGCTTGATCAAAAACATTTAAAATATGATTTTTCAATCAAAACAAATCAAAATCAGATCAAAACAAAATAAATGCAATAAAAGAAATATAAATGAAGGGAGAATGAGTACCGGACTGGGCTGGATGGCCCGGGACTCTCGAGCCCTTGAGGGCTCGCTCGTATCAAAGCCGGTTCCTCTTGCCCTTCTGGTCCATATGTCGATCAGCAAGTCTCTGGTGGTAGTAGGGTGGTTGTGCTCGGGAAATGGCTTTGAACTAGGGATCTCAGGCTTAGGTTTGGTTTGGGTTTTCTCTCTGATTTTTTCTCTCAAATTTCTAACTTTTGTAGCTCTCTAGGGGTTTTCATCTCTATTCCTAGGTTTTTTTCTCTCTAAAGTCTCAATCCCCTCAAATGACCATGAAAAGAGGTCTTATGGGGGTCTAAACTCATTGGGAAGGATAAGCACGCGTAACAAGAAAATCCTCGATCAAAAAGTCAAAGTTTGAGGGTCCTGGATTTGGGCGGCACGGGTAATGTCGCCTGGGCGGAACAGGGGGTGTCGCTTGAGCGGCACGGGGCGTGTCGCTAGGGCAGCATGGGTCGTGTCGCCAGGGCAGCACGCCCCATGTCGCCCACACCAAAACTTGTCGAATTTGAGGTTTTTCTTTTCAGGTGTGTTCCTCAGCCTCTTGTGAAACTCTTAGAGAAAATTTGGATTAAAACGATTTCTTTTACCATTTTTAATGATTTTTTTGGTAAACCAGGGTTTCGGTAGGGTTCCGGGCAGGCAATCTGGTTCCAGATCATAGGGTAGGCTATGTGAACTATGGATTTGGGTTTACTAGGTTATGTGTGGTCTTAAGAGTTTGGAAAAATATAGAATTTACCAGATTTAAAATGGGGTGTCTACAATTGCCCCTCTTTAGCACTCCCTGTCCTTCGGGGGACAGGTGAGTGGCAAAGAAGTAGACACTCTGGCGTTCCCTGTCCTTCGGGGGGGAGGTGAACATCAAAGATTTCTTCCTGAGGTCAGAGGGCATACCAATTATCACTCCAAGTCATTGCGCTCCCCGAGCTCACCTACCTAGGGCATTTTTCCTCTTATGGTTTTCGTGCGTGAGATGTTGGTGAGTTACACAAGCTTGAAACTCAAGTTGGATTTTCTGGCCATACCACTTAACTTCAGGCATTTTGCAATTTAAAATTTTTAACCCTGGCATTTTCTTTGATGTCCTTATGGTTTCCTAAGGTTGCTTATAGGGAAAGGCTTTCTATAGAAAGAGACTTGTCTGCCCGAATCCGAAGTGAGAGATGAGGCAGCAACGCGGCGATCACAACAAATGCGGTATTCATCATATATGGGTGTCCACGCTCCTTCATTTTAGACAATGTTTTAGAAAATTTGAAAGTAGGGGAAGATTTGAAAATAGAACCTGGAGCAGGGACCAGTTACGATTTTAACAAAGAAGATAAAGTTTTCGAAATCACAGACATATAGTGAAAATTTTGAAAAGAGAAAGATATTTTGAAAAACAAAGTTGTTAGTGGTTTTAACCCCTGCAACCATAGAGTCCTCTAAGCAGTTTAACATCATGCAGTGATGGACCATACACCCAACCCTTTTACGTCATACGGGGATAATCATTTGAATAAGGTGGTTGTGCCTTGAACACATTGAACAGGATGGTTGTGCCTTGAACACATCCGACATTTTACGTCATACGAGGCTAGACGTTACCTGTCTCGGCTCTTTTACGTCGCACAAGTTTGACGTTGAACTGGATATACCCGACCTTTAGTGTCATACGGGGCTAGACGTTTGAATAGGGTGGTTGTGCCCTGAACACATTGAACAAGCTGGTTGTGCCCTGAACACATCTGACATTTTACATCATACGGGACTAGATGTTATCTATCTCAGCTCTTTAGCGTAGAATGAGTTTGGCGTTTTTCCTATCTCGGCTCTTTAACGTCGCACGAGTTTGATGTTTTTCCTGTCTCGGCTCTTTAACGTCTCACGAGTTTGACGTTTTTCCATTGAAATAGGGTGGTTGTGCCCTAGATCGGACTTTGGTTAGCAGCTTAGGCTCATGCCACCGAGGAGTGTAAAAACAGTTTATTTGAAAATAGTTTATTTCAAAAATTCATTTTATAAAAAAGATGACTTTTTATTATTAAAATGTCCTGGGTCAGACCGGGACAATTTTTGAAAAACATTTGAGAGGCACGTGATGTGCCACCCACCAAAAAAAAAAAAAAAAAAATTATTTTTTTGGTAATGGGATAAAAAAAAAGATTTCTCAAAAAAAAGTGGGCGACATGGATTGTGTTGCCTGGGCGGAACAAGGCGTGTCGCATGTGTCTAGGTATGGAATTGGGTAACACTAGGCGTGTCGCCAAGACCTCAGACCCTCAAATTTTTTTTTTTTTTCTTGATTTGAGGGTGATCTAAACCGCTGTTGGTGAAATGGATAACCATAGGACACGTTTTGGGTAGGATTTCATTTCTTTTCTATAAAATCACTCCCTTCCCATTCTTCTCTCATCTTCCAAACTCAATTTTCTTTCTCCCATCTTCATCTTCCTCCTTCTTCATCATATCCCCTCTGATTTTACAGGTTTTTCTTTCCCTCATCTTCAAGTTTTCATGGCTCCTTGGAATGACAACACGATCTCAAAGGGTAAGGGGAAGGTTTTCGAACGGGTTGACAACGGAAGAGAGGAGGAGGATTCCCCCCTTTTTCCTAAGGTTAAGCACTTCCTTGAAGGTCTACCCTCTCATATCTTGCAGGGCCTTTGATCGGGTGAGGTTCGTCGATGCGTCAATGGCGTTCCTATCATCGGACCCTGGTTTTGAGATTGGTTTCTTTCCGCTCGGCAGTGGCTTGAGCTCATGGCCATTCTGGCTTCAATTTCGATGATGGACATCCTGAACATGGCCTCTTTCCATGTGAACTTTCCACTCCTTGAAGCTCTTGCTGAGAGGTTCAACTATCAGATGAACACTTTCTTTCTTCGTACAGGCGAGACAACTCCAACTTTAGAGAAAGTTGCTAGGATTTCTGGCTTGAAATTGGCCGAGATTGCATATCAACCCTCCACTGCCACTGACGACCGCTCTATCATGGATGCGCGACTGTTAGGGGCTGCTTATTCTTCTCGTGGTCAATGGGTTGATATGGAGTTGCTTGTCCAGAATCGCGAGCAATCTCGAGCCGCCGAACATATCCGTATCTTTCTATTTGTATTGTTGGGCTTCGTTCTCTTTTCGAGTGGTCGTAAGATGGTTCGCAGTTCCCTTATTCCTTTAGAACATGCTTTCTGGGAACGAGCGGGTTACACTATTGTTCCGAACATGTTGGCGGGCATATACCAAGGTCTTCATGACAAGGTCACGCGAGGTGACTGATTTATTGAGGGCAGTGTAATGATTTTGCAGGTATATTTTTTAACATAATTTTATTTATTTTCCCCCAGGAACTCGGTTTTGAGGACAGTCCCCTGATTTTCTGCAGATTTGAGCTTACAAACACGTCGTTGTTGTCCGGCCTCCTAGATCAACGATGGCTATATATGCTGCTCTGGGACTGGCATATGTCAATGACACCTCTCGACCCCAAGATGCCAATTATTATTGTAGGATTCTTGACGAGTTGTCATCATTCGATTGGGTGATCAGGGGTCTTGAAAATGTGTCTCTATTGCTTCTTGTTATGGGGCATTCATGCCTTATTCTGGCAGGGCAGGACTTCACAGAGGGGTACCTCCCTCAGAGGGTGCTTCGCCAGTTTCGCCTTACTAAGAAGTATTCCTCTCCAGGAGAGGCGATCGATCGTCGCCCTATCTTTCCACTTCGTCGAGATTCTTCCACTCTTCTAGTCAAGGCAAGTTTGTTGCAGAAGGGAAAGAAGTCCTTTTCTAGAGAGGGGCTGGCTAAGCAAGACAGACCCACAACTACTTTGAACTATGATTCTTAATGGGAACGTGTCTGCTGTCTTCCACTATGCCCTAAATTTTTGAGACTTCGTTGTGAGTCTTCTACTTCAGCTCAAGATCTAGTGCCCCATCGGAAAGATAGCGCCTCTTGTTCTAATAAACGAATCAAATCAAATGAGGACGTATCTGACATTAGTTTGGAAGATGCTAAAGCTGAATTGATCAGATGGGTAGCTTTCGTGGCGGAACTCAAGGAGAAGGACGTTGATCCGAAGCTGAAGACTGAATAGCCAAACATATTGTCTTTTCTTTTTTTTATTTTTATATTTTTGGCATGAATAATTTGATCTCATGATCAACACTATTTTTAAGTAGTTTTGTTGATGTTTATTAGGACAATAGGAATTTCGGTCTCAAGATCAGATTTGATCATGAGAATGCATGTAATGAAGCCATTTTCAAGGGATGAATAAAATAAAAAATTCTGACCTATCCAGAATTTTTTTTTACATTCTGATTGATTTCTTAGAATTTTGGAATCCTCTTTTATTTTTCAAAATTTTATAAAAAATTTTTTGATTACAATGGGGTGGGCGGCACGAGGCGTGCCCCCATATATATATATATATATATATATATATATATATATATATATATATATATATATATATATATATATATATATATATATATATATAATTTGTTATTTTTGTTAAAAAAAAAATAGGGTGGCACAAGGCGTGCTGCCCAATGGGCGAAATGGACCATGTCGCCTAGGCGACATGAGAAGTGCTACCCATATATATATATATATATATATATATATATATATATATATATATATATATATATATATATACATTTTTTTCTTTTTTCTTTTTGGTAAAACAAAAATAGGGTGGCACGAGGCGTGCTACCTAGTGGGCGACATGGACCATGTCGCCCAGGCTGCATGAGATGTGCTACCCATATATATATGTGTGTGTGTGTATATATATATATATATATATATATATATATATATATATATATATATATATATATATATATATATATATATATATATATATATTATTTATTTATTTTTTATTATAACAAAAATTGGGCAGCACTAGGCATACCGCCCATGTATGTATATATATATATATATATATATATATATATATATATATATATATTTATATATATATATATATATATATATTTATATGTGTGTGTGTGTGTGTGTTCTTTTTTAAAGCAAGTTTTTGGGTGGCATGTCTCGTGCCTCTCAGGGTTGGGACTACTCTGGAACTTCATACATAGATATTGCTTCGATTTTTATTCTACCCAGGCTTCTTTCTCTTGCTCGATATCCTTCGTCTTTTTTTTTTTTTTCCGTGTGAGATTGATTCATCGAAGTAGAGGGGAACATGTTATTTGCACACACTTTTTAAACTGAATTTTTTTTTTGTTTACAGACTCAGCCCCCTAGTTGTAGGGTTTTTGTTTCGAATTCCTAGCTTTTGTGTCATCGCATGTAGACACAGGGACAAGTTTGCCTCATTTTGCCTCAAGGGATCCAGTCGAGAGAAAAATTCTCCCAGACTAGCCAATTTCGTCATTGGTGAGTTCACCCATCTCTGATATGTGGTAGTTGGTAGTTATACTCATACAACCATGGAGTGCCTGACTAGTTTCAAGCCTTCATAATAGGCGTAGGAAGTTGGCTTCGATAACAAGGCAAGATTGACTAACAGTTTAGCCTCTTGTAGTGACGGAGGAAATCCCTTATAAAAGGAGAAAGCTTTTGAAAATGGATGATTTTAACAATCAAATTGAAATAACATTTTCAAAAGGGATAGGCATTACAGTTTTGCGACCTATGGCCCCTTTGGTGGTCGTTTTCTTCGTTATATTCTACCCAAAAATGATGAAAGGATTCCCTTGCGGGATCGTGAGAACTCAGAAGTCCCGAAGTTGTCTTTTTACCTTTGGAGCTTTCATCCTTTGCTTTGCATATCCATGAAGAGTCCTCTGGATTCTTGTTGGGCTTCCATCTTGGAGGGTCTCGATGTTTTTCAGGATTCGTCAAAATCACTTCGGTTTTCATTCGTGTCACCCTACATCTTTATGAGTTGGTTCTGTTGTGAACCTGCAGGGTGTCTTCATCCTCAGGGTTTGCTTGTGTAATATTATTGGAACTTGCAAGTACTTGTTTGTACTTGAGTGCTTTGCATTAAAAGCTCCTTCTTGGAGATCTTTTTATTCCTTTTACTTGTGGTGCCTTTTTAGGTATTCACGACGTCCATTTTTTTATTTTTTTATTTTTTTTATTTTTCTTTGTGATACCTTTTCAGGTTTTCATCACGTTTTTTAGCCCATTACGGGTAGTATTTTCTGAGATACATTGCATTAATGGGGTCATTGAGTTCATACCCCTCCTGATTTTTTATCTCATAAGAATGCCTACATGCACTCTGGTAACCATGAATGGCCCCTCCCAATTAGGTTTTTGGTGATTTTATTCCAATGATATCAAGACCCCACAAGGTGAAGGGCCTCAGGGGCGGCGTTGAGTTGAGTGATACGGACGGTGCATAGATGAGGTCTCAATAGAGTTGACATTTGGGACACCTCTTAACAAACTTCCAGCAGTCTTCAGCCATGGTGATTCAATAATAGCCTTGGCACCTGATTTTCTTAGCTAAAGCGGCTGCCCCAGAATGACCTCCTTCATTGTGCAACTCTGTTAGTACTTGGTCAATTTTTGGTTGGTCGAGGCACCATAGAATGATGTCATTGAAGGATTTCTTGAACAAGAGGTCACCTCTTACTAAGAATCCCATTGAAAACCTTCCAAGGGCTTTTTTATCCTTTTTGATGGATCCTTCAGGGTATTAACCATCTTTGAGCAGGGACAGAACATCATGGAGCCATGGTTTTTCCTTATCTAGCGCATCTGAAGCCACATAGACACTTCGCCATCGTTCTCATTTTCTTGCTCTATTTCTTTTTTGATCCTTGCTGGGAAGGGTCATGTTTGTTCCTGATGTAGAATGGGAGCGTGGTGATTTCTGGGGGAATATGGACTATTGAGGCAAGCGTTGCAAGGGTGTCGGCGAACTGCTTATTTTCCCTAGTCACATGCTGGAAGGTGATTTTCTTAAAATATGGGATCATCTTTTCCACCTTTTCTTGATAAGGTTTAAGCTTTTCTTCTTTCACCTTCCAGATCCCTTGAAGTTTGTTTATGACGAGTAAGGAGTCACCAATCACTCGTATTTGTTGGATTTTCATTCCCATGGCGTTCTCGAGCCCAGATATCAAGGCTTCATATTCAACAATGTTATTGGTACTTGAGAAATTCAACTTAATGGCTGTTGGCATTACAATATTCTCAGGTGAGCATACTATGACTCTTATACCTGACCCGTATTCGTTATTTGCACCGTCGAAGTATAGCTCCCAAATCGAGTCCTCAATTGTGAAGAGGTTCTCATCGGGAGATTTGTGTTATTGAGAATATTGTCTGGTAGTGCGTGTTCAGCTAAGTGGTCAGCAATGGTTGGTACTTTAACCGATTTTTGAGTGACATACTCGATCTCGAACTCGCTCAATAACATTCTCCATTTCGCCAAACGTCCTTTGAGGACTGGCCTCTCCAATATGTACTTGAGTGGGTCAATTTTTTATATGAGCTTGACTGAATGAGGTAAGACATAATGTCTTGGTTTCTGCATGGCCCAAACAAGTATTAAGCAGTGTTTCTCCACATCCGTGTATCTTGTCTCATAGTCGACCATGGTTTTGCTGATATAGTATATCATTTGTTCTTTTTCATGGTCGTTATATTGTCCTAATATTGCCCCCGTGGTCTTGTCCTTCACTTACATGTATAGGAATAGGGGTTTATCTGGACAAGGAGGACTAAGGATGGGAGGTTATGTGAGGTACTCCTTGATTTGATCGAATGCTTCGTGGCATTCACTGTCAAATATGAATGGGGTGTCATTCTTATGAAGTCTATTAAATGGTGCGCACTATCCGCTAGTTGTGAAATGAAACACCTTATGGCTTCTATGCGACCTTGAGGCCCACCGATTTCTCTGATGTTCTGGGGATGAGGCATTTCAGTGATGGCTCGTATTTTGGACTGGTCCACCGCAATACCTCTTTGGCTTACTATAAAGCCTAGTAATTTTCCAGATTCAACTCCAGAGGCACATTTTTGTGGGTTGAGTTTGAGTTGATGTTTTTGGAGTCTTTCGAAAATGGTTCTCAGGTTGGTGAGATGATCAGACCTGGTCTTTGACTTGACCAGAATGTCGTCGACATAGTCTTCCATAATGGTATGCATTAGATCGTTGAAGTTGCTAGTCATTGCCCGTTGATAAGTTTCTCCGGTAGTTTTAGAGCATGACTTTGTAGCAATAGGTTCCCCATTGTGTTATGAATGAAGTCTTAGTTTGGTCTTCTTCTTCCATGAGGATCTGGTTGTAATCAGAGAAGCCGTCCATGAGTGATAGCTTCTCCTGCCCTGCAGTGTTGTCGACCAAGGCATCTATGATTGGTAACGGGAAGTTGTCCTTTGGACATGCCTTGTTGTGGTCTCGGTAGGGTTAACTGACACGGTTCGAAGTCATCTAGGCTTTTGCCTATCTATTTCACCGTTTTCATAGGGCATATATTCAGGGACACCCCATTATCAACCAGCACTCTCCTTATCTCATATCCTTTCATGAAAATTGTGATATGAAGAGGTTGGATGTGAAAGCGATTGACATTAGATGTCATCGGCCGTGAATATAATTGGCATTGGTGCCATTAGTTGGTTGATCATCCTGCACATCTCATCCGATTATGTGTTACTCAGGATGTGGGTCTTAGCAAGAACCATTTCAATTGCACTCTATGTGCCGGAGAATTCGTAAGCAGCTCCAAGATAGAGATTTGAGTCTGGATCTTCCCGAGATGAGCCAGTATATCATAGGTGGTTGCGGATCCTTGAGTTCTTTTATTAGGTTCATGATCCGCAACCCCAGCTGGTGGTTTGGCTGTTGAAGTGGCTCCCATTCTTTCCTCAAGAGTGTCCACCATCAATTGGATGGGTTTGAACACTCGACCTCTTCAAGTTAAGGAATCAACTTCGTCATCCTAGAGCTCGATAGGGTCAGCCCTAGTGAGAGTAATGGGAGACCTCGAGGTGTTGGCCCCATATTTGGAAGATGATCCCTTTTCATTAGCTTTGACCATGTCAATCTCGAGGGCATCATCTTCATCATACTCGTCCCACTTAGAAGGATCATCAGAGTCTGGGGATGAAGAGTTTCCTCTAAGAAGACTCAAAAGATCTTCTTCAACTTCTTGGATATGATGATCACAAGCAATTATGAATTGGTTGGGATCATCTTCTTCGTCTCTGTTTTCAATCATGTGAATGATAACCTCCTCCTTTGAGTTACTCCGACCTCTTATTTCTTCAGTCGTTGCTGCCGTATTTTTTGGGAGACGGTTTGTGAAGATACCCATCTTTTGATTAGGTTCTTCAACATGTTGATTTCTAGGTCCGACAGTGATGTCGCCCTTATTAATCAACCCTTTAATCACCCGCTTCAAGTAGAAGTAGTTTTGGGTATCATGGGCATGGTTTCTATGCCACCTACACCATCTGTTCTTATCCTTAACCTCAAATGGTGGTTCAGATGGTGGCAGGAGTTGAACCATGTTTTTCTTCAAGAGTAACTCCAGCACTTTTTCTAATGGGTCTTTGAGAGGAGTGAAGTTGTCCTCTCGCCTTTGATTGTTATTTTGAGTGTTAGCTTTAAGCTGACCCCTTCTATTTTGATTATTATTATTGTGCTGGGTGGCTGAAACCTGAGCCGGTCTGTTAATGACACTTTCATTAACTTGACCGAAAGCTTTCCCCTTGCCATTGCTCTTATTTTATACTAGGAAGTCATGATGGGTTTGTTATCAGGCCAAGTATTGAGGGGTGTCCGTCTCGCCCTTTAATGTCACGCCACCCGCTTGATCATGGAATCAAAAGAGTGGAGGATAAGTCCCTGACTAAAGAAGGTCCTGCATTCAGGAGCTGCATTTTCTAAGGCCATGGAGATTTTAGTTGGGTCTGTAAGTGGACATTCGATGACCCACATCGCCGCCTCGCGGAATCGACAGATAAAATCCTTGAAGGATTTTCTTGGGTTTTCTTTGGCTGCACTGAGCTCGCCTAGGGAAAGAGATCTTGGTTTCGACCCACGGTAATGAGATATGAACTAGTTGAACATTTCATCTGGAGTTATGTGTAGTTGAATGGTCATTATTCTCTGATGCCAGTTTAAAGCCTCACCAGTCAAAGTTTGTGAAAACAAGGCCTTCCACTGGTTAGGCCCGTCTCGTAAGGCTCGGACGGAGAGGAGGTACGCGTTGATGTGAATAACCGAGTCACTCTTCCCATTGAATTTTTTTTTAAACTATGGGATGATAAACCCAGGGGGAAGGTCTTCCATGCCTCCAAGGGTCTCATGAACATAGGCCTTTGGGGGTAGGATTTCATGCAACCCATCTTTACAAGCATATGTTGTATCGCTTTAAGGTGCCTTCTTGTTAGGTATTCGGTATGGGAGTAGGCCCACCGGTCGGTGGGTTCCCAAGCACAAACTGATGAGTCAAGACATGGGGTAGATGTTGGCATGCTTGGGTTTGTGGTGGATGACCTGCGGTTACCGGAACGGTTTGATACATTTTTCCTTAAGGGGTGTACTGACCCATAGGCATCGCCACCGGTTGCAAAAAATACACTGCTGGTTGGACTAGATACACAGGAGGGACCGATTGAAGAATCGGCTGACTAGGCTGTGCTATGGGTTGACCTATGCTATTAGGTTGGTTTTGGATCGACCCATGAACTGGGGCATGAACTATGTAACTTAAGTCAACTAGACTTTTGCGAGTAGCCTGGATGCTTATCTCGCCTAAGGGTTGGTCTAGATTGACGCCTTGGCTGCGTACAATATTCAAGACATCGTGGGCTTTACTACGGTGGCACGAGGTTGGGTTAGATCCACTAGACCTAGATGGTTATTTATTTTGAAACCCCTGGGCCCCAGGGTTATCTTAGTGTGACTTCTAGGCATCATTAGATACAGTGTGAACTTCTTTCCTCACATGGCTTCTTCTTTGGTTGCCTAAGGTCACACGTCTCCTACTGTGGCTACGTAAGGTTCCCTGTAGGATAATGCCCGGCCGGACCCCTTGGCTATTCAATGTTTTTCAAGCGGAGCAAACTTTTTGAACCATACAGAGCTTAGGGTTAGGAGTGGATCCCTAAGACTCAGCTTCTAATTGAAGACCTGAACGATGGATAATGGATTAACCCGATTTCTGTTCGTAATCCCAAGGGATTACGACATACTGGTCCCCAGGTTTAGGAAGGTTCTATTTAGAGTCAGCCGTGGAGCGTTCATCATAATTGCCTTGGGTGATTGACATAGTGATCGCCCTTGGCAGGGTTCTAGAATAGGACTTAGGTAAGATCTAGACTCGACGGCCTAGGGTAGACGTAACCTGACTCTAGGGGCCAACCTTGAGTGACAACTAGGCTAAAATTAGCTTGGAATCTAGACTCAACGGGTTTTGGTTTAGACTCTGAACTAGGGAAAGCCCAATCCAACCCTAGAGGTAACTCTAAGCATAGACCTATACTAGATACTAGACAATGATCTATACAAGGTAAGTCCGAGTCTCGGCTCAGGACAAGAGTGGGTCTAAGTTCGGACCTGGGTGCAAACCTGGTCCAGAATTGGATTGAGCTGGGTGCAAGCCTAGGCTTGAACCTAGAGGGTTATTAAAATTAGACCGAGTGTGGACCCAGACTGAATCAAAGTTGGTTTAGGCACGAGCCCTTGGCTCAAACTAAAAAGGGGCCTAAGGTCAGACTAAGGCGAAACGTAGTTCAGACCTGGGCTAGACTGGGTACAAGTTTGAACCTGGACTCAAAGAGCTCAGACTAAAAGCAGATTCAGTCTGAGACTCAAGATCAATAAGCAAGCAAACACACGAAAACGTTTGACCTAGTATAGTACTATAGGTAGGCTTGGCTTGAGAGTGGGTTCCTAACTACTGAAATGCGGCTAGGTTGATTTAGGTCATGGCCTCCTGTTATAGGATTTTACCAGGTCCTACTATACGCGGAGTTTCTTTGAGGCAAAGGATTATGGAGGAGCATTCACAGTTAAAGTTACACGAATCTCAGCTGCCCGACTCTCAAAGCAGGGTTCCCCTCACGCCGTTAACGTGGATTTTGGGGGTTTCAAAAAATTTGTTTTCTGATTTTCTGGGATTCCTGATCGATGCGTGCTAGGAGTGTGTAAAGACACACGCAATAAAAAATAATTTCAAGCACATAAGCACACAATGCAAAGAAAGAAAATAAGTGGGCACTCGGCACTGATCGTGCTTAGCAATGCGCGCTTTGAGGTAAGCAACCCCTAAGAAGGTAAAGTCAGAACAATGAGACCAGGCACAGTCTATGCTAAATCAAGCACGGCCCAGGTCGAGGATGACTCGAACGGGACATGGTTCAGGGAGGGTGCGAGCAGCCCTCGATGTATTATTTTTTTTATTTTTTAATTTGTTTTTATCTTTTTGAAGTTTGATGAAACACAGTTAAACTAAGCGTGGTGAAAGCAAGAAAAACATGGTTTTAGTCAAAATTAACAAACCAAAATAAAAAAAGAAAAAGTCAGGAGTAGGAAAGATTTATCTGAAGCAAAATAATTTTTATATTTTTAAAAATTTATTTTAAGCCAAAAATTGGTGAACAAGCACAAAAAAGGCTCTAGAACAGGCCTGTGGGGTCCTAGAAATTTTTTAGCACCTCTGTGATAGGGCGACACAGGTTGTGTTGCCCAAAACTTTTTTATTTTTATTTTTATCTTGTTGATCTTGATGAAATAAGGCTACTGAAACTTGCAAAAGCAGAAAAATCAAACTTTTTGATTAAATAAAATTAAAAAAAGTGAAACAGAAGAACAATAGAAAGAACAGACCTGTATCAAGCAAAATATTTTTTTGGTATTCTTAAAAATTTTATTTTGCTCTGAGAATTTTGTGAACAGCCACAAAGGAGACCCAGAACCCATTCTGCAAAATTTCAAAAAAAATCTGACTTGGGCAACGAGGGGCACCAGAGAGCGTGTCGCCTTGGACCTAGGCGGCACGACCCGTGTCGCCTGGGTGGCATGCTTAGTGTCACCAAAAAAATTTATTTTTTTACATCTTTTATATTCCTTTTCTTGTAGATATTGATAAAATAAGCTTACTCGACAGGAGGGGATTGCAGATTTAACAGAAAAATATTTTTTTTGCATTTTAAAATATTTTATTTTAACACGAAAAGCTGGTAGAATTCACAAAATCGTACCTAGAACATGTTCGAAAAGTTTCAAAAGATTCTAAAATTTTTGAAAATTTGATGCTCGGATCACACTCGATACGCCCCACGGTTGGTGTCAAACTGTTTACAGCGCAAAATTGAAGCGATCTACTGATGTAGATCACTCTGATCTGACACTTAAACTGATAAAAATGAAAAGGAAAACAAGTGGTAGAGAAAGTGGGAAAAATCGAATTCAGATTTGAGGCTAGATCTGCTAAAAAATGAGCAAATCTGCTCACGTATCTGTGGCTAAGCCAACTTGATCAAAAGCATTTAAAATATGATTTTTCAATAAAAAAAAATCAAAATCAGAACAAAAGAAAATAAATTTAATAAAATAAAAAGAAATGAAAGGAGAATGAGTACTGGACCGGGCCGGATGGCCTGGGACTCTTGAGCCATTGAGGGCTTGCCCGTATCAGAACTAATTCCTCTTGTCCTTCTAGTCCAAATGTCGATCGCCAAGTCTCTGGTGGTAGTAGGGTGGTGGTGCCCTGGAAATGGCTTAGAACTAGGGCTCTAAGGCTTAGGTTAGGCTAGGGTTTTCTCTCTGAGTTTTTCTCTCAAATTTCTATCTTCTGTAGCTCTCTAGGGTTTTTCATCTGTATCCCTATTTTTCTCTCTAAAGTCTCGATCCCCTCAAATGACCATGAAAATAGGTCTTATGGAGATCCAAACTCGTTGGGAAGGATAAGCACGCGTAACAAGCAAATCCCCCGTCAAAAGTCAAAGTTTGAGGGTCCCGGATCTGAGCGGCACGCCTTGTGTCACCTAAAACAAAACTTGTCAAATTTGAGTTTTTTATTTTCAAGTGTGTTCCTCAGCCTCTTGTGAAACTCTTAGAGAAAATTTGGGTCAAAATGGATTTTTTACTATTTTTAATGATTTTTTGGTAAAACAGGGCATATACATAAATCTAAGTCAAAACAGGGTTTCTGTAGGGTTTCGAGCAGGCAAACTATTTCCGGATCACAAGGTAGGCTATGTGAACTATGGATTTGGATTTACAAGGTTAAACGTGGTCCTAAGCATTCAAAAAACAATAGAATTTGCCAGATTTAAACTTGGGTGTCTACACGATTGCATATTCTCTCTTCTCTGTCTAAAACAATCGACGAATCTTAGCGCCGACTGTATCTTCTCTCTCTTCTTTGTTAAAAAACATTGGTGAAGCCTAACGCCGACTGCATCTTCTCTCTCTTCTTGGTCTAAAACAGTCAATGAGCCTAGCGTCGACTACATCTTCTCTCTCTTCTCTATCTAAAACAGTTAGCGAAGCCTAGCTCCAACTGCATCCTCTCTCTCTTCTCATTCCAACCAAGTCGATGAGGCCCAGCACCGACTGTGTCTTCTCTTTCTCTTCTTAAACACAACCGACGAAGCCTAGCACCGACTATCTCCTTTTTCTCTCTTCTGTTACCAACCCAACTGGAGATTCCCAGTGCCGACTGTGTCTTCTCTCTCCTCAGTTCTTAAGCATAGCCGACAAAGCCTAGTGCCGACTGTGTCCATTTCTCTCTTCTCTTTCCAACCCAGCCAGTGACACCTAGCACCGACTGTGTCCTTCCTTCTCTTCCTCTTTCAACATAGGCAATGATGACTAGGGCCGACTGTGTCTTTCACCCTCTTTTCTCCTTCCTTCTCTATTCTTTCACACTCTTCTCCTTCTTTCTTTCTCTTCCTCTCTTTCTTTCTCTAATATTTCTTATTCTCTTACTTCTTACTCTCTCTTTATGATTTCCATTCTTTCTGTTATCCTTTCGTTTGATTAAGAAGGGTTGAGATTAGCCTCTTATGGTAGTTCTGTCGTTTAGCCGTAATATTGGCATGCCAGAATTACTGCGCCTGCTTTATCGCCACGATAGACTAACCATCGTGTCTAGTGATTCAGTATCGGTATTGACGTCTACTAATAATCTTGTAGAGCCGGTCTAAGTTATCGAGCCCATTTTACTACCACGTTAGGCTAATTACTCACCAGCTTAATCATTGTGTTGATCTCCCCACTTGGTCAAATTCTTCTTTCCCCCATATTTCTTCTCTCGTTATTTCCTTCTTCTTTTGAATGTGAACGCTTGTGTAAGTTCACCCAAAAGACCAGGTGAGGTCCACTGACCCACCTGTCTTATAACCTTTGCCATATATGTGTGATTGCAGAAAACAGGAGAATACAAGCCAAGAGAGGCGATTCCGAACCAATTTTTGTACTAGGGGGATTTCTTCATGATCTAAGAGAGCGCACACGCAAGCTAGCCTGAGTAAGTCCCGAACCCACCTTAAATTCCTCTCTCATCGGCTGGTAATACCTGCCCTTGTTTTCGAATAAGGTTCCCGAGAGAGCGATATTAAAAAGTCCCCGGCCTCCCCGAAACCCGAGACACGTGCCGCCCGATCATCCAAATCCGGAGGGTGAGATCGAGGCACTTGACCAGCCGCAAGTGAAGAGTAACGTCGTGCATGAAAGGTCAGCACCGCGTGTGAAGCTAGGAAAGGGTCTTGTTGTCGGTGAAGTAAAGAGGCATCACTGTCTATAAAGAGAGAGGCATCGCCATGCGTGAAAGAGAGAGCAATGTCGTGGGTGTAACGTCGTGCATGAAAAAGGGGGAAAAGGCAGTGCCGTGAGTGTATGAGAAGAAGAAGAATTTCACAAGCACCAGTACGATGAAGCAAAATGGACTAACGTCGTGTGTGAAGTGTCGGGTGTGCAACGTTGTGTGTGTCACTATCGTGCATGGTTAGTGAATGCCACCTGCTAAGTGCATGCAACCACACATGCCACTTGTCCAGTTGCATGTGTGGTGTTTGCCACCTGTCGCCACTTAGATTGCCACCGCAACCACAGGTTACATAAGCCCCTCCCCTCTCACT
This sequence comes from Amborella trichopoda, assembly GCF_054954075.1. NCBI lineage: Eukaryota > Viridiplantae > Streptophyta > Magnoliopsida > Amborellales > Amborellaceae > Amborella > Amborella trichopoda. Next base: position 20,018,731 of record NC_142343.1, on the reverse strand, counting down.
ATCGTGCCACTTCATTTTCTTCCTCATCTCTCTCTTTAAGACAAAACTTGAAGAAGCTCACTACCTCACTGTTGGAGTAGCCATTGTTGGAGTTGAAGAAGGATGGTAAAGGAGGATTTGAGGGCGCCATTGTTGTTTGTGTAAGTGGATTTACTACCCTTTGCACCAAGCTTATAGGAGCATGAAATTGAATGCATACAAATGTGAAATATGTGATAAAGAACAAATGTGTGTTAGTGGTTTATATATCATTCTACTGAAATGATGCAACTGTTTTATGGATAGTTTGATGTTAAGAATGAATTTATGACTTTCAAAAAATTTATGGGAACAAGCTTATGTATGCATAAATCAAAATTGAGCTGATTTTATGTTTCTATCTGCTGTAAATTGGAAGTCCTTAGATGACCTTTGAGGCACTCTCTGTGCACATTGTAAAATCGCAGGAACTTTTGCGTTCTTGTACCAAGCCTTTGAATAGTCAAACAAGCTCCAAATGACCCCAAATCACTGCTTTTGGAAAGATATCTGTGTCTACTAAAATGTTCATGTTTGAATCTTGCTCAAATTCTTGGTGAATGAAGAATTATGCTTCAAAATGTGCATGTAGGTCACTATTGACATATTTAGTAAATTTTCAGAACTGATGTCCCTATTGTCATGAATTTTGACTGACCAAATAGACTCTGTTTTCTTAGAAATCATGCCAATTGAAAAATCTATGAGTATTATTGAAATCACATATTAAACAAATTTCAAAATTCGTTCTAGATTGAAAGTTATGAAATTAATGTGAAGGTATGTCATTGTGGATAGTTTTCAATGAAACTAAGAACCATCACTTTAGTTGGCACGGACTTTTGAATAACCAAATGGGGTCCATATGCTTTCAACTTAACTTTTTGGAAAGATACATGTTTAAACTTAAACTTTGGTTTTGGAATGACTTTGAAATACTTTATGAATTGATAGTTACAACTGCGTTAAGTGAGACATGTCACTATCTCAGATACACCAAAGGAAACAGATGGTGAACCCCAATTGCGTTGCAATTTTGAAGGTTACAACGAAGTCCAATGGCTTTTAAGCCACCCCCATTTGAAAGATATGTGTGTCTAGTATAAAATTCGTCTTGGAACAATCTACGAAATTTAAATGAATCGAAATTTACGACCCTCTTTATGGTCGGATGTCACTACTTGAAACGACAGAAAATGTGAATTGTGATACTAAAATTGAGATATTGTTACTGTCATACTAAGATACTGTCACTTTCATATTAAGATATTGTTACTGTCATACTAAGATAATGTTATCGTCATAATGTGATACTCACACTGTGATCATGCAAATGTGATAATGTGATACTGGGATACTGATCACTACGCAATGGGACACCCATTGGTGGTTGAATACTGCTTAGTCGGCAAATTATTGACTGTACCTCGACTCCAATGATAGGAATGGGGTTGGGAAGGGGAATTGGAAATAGGATGGGTCGCTTCCCCCCAAATGTTATGGGCACTATGTATTGGGACACCCAATGATAGTGCAACACTCTCTCTCTAGAAGGGCATAAGGAGAGGGCCACTGCTTATCGAATATCCCCAAAGGGTGTTGGGGACTTGTGTGTGTGAGGGCATTATGAAGTAGGACACCCACTTGTCATTATCCGCCCTACAGGATTGACTTGACTTGAGCAATGAAACTTCTATTTCAGGAGTAGGTTTCTCTAGCTTTCACTGCGTGAAACTGTAAACTGTTAGCCTTACTATTTGCTTAAAATGAAATAATGTATGATTTATGCATTGCATGTTCCCTGTAATTGAATTGTGTTTATCCTTATACTGTGAGAGTATTAAAGGACATAATAGAGGAAACATTTTTTTGATATCTCTGTATATTAGTGAGCACTATTAATTGTTAGTACCGTTTATAGAGTTGGAATTTGACTGTAGTTGTTTACTGGGCTGTTAGCTCTGTAAATCTTCTTATTGGGTTGATAGCTCATTCTATTTTATTTCCTTGACTGTAGAGTAATAGTCTCTAACCTGAATAGCAGGAAGCTAACTTGTGTGCCAGGAGTCTGAAGCTTGGAGTTTGAAGAAAGGATTCTATAGAAGCATTTCATATGGGGTGTTTGGTGGCTGTACCAATGAAGTGTTTTACGTAATTCTGTATTTTGTGGGTCAGTAGTGCCTTAAAACCCATTATAAAAGCATTTTTGGATAATGATGTTAATGGATGGCTATGCGTTTGGATTTATATATGTCTTAATGTTTGGATTTTAGCTTTATTTTGTGGTTTTCTCTTGGTTCTTTTTTTTTTTTTTTTTATGCGTTGAGCCACTCCCACCTGTGTGACGCTTGCGACCTCCGGTCGCGATTTCGCACTCTGTTGCCCTCCGGAAAGGTACGGTAGGGGTCAAGGGGCAAGGTCGTGCCAATTACAGTATCAAAGGAACCAGGATAGGATACTTGGCCTAGGAAATTTTAGAAGTGTCTTTAGCATAATTCCTTGATAGGCTAGTAACTGGGTGCATGTGTTTTAGGTCAAAGATGCCGAGGACTCATGCCAACAATGTGAGTTCCAACAACGAGAACACTGAGGCCTTCGGTGAATTCTGTAGGACTCTTGAGGCCATGAAACAAATGATGAAGGAATCGATTCCGACCCCATCTACCCCTGCCCCCGATCAGAGTGATAGTGGTTTGATAGAGAGATTCAGGAGGCTGACACCTCCGACTTTCGTGGGGCATGGGGGAGTGAATAAAGAAGAGAGATGGAGAAGACAGGTGGAGAAGATCTTTGAAGTCTTAAATTGTACAAATGAACAAAAAGTGAGACTAAGCACTTTCGTTCTTGAAGGAGAAGCTGAGCACTGGTGGAGCTCAGTTAAGCAGTCCTTGGAGAGGGCAGGAACTGTAGCCACTTGGGAGAACTTCTTGGAAGAATTTATGAGAACTATTTTACTGACTCTGTAAGGGAAAGAAAGAAACTGGAATTCATAGAGCTACAACAGGGAAGGATGTCCATGAAGCAGTACACGACAAAGTTTGTTGAGCTGTCGAGGTTCGCGCCACACATTATGGACACTGAGACGAGGACAGTAAGTAAATTTGAGAGGGTTCGTCGACCCGATATATGAGGAAGGATCATTTTAGGAAATCTCAAGACTTTCTCTCCACCGGTGGACCTTGTTTTAAAAATAGAGAGAGCTTGCGAAGACTTTTGCTTGAGGAAAGAAGGGTGATTGAGGGCCGCGCAGTCTGGGAATTTTAAGAAGAAAGCCCGACCACCTCCAAGCAAAGAATTCAGAGGTAGGAGTGATCAGGGCGGTGTCAAGATTCAGAGGACTTTCTCGGGAGATGTAAGGGGTAATCGCTGCCTAGTCTGCCCTCATTATGGTCTGAGTAACCATATGGCAGCCGAGTGCTTCAGGAAGACCAGGGCTTGTTTCCGGTGTGGCAAGCCAGGCCATCTAGTAAAAGACTGTCCAGTTAATGGACCAGAGAACCGGCCAAGGACCCAAGGTCGGGGTTTTCTCTTTGACAGAACAAGAGACTAAGGCGTCGACCTCTGTTATTCGAGGTGCGCTTTATGTTTGTGGAATTGAAGCAAGAATCTTCCCCTTCTTTTGTTGCACCACACTTTGCATGCCACCTGAATGCTAAGCCTGCACAACTTGATTGGACTTTGATAGTGTGTATACCTATGGGAGAATATATAGAAACTAACATAGTGTTTAAAAACTGTGGGGTTATACTTGAGGGGCACATTTTACCTATAGACCCGATACTCTTAGACATCCAAGACTTTGACATTATCTTGGGAATGGACTGGTTTTCAATCCATTATGCTACAGTGAGCTTCCATGATAAAACTGTCATTTTTAGATGCTCGAACCAACCTGAAATGAGTTTTATGGGTATCAAGGATGTTTCCCCTCTACACATCATGTCAGCCCTTCAGGTTTCCTGCCTGTTGGCCAAGAGATGTATGGGATACTTGGCTTACGTAGTAGAAAATCAGGATGTTCACGCCAAGTTAGAAGAGATACCGGTGGTGAGAGAATATCCAGCGGTCTTCATTAAAGAGTTAACCTCTCTGCCCCCAATAAGGGAGATCGAGTTTCAAATAGAAGGTACTGCTTCCATCTTTAAATCCCCTTACAGGATGACCCCAGCTGAGTTAAAATAATTAGATAAATTGTAGGAATTATTAGATAAAGGGTTCATCCGACCTAGTCTATCACCATGGGGCGCACCAGTTTTGTTTGTAAAGAAGAAAGATGACTCTTTGAGGCTATGCATTGATTATAGAAAGTTTAATCAAGTTACGGTAAAGAATAAGTACCCCTTACTCATAATTGATGACTTATTTGATCAACTTCAAGGGGCCCAAGTATTTTCTAAGATTGACCTCGGGTCAGGCTATCATCAAATGCAGGTTAGGGAAGAGGATGTTTCCAAGACCGCATTCAGAACCCGGAATGGTCATTACGAATTTCTGGTAATACCGTTTGGATTAACCAATGCACCAACTGTCTTTATGGATTTGATGTATCGAGTTTTTAGACCTTTCCTGGATGACTTCATCGTAGTTGTTATCGATGATATTTTGGTGTATTCAAAGAGTATGAATGAGCATGAACAACATCTAAGGATGGTCCACCAGACCTTAAAGTCTGAAAGGTTGTATGCCAAGCTAAGTGAGAGTGAATTCTGTCTCCCAAGCATAGATTTCCTCCGGCATTTTGTTTCTATGGACGGGGTTGCAGTTGACCCCTATCAAATCGAGGCCGTACTTAAGTGGGGAAGATCAACGAATGTATTGGAAGTCCACAGTTTCCTAGGAATAACGGGTTATTATAGACATTTTGCGGAATTTGTCAATGATAACCCTTCCCTGACTCGCCTAACCCAGAACGAAGTAAGGTTTGTATGGTCATATGAATACGAGAGACGTTTTCAGGAACCGAAGAAAAGACTGACTACAACTCCGATACTGACCTAGCCTGAGGGGAATGAAGATTTTATAGTTTACACTGATGCATCGCACAAAGGGCTTGAATGTGTATTGCTGCAGCGGGAAAAGGTCATAGCTTATGCCTCCAGGCAGTTGAAGCCATATGAGCAAAACTATCCCACCCATGATTTGGAACTGGCAGTTGTTGTTTTCGCCCTGAAAATTTGGAGGCACTATCTCTATGGGACCCAATTTAAAGTATTTACCGACCATAAGAGCCTTAAATGCTTATTTTCTTAGATAGAACTGAACATGAGGCAAAGAAGATGGATGGACCTACTGAATGATTATGACTGCACCATTAACTATCACCCGGGTAAGACAAATGTCGTGGCTGACACCTTGAGTTGGAAGCCCGTTGTGTCAGTGGCTCATATGATGGTCTGAGAGATGAAATTGTTAGAAGATGCAGTAGAATGACACCCAACTCTTTCAGCGGATCCAAGTAGCACAAAAAGAAGATCCTCAACGCATGAAAATTCTCGAAGAAATGAAATTAGAAAGAAAAGAGGATTTCACTATGAGCAGTGATGAATTGTTAAGATTTAAGGGTCGGATATGTGTTCCTAACGATGATATTGTAAAAAAGGCTATTTTGGAAGAATCACACCACTCTCGTTATACAATGCATCTAGGGAGTATGAAAATGTATTAGGACCTGAAGAGGGCCTTCTGGTGGAACAATATGAAGAAATAAGTAGCGCAATTGTTTCCAAGTGCTTGACCTGTCAGCAAGTGAGGGTTGAACATCAGAGACCTACTGGACTATTACAGCCCTTACCCATGCCAGGGTGGAAGTGGGAACACATCACCATGGACTTTGTGTTTGGCCTACCTAGATCAGGCCTTGGACACGACAGTATTTGGATCATTGTGAACCGATTAACCAAAGCTGCTCATTTCTTACCAGTCTGCACCACTTATACTCTAAATAGATTGGCCCAGCTATACATCAAAGAGAGTGAAAGACTGCATGGAGTGCATGTTAGTATCCGACAGGGACCCTAGATTTACTTCAAGATTTTGGAACAGTCTGCAGTCAGCTTTGGGGACCAAACTCACTTTTAGTATTTCTTTCCACCCTTAGACTGATGGATAGTCAGAAAGGATTATTCAAAACCTGGAAGACATGCTAAGGGCTTGTATTACAGATTTCAAAAGATACTGGGATGATCAGAGATCATCTGCCTTTGATAGAGTTTACTTATAACAACAGTTTCAAGGCCAGTATCCAGATGACACCTTTTGAGGCACTATATGGGAGGAAGTGCAGGGTACCCATATGTTAGGATGAAGTCGATGAGTGGAGACTGTTAGAGTCGGAGATTGTTCAGATAACATCAGATAAAATTGCTCTAATTCAAGAAAGGCTCAAAACAGCTCAGAGTCGGCATAAGAGTCATGCCAAACAATCGGAGAAGAGATCTTGGATTTGGAGTGGGTGATTGGGCCTTTTTGAAGGTATCACCAACTAAGGGCATTATGAGGTTTGGCAAAAAAGGGAAACTGAGTCGGGGCATACTGACTGGGCCTACCACCCGAATTGGCCAATATGCACGATGTTTTCATGTGTCCTTGTTAAGGAAGTATCACCCTGACCCTTACCATGTACCCTTACCATGTTTTAAAGTATGAACCGATCCCAATCAGGGAAGATTTAACTTATGTTGAACAACCAATTGAGATTTTGGATAGGAAGGTTTCAGGTTTTGCATAAAAAAGAAATTTCCCTGGTCTGGGTTCTGTGGCAGTATCATTCACAAGAAGAATCCACATGGGAAAGAGAGGATGAAATCCGAGATAAATACCCCCATATATTGAATTGACTAAGTTACGATTTTGAAGAAAAAATCTTTTAAGGGGCGATGATGTAAGGACCGCGATTTCCCGGCCATGTAAACACTCACGGCGGTAGGAGTCTGATAAGAAAGGGGTAACCTCGTGCATGAAGTGAAGAAGAGAGAGAGAGAGAGAGAGAGAGAGAATCAACACCGCACGTGAAGAGTAATGCAGTGCTTGAAAGGTCAGCGTCGCAGGTGAAGCCGAGTAAGGGCATCGCCGTCTGTGAAGTGAAAGAGGCATCGTCGTCAGTAAAGAGAGAGAGGCATCGCCATGCGTGAAAGAGAGAGCAACGCCATAGGTGTAACGCCGCATGTGAAAAGGGGGGAAAAGGCAGCACCGTGAGTGTACGAGAATAACAAGAATCTCACAAGCGGTAGTAAGATGGAGCAACATGGACTAACGTCGTGCGTGTAGCGAGGGGTGCGCAATTCTATGTGTGTCACTGCCATGCATGGTCAGTGAATGCCACCTGCTGAGTGCATGTAGCCACACATGCTACTTGTCTAGTTGCATGTGTGGTGATTGCCACCTATCGCCACTTGGACTGCTACCCCAACCACAGGGTACATAAGCCTCTCCCCTCTCACTCCCATGCCAGGTAACAATCCTACACTTAAAAAAAAAAATAAAAAATTGGTCCTTAGGGACCATCATTTTTTTTCCCTTTTTACCTTCACCTTTTGTTTCTTGTGCCACGTCCTCTAGGGACATGGGCTTTAAGTGTTAATGTAACACCTTCTAAACACCTCATGTATGAGGTGGGTTAATAATATATTATAATAATATTTTTTTGTATTTAAAAAGACGAGAACAAGTCGAAATCTCTCTCTGCAAAAACACTCTCTCTTACGTTCCTCCCTCTCAGTAACATTGAGCCCTCTTTGTGAATTAAAGAAAGCAGTGAACTCCTTCTCTCTAGCCAAATTTTACCGAAAGTTCCCTCTCAAATATTATAGGTAAATGATCTCATTATCCTGAAACAATAGTCTGTTGACCATTTTTATACTGTAATTTTATGTGCATATGGTATCATTTTTTTTTGTTAAAATTATTATTTTTGTTCATTAGAAATTTAGACATTGTAAATTATTCAAAATAAAATTTCTGCCTATTATGATGACTTTTAGCCACTGTAAAATTTATGTGTAAGTGATGTCATTTCGAATAAAACCATTATGTGAAAAATTGATATTTCTGCAATTAATTATAATACTGCCAATACTGTGAGATTTACGCATTTCTGCATTTAATTGTTTTTTTGTTTGTCTATGAATTTTAGATACTATCAGTTTAACCTATTCCTGTAAAATAATTAAATATGAAATTACGTTCCATAAAATTGTGATATTTATGTGTTTAACCTTGGATTTCTATAAAAGCTCTTAAATTGATAATCGACTATCTATTGGATGCCATTTCAAATATACCTGTTCGATCTGTTACCTTTCTGCAATTTTTATCCAAATTGTTTGATTGGTTACTTACAAATATTTCAATGAAAGTAATTGTTTAAATTGCTTCAAGTGAATTCCTGTTAATGATTTCAATGATACTTTGAATATACGATGTTGATGCTTTCTGATGTTAAAGAGTTTCTGAGATAATTTAAGTATGTGTGGACCTATCCGGGACGCCGATAGGGACTATTTGGACTCATCTGGTACGCCGGTGAGGTACGTTTGGACCTGTAGGGATTGTTTGGACCTCTTCGATTATGTCGCTAGGGACTATTTGGACTCATCGGGACGTCGGTGAGGTATGTTTGGACCTATAGGGATTGTTTGGACCTATCTGGTTACGTTGGTAGGGACTATTTGGCCTCATCTGGGATGTCGGTGAGGTATGTTCAGACCTGCAGGGATTGTTTGACCCATCCAGGACGTTGGTGGGGTATATAGGTGACCTACGTCACGCCAGAAGGGTATTTTGTGAAATCCTTTGAGTTATGCATTGCTGTTAAAATATTAATATGCATTTCAATCATTTGGATTATGTTTAATTGGGCATTTCTGAAAGTGAAATTGTTATCCATAAATGCTTTTTGGCTTGCATTGTTTCTAATAGACCTCCCTTTTTGAAAATGCTTATATTTTCCGACTATGATTATTTTTAAAGACTATGAAGATCACTTACTGAGTAGCCAAACTCATCAAACTATGGTAAAAACTTTTCAGGGTAATTGTAGCCTCCCTAGTTGAAAGCACAACATGACCAACTTTTGAAAAAGTCATAGTTATGATGAAATTTTCTCTTTGTGACTTTTGTTCAAATTCACTATTATAAATTTTGTCCTATCAACAGATGTATATCTAAGCCTTCATGTTAATACTAGTTATGAGTAGACTTTGTACAGACTCTTAAAAATTGAAAAATCTGTTTTAGTGCAACTAATGGTGAAGTAGAAAAATACATCTTAGGGATTTCAATGTTATAAATCTTGGGGTGTGACAATTATGGTATCAGAGCAATAGGTTTAGGATTCTTAGGAAATTTGAAAATAATGTACTCTAAGTCATATTTATGGTATGTAGAGATTAGTACAAGGTCAAGATCCTGAATGGCTGAAGCTAATATGGAGGGAATTCATAAAGCCTTAGAAAATATGGTTGCCCTTATGCAACATTAGATGGAAAACAATAATACACCAAGGCATTCCGCTACGGAAATGGTGGGTGTAATATCGAACAATTTAAGAAATTAAACCCACCTTCTTTTAAAGGTGCTGCAGACCCACTAGAAGCTGAGGGATGGATCATGCAATTAGAGAAAATACTCGAGGTAATGGAATGTCCTGATGATAAGAAGGTCACTTTGGCAGTCTTATGTTGGAAGGTGAAGCCCAACATTGGTGGCGGATGTCAAAAGGAGTATTGGTCCTAGAAAATAAACTCTTGACTTGGGAAGCATTTCTAGAGACATTTAATGAAAAGTACTTCCCAGATTTTGTTTGAGATAAAAAAGAAATGGAATTTCTAAAATTAGTCCAAGGGAACGGGACAGTAGCATAGTATGAGGTCACTTTTACCGAATTGGCCAAGAGCTTGTTTCCAATGTGGGAAGTTGGGACACAAGATCAAAGATTGTCCTACCTTAAAAATGCAGCAACATTCGAAGCCTGAAAAGGCAGCCCAAAAACCTCAGATGAAGGGAAGAGTATTCGCGATCACTCAGCAAGACGTTCAGGCCTCAAAATCAGTGATCCAAGGTACTCTTACTATTTTTCAAAAAGCAACTCATGTTTTGATTGATCCTGGATCTACTCATTCATTTGTGTCACCACACTTTGTATGCAATTTAAGGGTAGAACAAGAACAATTGGAATACATTTTAGAGGTAGCCACAACTATGGGGAATTTAATATATACTAATCTAGTATACAAATCTTGTGTGATAAGGATAAAAGAAAAGGAACTTCTAGTGGATTTAATACTCCTAAAAATTCAAGAGTTTGATGTGATCAAAGGCATAGATTGGCTCTCTGCATACCATGCAAGTATTGATTGTTATAAGAAAATGGTTACCTTTTGCATTCCAAATCAACCAGTATTTTACCTCCAAGGTATCAAAGAAGCCTCCTCACAATTTTTAATCTCCTCCATTCGGGCTAATCGTCTCGTTCAAAAAGGATGTCAAGGTTTTCTTGCCTATACTAAAAAAGATAGAAAGGAAAAGATAAACTTGGACGCCATTCCGGTCGTCCGAGAATTTCCTGACTTATTCCCTGAGGAATCGCCAGCATTACCACATAACAGGGAAATTGAATTCTCTATTGAGTTACTTCCCGGGACAGCCCGAATTTCTAAGGCCCCTTACCGAATGGCACCAGCAAAATTTAAAGAACTTAAACAACAATTGGAAGAAATACTAGAGTAAGGTTTTATCAGACCCAGTGTGTCACCTTGGGGGGCTCCGGTATTGTTTGTTAAAACGAAAGATGGAACCATGAGGTTGTGTATCGATTATAGAGAGCTAAACCAAATGATAGTGAAAAATAAGTATCCACTACCTAGAATTGACGATTTATTCGATCAATTACAAGGATCACAAGTATTTTCAAAAGTTGATCTTAGATCTGGGTACCATCAGCTTAAGATTAAAAGTGATGATATTCCCAAGACATCTTTTAGAACAAGGTATGGTCATTACGAATTTTTAGTCATGCCTTTTGAATTAACCAATGCACCAGCTGCAATTATGGATTTGATGAATCGAATTTTTAAGCCTTTTCAGGATAGGTTTATTGTGGTATTCATGAATGATATTCTAATCTATTCCAAGGATCAGGAGGAACATGAACAACATGTAAAATAAGTTGTAAGTCAAACTAAGTAAATGTGAATTTTGGCTTGAACAAGTGACATTTTTAGGACATGTGATATCAAAGGAAGGCTTATCAGTTGATCCTTCAAAAGTTGAAACCGTAGTTACTTGGAAACAACAAAGCAATGTAACTGAAATTCGAAGTTTTTTGGGATTGGTAGGACATTACAGAAGATTTGTAGAAGCATTCTCTCGAATTATTACTCAATTAACTCGACTGACATAGAAAAATGTCAAATTTGAGTGGACAAAGGAATTGGAAGAGAGGTTTTTAGAACTAAAAGCTCGATTGACTTCAGTGCCTATTTTAACTATTCTTAAGGGGAGTGGGGGATTTGTGATTTATAGTGATGCTTCACATAAAGGCTTGGACTGTGTATTAATGCAACATGGGAAGGTAGTGGCATATGCGTCCATACAATTGAAAGAATATGAGAGGAAGTATCCAATTCATGACTTGGAGCTAGCTACAATAGTATTTGCTTTGAAAATTTTGAGCCATTATCTATATGGTGAGCAATTCGAAATATACCCAGATCATAAGAGCCTAAAATAGCTTTTTTCCCAGAAAGGTTTGAATATGCAGCAGACGACTATGATGATCACTTGCTGAGTAGCAAAACTCAATCAAACTATGTTAAAATATTTTCAGGGTAATTGCAGCCTCCCTAGTTGAGAGCACAACATGACCAACTTTGGAAAGAAGTCATAGTTATGATAAAATTTTCTCTTTGTGACTTTTGTTCAAATTCACTATTATAAATTTTGTCCTATCAACAGATGTATATCTAGACCTTCATGTTAATACTAGTTATCAGTAGACTTTGTACAGACTCTTAGAAATGGAAAAATCTGTTTTAGTGGAATTAATGGTGAAGTAGAAAAATTTCGTTTTGTTAAAGATAGACTGTTACATCTCAGGGATTCCAGTGTTATAAATCTTGGGGTGTGATAATTATGGTATCAGTGCAATAGGTTTCAGATTCTTAGGAAATTTGAAAAGAATGTACTCTAAGTCATATTTATTGTATGTACAGAGTAGTACAAGGTCAAGATCCTGAATGGCTGATGCTAATATGGAGGGAATTCATAAAGCCTTGAAAAATATGGTTACCCTTATGCACCATCCGATGGAAAACAATAATACACCAAGGCAGTCAGCTGCGGAAAATAGTGGGTGTAATATCGAACAATTTAAGAAATTAAACTGTAACAATCCTGAAATTTTTTACATAAAAAAAAGAAAAAAGGAGAAAAGATGCGTTTAAATAGGTGATGGCTGTTTGAGTATGTTGGTCCTTGGGGGACCGTCACTATTTTCAAAAGTTTTTATTTGGTTTAAACTTTTGCTTGCTGCTGCTTTTGCCTGTTGCTGCTTGCTGCTTGCTACGTCCTTTAGTGGACGTGGTTTTCGTATGTTAAAAGCAGACTCTTAACGCGACACCTCCGGTAAGAGGTAGAGCGTAATAAAATAATATAATAATACGTTATAAGAATTTAAATAGGGGAGGTGAGTACTCCCACCCTAGAAAATTTTGAGATCTCTCTCTCTCTCTGGTCGAAACACAGTGAACTCCTCTCTCGAACCGAATTTTTATCGGAAGCTCCCTCTCAAATATTTGTGAGTAAGTGACATCGTCTTTCTGAAAAAATAGTCTGTTTTTAATAAATAGTGATATTTCCGTCCAGGATCTTTATTTTATAAGTTTTGTGTGTAAGTGACTCCATTGTCTCGAAAAATAATCCATTCTTTTTAAAAATGAAATGAAATAATTATTTCTGCTTATTATCATGAATTTTAGGCGCGATAAATTTTATACGCACGTGACCTCATTATCTTGAAAAATAATCTTTTTAATAAAAATTGCAATATTTTATTTATGTTAGAAATTTTGAATGCTGTAAATTAGAAAAATAAATTTATTTATTTTTCTTGTTTATTGTTAGAAATAAATGTGATATTTCTGCTTTTAGTAAAATTGTGATATTTCTTTCTACTGTTTTGAATATTTAGACATTGTAAAATTCATGTGCAAATAACTGCCTTATTATTTAAAAAAATTGACATTTTTGCAATTGATTATAGTATTGTTGTGAAATGTTTATTTGTGGATTGATATCCCATAAATTGTGATAATTCCGTATTTTTTAATTTTTATAAGAGTTTTTCTATACATATTAAATTGGCAATTATGCTAGAATGCCTTTACAAACTGCTACCTTTCTAAATTTGAGCCCAAAATATTTGATTGGTTATTTTTGAAATGTTATAGAGAGTGACTGTTATTAATGGTTTAAGTGAAATTCATATTAATGATTTCAGTGATATGTTGAGTACATGATATTGCTGCTTTCGAATGTTTAAAGAGATTTAGAAATAATTTAAGTATGCAAGTGGACTCATCCGGTTCGCCGGTGAGGTATAAGTGGACCTATCTGGGACGCCGGTAGGGATTAAGTGGACTCATCCGGTACACCGGTGAGGTATAAGTGGACCTGCAAGGATTAAGTGGACCTATCTGGGACGCCGATAGGGATTAAGTGGACCCATCAGGACGTTGATGGGGTATATAGGTGACCTACTTGAGACGCCAATAGGGTATTTTGTGAAATCCTTTGAATTATGCACTACCGTTAAAGTGTTATATGCATTTCAATTATTCGGATTATACTTAATTATGCATTTATTGAAAGTGAAACTGTTGATGCATTTCTGTTAATAGATCTCATTTTGGAAAATATTGATATCTTTCAATTATGATTATTTTTAGGATTATGATGATCACTTACTGAGTAGCCAAACTCATCAAACTATGGTAAACATTTTTTCAGGATAACTGCGAATTCATTTTGAGTGCTAGTCTAGATCAACCTTGGAAGATACTGTTGTTGTGCTAGCTTTCTTTATTTACTTTGTAAGACCTCGCCACTGTAAACTTGTCCTATCAATAGATGTATATATGTTTTGTCTGTCACATCTCAGGAATAACAGTATTGTAAATTCTTGGGGTGTGACAATTATGGTATCAGAGCAATAGGTTTAAGATCCTTAAAAAATTTAAAAAGAATCTACTTAAAATCACATTTATTGTGTGTACAGACCGGGATAAAGTCAAGATCCAGAATAGCTGAAGCCAATATGGAAGGAATTCACAAAGCCTTGGAAAATATGGTTACTCTAATGCAACATTAGATGGAAAACAACAATCCACCCAGGCAGTCAGTTACAGGAAATGGTGGGAGTAATATCGAACAATTTAAGAAATTAAACCCACCTACTTTTAAGGGTGCTGTAAACCCACTGGAAGCCGAGGGATAGATTATACAATTGGAAAAAATATTCGAGGTTATGAAATGTCTTGATGATACGAAAGTGGCCTTGGCAGTTTTTATGTTAGAAGGTGAGGCACAACACTGGTGGCGAATGGCTAAAGGAGTATTGGTCCAAGAAAATAAAACCTTGACTTGGGAAGTATTTCTAGAAGCATTTAATGAAAAATATTTCCCAGATTTTATTCGAGACCAAAAAGAAATGGAATTTCTAGAATTAATCCAAGGAAATAGGACAGTAGCACAGTACGAGGCCAAGTTTACTGAATTGGCCAGGTTTGCACCACATAGGATTAACAATGAGGCAAGAAAGGTGAAGAAATTTGAAAGGGGTCTCAGGCCAGCTATTAGAAGCAGAATATTAGTCTTGAAATTAAGAACTTATGCTAAAATAGTGGATCGTGCCCAAATTGTCGAAAAAGATTTTGAAGATTACCAAAAGATGAAAAATCAGAACAGTCATGTTCGACCTACATCATCTAATCGACAACAGTTTGAAAGGCCAAACAAGAAGCCAAGGCCCTCGCCATTTCAAAACCCAATAGAACCATGTAGAAAATGTGGGAAAAATCATGGATCAAGCCCTTGTTATTGGAATATCGGAGCCTGTTTTAAATGTGGAAAATTGGGACACCAGATTAAACAATGTCCTAGCTTACAGACACAACAGCTTTCAAAGCAGGGAGAGATAGCTCTAAAGCCTCAGATGAAGGGAAGAGTATTTGCGATTACCGAGCAAGACGCTCAGGCCTCAAAATCAGTGATCCAAGGTACTCTTACTATCTTCCAAAAAGTAGCTCATGTTTTGATTGATCCTGGATCTACTCATTCATTTGTGTCACAACACTTTGCATGCCACTTAAAGGTAGAACCAGAACAATTAGAATACATTCTAAAGGTAGCCACACCGATGGGAGATTCAATTAACACCAATATAATGTACAAATCATGTGTAATAAAGATAGAAGAAAAGGAACTGTTGGTTGATTTAATACTCTTGAAAATTCAAGATTTTGATGTAATCTTAAGCATGGATTGGCTTTCTGCATACCATGCAAGTATTGATTGTTATAAGAAAATTGTTACCTTTAGTATTTCGAATCAACCAGTATTTTACTTCAATGGTGTCAAAGAAGACTCCCCATCATATTTAATCTCTTGTATTCGAGCTAATCGCCTCCTTCGAAAAGGGTGTCAAAGCTTTCTTGCCTATATCAAAGAAGATAGGAAGGAAGAAATAAATTTGGATACCACTCCGGTTATCCGAGAATTTCCCGACGTTTTTCTTGAAGAATTGCCAGGATTACCGCCTGACAGGGAAATTGAATTCTCCATTGAATTATTGCCAGGGGTAGCACCAATTTCTAAGGCACCTTACAGAATGGCTCCTGCAGAACTTAAAGAACTGAAACAACAATTGGAAGAATTATTAGATAAAGGTTTTATTAGGCCCAGTGTATCACCTTGGGGTGCTCCAGTACTGTTTATCAAAAAGAGAGATGGGACTATGACATTGTGTATAGATTATAGACAGTTGAACCAAGTGACAGTGAAAAATAAGTATCCATTACCTAGAATTGATGATTTATTTGATCAATTACAAGGATCACAAGTGTTTTCAAAAATTGATCTTAGATCTGGATACCATCAGCTTAAGATTAAAAGTGAAGATGTACTCAAGACAGCTTTCAGAACAAGGTATGGCCATTATGAATTTTTAGTCATGCCTTTTGGATTAACCAATGCACCAGCTGCATTTATGGATTTGATGAATCGGATCTTTAAGCCCTTTTTGGATAAATTTATTGTGGTATTCATCGATGATATTTTAATTTATTCCAAGAATCAGAAGGAACATGAGCAGCATGTAAGAATGGTATTGCAAATATTAAGAGAGAAGAAATTGTATGCCAAACTTAGTAAATGTGAATTTTGGCTTGAACAAGTGACATTTTTAGGACATGTCATATCAAAAGAAGGTCTATCAGTTGATCCTTCAAAGGTTGAAGCCGTTGTTAATTGGAAACAATCAAGTAATGTGACTGAAGTTCGAAGCTTTTTGGGATTGGCAAGATATTACAGAAAATTTGTAGAAGGATTTTCTCGAATCGCAACCCCATTGACTCGATTGACACAGAAAAATGTCAAATTTGAGTGGACAAGTGAATGTGAGGAGAGTTTTCAAGAACTAAAAGTTCGATTAACTGCAGCACCTATTTTAACTACTCCTGAGGGGAGTGGGGGATTTGTGATTTATAGTGATGCTTCACATAAAGGTTTGGGCTGTGTATTAATACAATATGGGAAAGTAGTGGCATATGCATCCAGACAGTTGAAAGAATATGAGAAAAAATATCCAATTCATGATTTGGAGCTAGCTGCAATAGTATTCGCTTTGAAAATATGGAGGCATTATCTATATGGTAAGCAATTCGTAATATACACGGATCATAAGAGTTTGAAATACCTTTTCTCTCAGAAGGATTTAAATATGCGGCAGATAAGATGGATGGATTTCTTAAAAGATTATGATTGTACAATCCATTATCATTCAGGAAAAGCTAACGTTGTGGCCGACCCTCTAAGTAGAAAATCTACGGGAGTCTTAGCTCATCTAATGATCCAAGAAATGCGATTGTTAGAGGAAATAGTGGATTGGCATCCAACTCCGTCCATTAATGGTGTGGTAAGCATGTTGCCAATATTAAGGCAGAACCCCAATTAATCCAACAGATTCGATTGGCACAAAAGAAAGACCCTCAGCTTATAACAATTATAGAAGAGGTGAAGCAAGGAAAGAGAGATGAATTTTCTATATGTAGTAAGGATTTGCTAAGATTCAAAGGTCGGATTTGTGTCCCGAATGATAAGAGTGTAAAGAAAGCTATCTTAGAAGAAACACATCATTCTCGTTATACGATACATCCCGAAAGTATTAAAATGTACCAGGACCTGAAGAAAACCTTTTGGTAGAATAATATGAAAAAAGAGGTAGCACTATTTGTGTCTAAATGCCTAACATTGCCAGCAAGTAAAAGCTGAACATCAAAGGCCCGCTGGGTTGTTGCGGCCTTTACCGGTGCCAGAATGGAAGTGGGAGCACATCTCTATGGATTTTGTCTCTGGCTTGCCTAGAACAAATTCAGGACATGATAGCATTTGGGTCATTGTGGACCGGTTAACCAAAGCTGCCCACTTTCTACCGATTCGCACGACGTACACTTTGGATCGACTAGCTCAGTTGTACATTAAGGAAATAGTGCGGTTGCATGGAGTTCCTGTCAGTATTGTATCGGACAGGGATACTCGGTTTACTTTTAAATTTTGGGCTAGACTACAGTCAGCCATGGGGACGAGACTCACCTTTAGTACTGCCTTTCACCCCCAAACTGATGGACAATCGGAGAGGACCATCCAAACCTTGGAATATATGCTGAGGGCCTGTGTTATTGACCTTACAGGAAGCTGGGATGACCATTTACCCCTGATTGAGTTTACTTATAATAATAGCTACCAAGCCAGTATTCATATGGCACCATATGAAGCCCTGTATGGAATGAAATGCAGGTCACCCATATGTTGGGACGAGGTTGGTGAAAGAAAGCTTTTGGGGCCAGAAATTGTCCAGATAACCACAGATAAAATAGCATTAATTCGTGAAAGGCTCAGGACAGCTTAGTGTCGGCAAAAGAGTTATGCCGATAACAGAAGGAGAGATCTTGAATTTGAAGAAAGTGATCGAGTTTTCCTAGAAATCTCACCAATAAAAGGCATTATGAGATTCGGTAAAAAAGAAAAGTTGAGCCCACGTTACATCGGACCATTTGAAATCCTGGAAAGAATCAGAGGTGTCGCTTCTAGACTTGCCTTATCACCCGAATTGGTAAATGTCCATAATGTCTTTCATGTATCTTCACTAAGAAAATATCAGCCCGACCCATCCCATATCTTAAAATATGAACCTTTACCGATCAGGAAGGACCTATCCTTCATTGAGCAGCCAATTTTGATACTGGATAGAAGGGTGCAACTGTTGCGTAATAAGGAGATTCCTTTGGTTCGTGTATTATGACAGTACCATTCAAGAGAAGAGTCGACTTGGGAACGAGAAGACGATATCAGAGAAAAATATCCCTATCTTTTTCAGTAATCAGGTACACAAATTTAGAGGACCAAATTTCTTTAAGGGGGGAAGAATGTAATAATCCTGAAATTTTTTACAAAAAAAAAAAAAAAAGGAGAAAAGATGCTTTTAAATAGGTGATGGTCTGTTTGAGTATGATGGTCCTTGGGGGACCATCACTATTTTCACAAGTTTTTGCTTGGTTTAAACTTTTGCTTGCTGCTGCTTCTGCCTGTTGCTGCTTGCTGCTTGCCACGTCCTTTAGTGGACGTGGTTTTCGTATGTTAAAAGCAGACTCTTAACGCGACACCTCAGGTATGAGGTAGAGCGTAATAAAATAATATAATAATACGTTATAAGAATTTAAATAGGGGAGGTGAGCACTCCCACCCTAGAAAATTTTGAGATCTCTCTCTCTCTCTGGTCGAAACACAGTGAACTCCTCTCTCGAACCGAATTTTTATCGGAAGCTCCCTCTCAAATATTTGTGAGTAAGTGACATCGTCTTCCTGAAAAAATAGTCTGTTTTTAATAAATAGTGATATTTCCATCCAGGATCTTTATTTTATAAGTTTTGTGTGTAAGTGACCCCATTGTCTTGAAAAATAATCCATTCTTTTTAAAAATGAAATGAAATAATTGTTTCTGCTTATTATCATGAATTTTAGGCGAGATAAATTTTATGCGCACGTGACCTCATTATCTTGAAAAATAATCTTTTAATAAACATTGTGATATTTTATCTATGTTAGAAATTTGGAATGCTGTAAATTAGAAAAATAAATTTATTTATTTTTCTTGTTTATTGTTAGAAATAAATGTGATATTTCTGCTTTTAGTAAAATTGTGATATTTCTTTCTACGGTTTTGAATATTTAGACATTGTAAAATTCATGTGCAAATGACTGCCTTATTATTTAAAAAAATTGACATTTTTGCAATTGATTATAGTATTGTTGTGAAATGTTGATTTATGGATTGATATCCCATAAATTGTGATAATTCTGTATTTTTGAATTTTTATAAGAGTTTTTCTATACATATTAAATTGGCAATTATGCTAGAATGCCTTTACAAACTGCTACCTTTCTAAATTTGAGCCCAAAATATTTGATTGGTTATTTTTGAAATGTTATAGAGAGTGACTGTTATTAATGGTTTAAGTGAAATTTATATTAATGATTTCAGTGATATGTTGAGTACATGATATTGCTGCTTTCGAATGTTTAAAGAGATTTAGAAATAATTTAAGTATGCAAGTGGACTCATCCGGTTCGCCGGTGAAGTATAAGTGGACCTGCAGGGATTAAGTGGACCTATCTGGGACGCCGATAGGGATTAAGTGGACCCATCAGGACGCTGATGGGGTATATAGGTGACCTACTTGGGACGCCAGTAGGGTATTTTGTGAAATCCTTTGAATTATGCACTACCGTTAAAGTGTTATATGCATTTCAATTATTCGGATTATACTTAATTATGCATTTATTGAAAGTGAAACTGTTGATGCATTTCTGTTAATAGATCTCATTTTGGAAAATATTGATATCTTTCAATCATGATTATTTTTAGGATTATGATGATCACTTACTGAGTAGCCAAACTCATCAAACTATGGTAAACATTTTTTCAGGATAACTGCGATTCATTTTGAGTGCTAGTCAAGATCAACCTTGGAAGATATTGTTGTTGTGCTAGCTTTCTTTATTTACTTTGTAAGACCTCGCCACTGTAAATTTGTCCTATCAATAAATGTATATATGTTTTGTCTGTCACATCTCAGGAATAACAGTATTGTAAATTCTTAGGGTGTGACATAACCCACCTTCTTTTAAAGGTGCTGCAGACCCACTAGAAGTTGAGGGATGGATTATGCAATTGGAGAAAATATTCGAGGCAATGGAATGTCCTGATGATAAGAAGGTCACTTTGGCAGTCTTTATGTTGGAATGTGAAGCCCAACATCGGTGGCAGATCGCGAAAGGGGTATTGGTCCTAGAAAATAAACCCTTGACTTGGGTAGTATTTCTAGAGACATTTAAAGAAATGTACTTCCCAGATTTTGTTCAAGATAGAAAAGAAATGGAATTCCTCGAATTAGTCCAAGGGACAAGACAGTAGCACAATATGAAGTCAAGTTTACTTAATTGACCAGGTTTGCACCACATATGGTCAACAATAAGGCAAGAAAGGTGAAAAAATTTGAAAGGGGCCTTAGATCAGCTATCAGAAGCAGAATATCAATCTTAAAATTAGGAACTTATGCCGAAATAATAGATCGAACCCAAATTGTTGAAAAACATTGCTAAGATTAGCAAAAGAGGTAAAACCAAAGAAGTCAGAGTAGGCCAATACCATCTAATCGCCTACAATTTGAAAGAGCAAACAAAAGGCCAAGGCCCACGCTATTTCAAAGCCCACTAGAGCCTTGTAAAAAATGTGGGAAGAAACATGGGATCAGACCTTGTTATTGGGAAATTGGAGCTTGTTTCCAATGTTGGAAGTTGGGGTACAAGATCAAAGATTGTCCTGCCTTAAAAATGCAGCAACATTCAAAGCCTGAAGAGGCAGCCCAAAAACCTCAGACGAGGGGAAGAGTATTCGCGATCACTCAGCAAGTCGCTCAGACCTCAAAATTGGTGATCCAAGGTACTCTTACTATTTTTCAAAAAACAGCTCATGTTTTGATTGACCCTGGATCTACTCATTCATTTGTGTCACCACACTTTGCATGCCATTTAAGGGTAGAACAAGAACAATTGGAATACATTTTAGAGGTAGCCACACCTATGGGGAATTTAATTCGTAGCAATCTAGTTTACAAGTCTTGTGTGATAAGGATAGAAGAAAAGGAACTTCTAGTGGATTTAATACTCCTAAAAATTCAAGACTTTCATGTGATCATAGGCATGGATTGGCTCTCTGTATACCATGCAAGTATTGATTGTTACAAAAAAGAGGTTACCTTTTGTATTCCAAATCAACCAGTATTTTATCTCCAAGGTATCAAAGAAGCCTCCTCACCATTTTTAATCTCCTCCATTCGGGCTAATCGTCTCATTCGAAAAGGATGTCAAGGTTTTCTTGCCTATACTAAAAAAGATAGAAAGGAAAAGATAAACTTGGACGTCATTCCGGTCGTTCAAGAATTTCCTGACTTATTCCCTGAGGAATTGTCAAGGTTACCACATAATAGGGAAATTGAATTCTCTATTGAGTTACTTCCCGGGACAGCCCGAATTTCTAAGGCCCCTTACCGACCGGCACCAGCAGAATTTAAAGAACTTAAACAACAATTGGAAGAATTACTAGAGTAAGGTTTTATCAGACCCAGTGTGTCACCTTGGGGGGCTCCGGTATTGTTTGTTAAAACGAAAGATGGGACTATGAGGTTGTGTATCGATTATAGACAGCTAAACCAAATGACAGTAAAAAAAAGGTATCCACTACCTAGAATTGACGATTTATTCGATTAATTACAAGGATCACAAGTATTTCAAAAGTTGATCATAGCTCTGGGTACCATCGGCTTAAGATTAAAAGTGATGATGTTCCCCAGACATCTTTCAGAACAAGGTATGGTCATTATGAATTTTTAGTCATGCCTTTTGGAATAACCAATGCACCAGCTGCAATTATGGATTTGATGAATCGAATTTTTAAGCCTTTTTAGGATAGGTTTATTGTAGTATTCATCGATGATGTTCTAATCTATTCCAAGGATCGGGGGGAACATGAACAACATGTAAGAATGGTATTGAAACACTAAAAGAATGGTATTGAAACACTAAGAGAAAATAAGTTGTATGCCAAACTAAGTAAATGTGAATTTTTGCTTGAACAAGTGACATTTTTTGGACATGTGATATTAAAGGAAGACTTATCAGTTGATCCTTCAAAGGTTAAAACCGTAGTTTATTGGAAACAACCAAGCAATGTAACTGAAATTCAAAGCTTTTTTGAATTGGCAGGATATTATAGACGATTTGTAGAAGCATTCTCTCGAATTGAAACTCCATTAACTCGATTGACACATAAAAATGTCAAATTTGAGTGGACAAAGGAATGTGAAGAGAGTTTTCTATAACTAAAAGCTCGATTGACTTCAGGCCCTATATTAACTATTCCTAAGGGGAGTGGGTGATTTGTGATTTATAAGATGCTTCAGATAAAGGTTTAGGCTCTGTATTAATGCAACATGGGAGGTAGTGGCATATGCATCCAGACAGTTGAAAGAATATGAGAAGAAATATCCAATTCATGACTTGGAGCTAGCTGCAATAGTATTTGCTTTGAAAATTTGACGGCATTATTTATATGGTGAGCAATTTGAAATATACACAGATCACAAGAGCTTGAAATACCTCCTTTCCCAAAAGATTTGAATTTGCAGTTGATAAGATGGATGGATTTCCTAAAAGACAATGATTGTACAATCCATTATTATTCTGGAAATGCTAACGCTGTGGCTGATGCTCTAAGTAGGAAATCTGCAGGAGTTTTAGCTTATCTAATGATTCAAGAATCGAAATTGTTAGAAGAAATAGTGGAGTGGTATCCTGCTCCGTCCTTTAATGGTGTGGTAAGTATGATATCCAATATTAAGGCAGAGCCCCAATTAATTCAACAGATTCTATTAGCACAAAAGAAGGACCCTCAGCTTATAAAAAATGTAGGCGAGGTGAAGTTGAGAAAGAGAGACGAGTTCTCTATGAAGAATGATGATATATTGAGAAGGTCAGATTTGTGTCCCGAATGATGAGAATGTAAAGAAATTTATCTTGTAAGAAGCACATCACTCTCGTTATACTATACATCCCGAAAGTACTAAGATGTATCAAGATCTGAAGAAAACTTACTGGTGGAATGACATGAAAAAGGAGATAGCACTATTTGTATCCAAGTGCCTAACATGCCAGCAAGTAAAAGCTAAGCATTAGAAGTCTACTGGGTTCTTGCAGCCTTTACCCATGTCAGAGTGGAAGTGGGAGCACATTTCCACGGATTATGTCTCCAGTTTGCCTAGAACAAGTTCAAGGCATGACAGCATTAGGGTCATTGTGGACCGGCTGACTAAAGCTGCTCACTTCCTACTGATTCGTACGACTTACACTTTGGATCGACTAGCCCAGTTGAACATTAAGGAAATAGCACGGTTACATGGAGTTCCGAGCAGCATTGTATCAGACAGGGACACTCGGTTTACTTCTAAATTTTGAGTTAGGCTACAGTCAGCTATGGGGACGAAACTTACTTTTAATACTACCTTTCAGCCCCAAACTGATGGACAATCGAAGAGGACCGTCCAGACCTTGGAAGATATGCTATGGGCCCGTGTCATTAACTTTAAAGGAAGTTGGGATGACCATTTATCCCTGATTGAGTTTGCATATAACAATAGCTTCCAAACCAGTATTCAAATGACACCATATGAAGCCCTGTATGGAAGGAGATGCAGGTCACCCCGTCTGTTGGGACGAGGTTGGTGAAAGAAGGCTTTTGGGTTAAGAACTCGTCCAAGTAACCTCAGTTAAGATAATATTAATTTGAGAAAGGCTCAAGACAGCTCAGAGTCAGCAGAAGAGTTATGTCGATAACCGACGGAGAGATCTTGAATTTGAGGAAGGTGATCGGGTCTTCCTAAAGGTGTCGCCAATAAAGGGCATCATGAGATTCGGCAAGAAAGGAAAGTTGAGCCCCCGTTACATCAGACCTTTTAAAATCCTGGAGAGAGTC
This sequence comes from Amborella trichopoda, assembly GCF_054954075.1. NCBI lineage: Eukaryota > Viridiplantae > Streptophyta > Magnoliopsida > Amborellales > Amborellaceae > Amborella > Amborella trichopoda. Next base: position 19,994,352 of record NC_142343.1, on the reverse strand, counting down.
AGAGGCCTCACATATAGACTTGCCTTACCGCCTGAATTAGCAAACATCCATAATGTCTTCCATGTATCCTCGTTATGAAAATATCAACCCGACTCATCCCATGTTCTGAAATATGAACCTTTATCAATCAGGAAGGACCCGACCTTTATTGAGCAGCCAAGCTTGATACTGGATAGGAGGGTGTAGGTATTGCGCAACAAAGAGATTCCTTTGATCCGCATTTTGTGGCAGCATCATTCGAGAGAAGAGTCAACTTGGGAACGAGAAGAGAAAAATACCCCTATCTTTTTTAGCAATCAGGTACACAAATTTAGAGGACTAAATTTCTTTAAAGGGGGAGAGAATGTAACAATCCTAAACTTAAAAAAAAAAACGTTTTATTTTTTATTGTCCATACAAATAATTTGGTCTTTAGGGACCATCATTTTTTTTTCTCTTTTTACCTTCACCTTTTGTTTCTTCTGCCATGCCCTCTAGGGAGGTGGGCTTTAAGTGTTAATGAACACCTTCTAAACACCTCAGGCATGAGGTGGGTTAATAATTTATTATAATAATATTGTTTTGTGTTTAAAAAGAGGAGAACAAGTTGGATTCTCTCTCTGCAAAAACACTCTCTCTTAGGCCCTTCCCTCTCAGTACCGTTGAGCCCTCTTTGTGAATTAAAGAACGCAGTGAACTTCTTCTCTCTAGCCGAATTTTACTGAAAGTTCCCTCTCAAATATTATAGGTAAATGATCTCGTTATCCTTAAAAAATAGTTTGTTCATCATTTTTATACTGTAATTTTATGCAAATATGGTATCATTTTTTTTCTGTTAAAATTATTATTTTTGTTTATTAGAAATTTAGACAATGTAAATTATTAAAAATAAAATTTCTGCCTATTATTATGACTTTTAGACACTGTAAATTTTATGTGTAAGTGATGTCATTTCTGGTAAAATCATTATGTGAAAAGTTGATATTTCAGCAATTAATTATAATACTGCCAATACTGTGAGATTTAAACATTTTTGCATTTAATTGTATTTTTGTTTGTCTATGAATTTTAGATACTATAAGTTTTACCTATTCCCTGTAAATTAATTAATTATGAAATTACGTTCCATAAAATTGTGATATTTATGTGTTTAACCTTGGATTTCTATAAAAGCTCTTAAATTGATAATCGACTACCTATTAGATTCCATTTCAAATATACCTGTTCGATCTGTTACCTTTCTGCAATTTTTATCCAAATTGTTTGATTGGTTACTTACAAATATTTCAATGAAAGTAATTGTTTAAATTGCTTCAAGTGAATTCATGTTAATGATTTCAATGATACTTTGAATATATGATGTTGATGCTTTCTGATGTTAAAGAGTTTCTGAGATAATTTAAGTATGTGTGGACCTATCCGGGATGCCGATAGGAACTATTTGGACTCATCTGGTATGCCGGTGAGGTACATTTGGACCTACAAGGATTGTTTGGACCTATCTAGTTTTGTCGTTAGGGACTATTTGGACTCATCGGGACGCTTGTGAGGTATGTTTGGACCTGCAGGGATTGCTTGGATCTATCTGGTTACACCAGTAGGGACTATTTGGACTCATCCGGGACGCCAGTGAGGTTTGTTTGGACCTGCAGGGATTGTTTGGACCCATCCAGGACATTGGTGGGATATATAGGTGACCTAGTTGGGATGCCAGTAGGGTATTTTGTGAATCCTTTTAGTTATGCATTGCTGTTAAAGTATTAATATGCATTTCAATCATTAGGATTTTGTTTAATTGTGCATTTTTTAAAGTGAAATTGTTATCCATAAATGCTTTTTAGCTCGCATTGTTTCTAATAGACCTCCCTTTTTTAAAATGCTTACACCTTCCTACTATGATTATTTTAAGGACTATGATGATCACTTATTGAGTAGCCAAACTCATGAAAGTATGGTAAAAAAATTTCAGGGTAATTGCAACCTCCCTAGTTGAGAGCACAATATGACCAACTTTGGAAGAAGTCATTGTTATGATGAAATTTTTTTTTTTTATGACTTTTCTTCAAATTCACTATTGTAAATTTTGTCTTATCGACAAGTGTATATCTAAACCTTCATGTTAATACTAGTTATGAGTAGACTTTGTACAGACTCTTAGAAATGAAAAATTTTGTTTTAGTGCAATTAATGGTGAAGTAGACAAATTTCGTTTTGTTAAAGATAGACTGTTACATCTCAGGGATTTCAGTGTTATAAATCTTGGGGTGTGACATGCCACTTCATTTTCTTCCTCATCTCTCTCTCTCTCTCTGTGGCAAAACTTGGAGAAGCGAAATTCACTACCTCACAGTTGGAGCAGCCATTGTTGGAGTTGAAGAAGGACTGTAAAGGAGGATTTTAGGGCACCATTATTGTTTGTGTAAGTGGATTTACTACCTTTTGCACCAAGCTTATAGAAGCATGAAATTGAATGCATACAAATGTGAAATATATGATAAAGAACAAATGTGTTAGTGGTTTATATGTCATTCTACTCAAATGATGCCGCTGTTGTTTGGATAGTTTGATGTTAAGAATGAATTTATGACTTTCAACAAATTTATGAGAACATGCTTGTGTATGCCTAAATCAAGAGATGATTTTATGTTGTTATTTGCTGTAAATTCGAAGTCATTAGATGACCTTTGTGGCACTCTCTGTGCACAATGTAAAATTGCAGGAACTTTTGTGTTTTTGTACCAAGCCTTCCTTTGGAAAGATATATGTGTCGACTAAAATCTTCATTTTTTAATCTTGCTCAAATTCTTGATGAATGAAGAATTATGCTTCAAAATGTGCACGTAGTTCACTTTTGACAAATTTAGTAAATTTTAAGAACTGGTGTCCCTGTTTCACGAATTTTGACTGACCAAATGCACTACGTTTTCTTCAAAACCATGCCATTTGAAAATCTATTGGTATTCTTGAAATCATATGTTAAACACATTTCGAAATTCCTTCTAGATTGAAAGTTATGTAATTATATGTGAAGGTATGTCACTGTGGACAGTTTTAAATGAAACTCAGAACCATCACTTTAGTTGGCATAGACCTTTGAATGACCACATTGATTACAAATGCTTTCAAACTGCCCTTGTTGGAAAGACACATGTTTAAAATTGAACTTTTTTTTTCGAACCACTTTGAAATACTTTATGTATTGAAAGTTACAACTACGTTAAATGAGACATGTTACTGTGTCAAATACACAGTAGGAAACAGATGGTGAACCCCCATTTGCATTGCACCTTAAAAGGGTCAAACTGGGTCCAATGGATTTCAAACCACTCGCATTTGAAAGGTGTGTGTCTAGTGTAAAATTGATTTTGAAATCATCTTCGAAGTTTAAACGAATCGAAAGTTATGACCCTTTTTATGGTCAAACATCACTGCCTAAAACAACAGGAATTGTAAATTGTGATACTAAAAATGAGATATTGTTATTGCCATACTGACATACTGTCACTGTCATACTGAGATATTATTACTATCATACTGTGATATTGCTACTACCATACTGAGATACGGTTATCTTTATAATGTGACACTAACACTATGATATTGGAAATGTGATTATGCGATATTGGGATATTGATGTGATACTGATCGCTACGCAATGGGACACCCATTAGTGGTTGGATACTGCTTTGGTGGCAACTGATTAATTATACCTCTACCCCAATGATAAGAATGGGGTAGGGAAGTGGAACTGGATAATAGGGTGGGTCGCTCCCCCCTAAATGTTATGGGCACTACGCACTGGGACACCCAATGGTAGTGTAACACTCTCTCACTAGAAGGGCATAAGGAGAGGGTCGTGTCTTACAAGGCCACTGCCTATCGAATATCCCCAAAGCATGTTCGAGACGCGTGTGTGTGTGTGTCGATGCCTGCGGGGGCGGCTTGTGACCCAAGCGGGATGTGCCCGCGCTAGGTAGAGTTTTGATACTCGCGAGGGTGGCATGTCTTTGCGAAGACGACACATGGTTGATGAAGAACCTGCAGTCCGACATAAGGTCAGAGAGAGAGCGACACTTGGACGATGGGGTGGCAGAAGAGATCCGATGTGCGATCCGTCGATAATGATTTATTGGCATCAGGGTGGTGGAAAATTTGACCATGATGCTTCGATAATGTCGCTTGTAAGGCGAGGCGTTAGATGGTTTAAATGATCGTAGAACGGGGTGCCACTGTGATGACACATGTTCATGTAGTTGGACGACATGCTACTCTGGAAGTGGTGAGCTTTGATGATGGGCTATGGCTGCTATAAAAGGAGCTTAAGCCAGAGATCGTTAGGGCAGCTCTTTCCCCTTGTGTTTGTAAAGTTCCTTACTTGCAACTCCTGTTGGTGGAGGACGCGTGAAACCTCTTCTTTGTTTTGTGCCTTGTCAAAAGGCTAAGTCCTATGTTGGGGCTGGCTGTCAGGTCCCAGCTTTTGAGGCGCGACCAAATGTTAGCCGTCTGGGTGAAGATGTTCGACCCAGCGGAAGGTGGCAGTGGATCTGTGCTGGATGGCAGGCATGTGGCTTCAAGGCCCCTTCGTTTGTACGGAATCCATGACGTGAGGTCCGCAGCCGTGTATAAGATGTGTAGGGTCAGCCACCCTGAATATCATCATACCTCTTTAGGTATGATGGTAAATTGTAAGGGGGTGGCTCACCCGTTATCTTTTGTGCGACGGCCGACAAATTGGGGGATCTAGTCGGCTTGTTGGTTCGGCACTTGGGCAAACTGTTAGTAAGCGAACCAGGGTCGTTGTTGCTCAGGCCTTTGCTTGTTGCTGCTCGGGTAACCAACTTCTAACCGCTCCTCCTCGCTAAAGGGGATGTAGAAGGAAGAGGCGCTCGTTGGTTTTCTTCAAGCGTTGCTTGAAGAAATGGATACAACCTCTTTGAAGGCACCACCACCGTGAGAAGGCAGCAGAGCCCTTGAAGGGGGGGCGAATTCATTTCAGAGCCGATGTACTTTTTTTTTCTCTTGAAGTTACAAGTTGTATTATAATTCCAATCTTGTAATCCTTTTTGTTCATGAAATAAAACCCTCCTTCGTGTTCCGTTCTCCTTGTTTTCCTTATGCGCTTGTGTGTGTATCCATCACACTGCTTTTCTTTCCTCGGCTCAGTTCTTATAAGAAATGACTGATGGAACACGCATCTTGCCTGTGGGGAAACTGCGCCGCCCGGTCCGACTCGGTGGTTGGAACACCCTTGCGGGCTTTCATCCCAACCCTTGGGGTATGCGTCATCCCTGATTTTCACAAGGACCCCGCCTTTTTTTTTTTTTGGGGGAAGCGGGGGGCAGAGGGCCCTGTGTGTGTAGGTGGGACAAGCAACAAAGTCTGCTTGCTCGCCAAGTGTAATGTGGTGTGAGTATGCACCGAGCTTTTAACTGGGCTCGAGATTCGTGCGGGCCGAGAGGGGAAGGTTTGCGTACCCGAGAGATGTTTTGTCGGTGGTAGGTGCGTTGTTTTTTATGGGCCGCATCACGCATGCAGAGCAGTAAATGCTGAATGAGAGGGTTGCATTGGAGTGGTAAGGGAACATGATTACGTCGCCTGAATGACACTCGGGACAGGGCGTGATCTTATACACGTGTGGCACATCATCTCATGTGTTGTTCGTACTTCTGTACCTCCGAGGCATGCAACATTTCGCTTGTGCAACGCTTCAGTTCAAGTGCCCGTCGTGCTTTGGTGCCCCATTCTCGACACTTCGGCATGCATGCCGCCAGCGCTCTCTCATGATTGGGCCACGCATCATGGTGACTGCTTTTGCGCAATCCGCCATCTTTTGCTTCTTTCTGGCTTTACAAAAGGAAGGAGGCTACTCTTCATCCTTACTCAAAAATTTTACTTCAAGTAACAACTTAGCGCCTATTATGCCTTCTACTCAGGCTTCCTTTTCGCCTGTTGCCTTTAGAGCAACGCTTCTTGTCGTGGTTAGCGTGTTTGTGGACAATGGCTGGCACCAGCTCGACTCCTCCTCCAAGCATGGCTCTTACGTTAAGCGTTTGAAGGAGGGTCTTTTTTCTCTTTCCTGTGTTAATCCCTCTCGTTTTTTGTTCATGTTGTAAGAGCAAGAGGCTTATGCGTGACCTCCTATTGAGGAGAGGCGTGCACAATTGAAAGCTTTGTAGCCGGCTTCGCTCGTGTGAAGGTTGAAGTGTACGAATGGAACTCCCTCCTTGCGTCTTCCATTTACCTCTGAGTTAATGACCTCGCTGGCGACGATCAACGCTCTAGTCTCTAGGTAACGCAGGAGGCGTGCCGAGTTGATTAGATGGGAGTCAATGGCCTTGGTGGTATTGCTCAATGCTTTGGTCCTTAGGTACTGGGGGAGGCGTGCCGAGCCGATCGAGTGGCGGCGAGAGTATCGGACCAACCACACAACTTTGAGAGACCTCGAAGGCCGCCTGGTCGAGGTTAGAAGACTCATTGAGCGTGGAGGTTCGGCAGTGGCTGATGCTAAAGACCAAGGGGGTGGGATTCTTCACCCTTCTCAAAATCCATGAGGCTCCTCAAGGGGAGGTGCAGGAGCTAAGGCCAGAGATGCACGAGGCGCTCGACCATTTTTTGAGGTCTTTCTTCTTTTTGTCTACGGGCTTCAGGAGCCCGCCAAAATTTTGTAACCTTCCATGATGTGAATACGATGGTCATCCTCTTTCTTCAATTTCTTGACTCTATGTTCAGTCCACTGATGTTTTTCTTTTCGTGCTCTTGCTTCATGTTTTGTCTCCACTTTTAAGGAAACGAGGGGATGAACCTCAAAAGCCTAGTGGGAGGAATTTGAGTACCCTTATGCTTGTTGTGAACACCCGCTAGGGTTTTCGTTCAAGACGTTTGCATTTCATTATACATTTTTTTTTATATTTGAGGAGGTAGTTTTAAAGTCATACCGCCATGACTATAGGGAGGCGAGTTTAGATTCTTGCGTTTGAAATCGCGAGTAGAGTGTGCTTTTAAAGTCTCTTGTCCACGTAGGGTGTACCCCAGACAGTCTTTGTAGTAATGTATTGACTTCCCTCGGTAAAGAGAATTTGCCTCGAGATGAAGTCATACAAGGTAGGGAAAGGTTGAGAGGATGGAACCTCAACATGGCGTCGAAGGACTCAGAAGTTGTGGGTCCGGGCCGTTAGGCTTTTTCAGGTTTCCTACTTTTCTTTAGGCAGTCGGGGCTCTCTAGCTCGGAGCGCAGACACCATATTAGCCTGGCGGGCCGTGCCCCTTCCGATGTTCCTCATCCCTCCGCGACTATGGTACACTTCCAGCCGCCTTGGATATATCCTTGGAGTATGGATCTGAGCCTGTGGCATTGGCATAAGTCGTGACCGCTCCACGGATGGTAGCGGCACCAAGGGCTTCGGACTGTACCGTCAGTCTGCCCTTGCTTCTTTAGGGTGCATGGCACTATCTTCTCATGCTACGTCAATATGTCGAAGAGGGTGGGAAGCCAGCAGGGTGGCAGTTCGATCGCAAGGATATCCTCATCTGACTCCTCTTAAAGTGTGACCATATGGGAGGCTTCGGGGTTTCGAAAGTCTTCTTGAGGTCCTCGAGGTTGATTTCCCCCTTCTAGATCAAGGCCTCGATGTGGTCCTTTAGCTGGATGCAGTCTTGCACCGGATGGCCCAACATCTGTTGGTAGGTGCAGTAATTGGCGTGATTGACCCACTCCGCCTGATCTAGTCATTTACTGAGGGGAAGGACCACCATGTCCTACTCAATCAGCATCCTCAAGACGGTAGGCACCCATACCTTGTTGAAGTTGTACTGCTGCTTGAGCTTCCACCCAAACTCCTGGGCCATGTGGTTGCTTTGTGGCGGAGGCACCCTATTATAAGCTTGTTTTTTGGGTGGTTGTTGTTGCATCACCTCTTGAATCCTTGATTGTCGCCCCCGAGAAGTATCTAATGTCAGTAAGGGAGCCACATTGGGAGGTGGTTGTGACCACCACGCAGATCAGGTTTCTTGATTGACCGGCATGGGGGTTGGTTCTGCCACTTCGGGCCTGTCCTCCCCCAGGAGTTTGGGCTTGATCTCCTCCATGACGTTTGAATAAGCTTTCAATCTTAGCCGCTTTAGTAATCATTTCGGAGAAAGAGACGGGGTTGGAGGCCTCAACATGTAAGGAGATTTCTTTCTTCATGTTTCTTATGCATGTTTGGATGGCCTCGATCTCTCCCATGGGGATGCTTTAACACATCACGAGATCTCTCCATCGTTGGATGTTCTGGCCCATGGACTCGTCTAGATTTTAGGCCATAGTGAGGAGCTCTATAACCTGAACATAAAGCTCTACTTCGTAGAAACGTTTATAGAATAGTTGCGCCATCTCTCACCAGGAGTGGACTGAGTCGGGCTGCAGGCTTGCGTACCATTTGAAGGCGGGCCCAATTAGAGTCTCCATAAACTGTCGGAGCAGCAGTTTGGGGTCTGAGACTGACTCTTGGCATGCGACATGAAGTGGGCCACATGCTGTCGAGGTGAACCCATGTCATCAAAGGTTGGCAGCCTCCCCTTTGGGTACCCGATAGGAAAGGGGACCTGATCAATGGAAGGCGGGTAAGGCTTCTAGTACGATACACTTTCTTGTGTTTTCGACACCGCAACTCTTGGATGCTTTCATTAATCATTCACTGCATGTCCTCCTGAGTGAACATCGACGGTGCCACTTGATGGGCTACATCGGGTTGGACCTCAAAGGACGTAAGAAGGAGTGGAGGCCTTGGCGTTTGAGCCGGAGGAGGAGGCTAAGGCCTTTCCTCCTCCCCAAGGGGCGGCTCGGAGGGAGAGTTTGTTTCTTGATGGGAAGAGACTGTGGTAGAGTTGTTTGAACACATTATTTAGCACCTTGGTCCACGATGTGGAATAAATAGAAAGTAGACCAATAAAGCCTACAGAACAGTGGAAATTTTGACATTCTCAGAATGGCCCCAGAATTGTTCAACACCTTCATCAGCACTCTGAAAGGCCACCTATCAAGTTTTATCACAATCAGACATTTCTAAGGTAGTGAAAACAAAGAAACAATTTCAGGAAAATCGGCCTCTTGCACCCTGAAATGAACCCTATAACTATAACTATATTTTTGATGCGTGAAACAGCTATGGGACCACCGTCATTGGATCTGGCATGATCGAAAACCCTTATGGGTCAAGTTTCAGCTTAATCGGGCACTCCAAGACAAAGTTATGGGCAAAATACTGAAAAAGGGTAGGCCTCACACTATTCCCATGTGGCCACCATGCACCAAAACACCATTAAAGGTGGTTGTTTTTACAGTCATGGGTAGTGACTTTCGGGGCCCATATTTCACTTGTTTTATGTCGGATTGCTCTCAAATTTAATGAGTGTGTTCGTCTCGTCAAGATGAGCGTTTTGATATGTGCTACGCCCCGTGACGATGCTCAAGTAGGGAGAAAAACTAGAGAAAAGTTGCTGATCTGTGAAGAAAAGTTGCAAAAAATTTAGCAACAGTACGCCTCACTCAAGCGGTCAAATCATGGTGCTCCCGGACCTGATCAACACGAAACTAATTACATTATGTGCATAAGGTCCGTGGCTGTCTTTGGTCCATACCCCGCGTACGATGAACGGTTGGATTTCACACACTCGGGCATCAAAGCTATTGTAAATTTCGGCCGTCGGATTTTAAGATTCCGGCCAAAATTCAAAGATGAAAAAATCTTCATCCGGACAAAAAATTGAGCTACGTTTTTTGCAGCATGATCGTGACGGCATGCTCAGTGTGATTCAGCGAAGAAACAAAAGAAAAAAAATCAGGGAACGAGCGCACTATCTATCCAAAGTTTTCAAGATTCATCCAAAATTCAAGTCTCATGATCATGGCTCAAAAACATGATTCATGGCTCGAAATTGGTATCACATGGATCGTCATGCCGTGCCCTACAAGAAAACCATCACCTTTCAATCAAATAGGCATCAAAGCAACCCCGGATCCGTCATGAAAGATCATGCAAGTTCTCGAGCAGTAGAGGGACTATTCTAGAATTTCACACATTGTTAGGCAGGGGCAAAACAGTCCTTTTGCACCCATTTTTAGAATCTCTTTTAATTCAATTAAATTGTAATTATCTTCATTAGGTAATTTTTGGGCGTCCACCTATGTTTGGGCCCAATTCTATATAAACATGCAAAGTCAAATTGTAAAAGACCTTCGGTTCATTTCATAGAAGCATCAATAAAGTTTCAATTTCTTCATAAGTTCGTGGGTGTGTCTTCGAGAGAGAGAGAGAGAGGAGTCGATAACGTAACTTTCTCTCTCATCCCTTCTTATTCTCTCCTCTTCTTTCTTATTCTCTCTCCTCCCCTCTTTTCTCATCCCCATCTCTCTTTCTCTCTCTTCTTATCGTCCCTATCTCTCTTTCTCTATCTTCTTCTCATCTCTATCTCTCTTTCTCTCTCTCTTCCTCTCATCTCTTTCTCTCTTTATCTCTCTTCTTCTCATCTTTATCTCTCTCTCTCCTCTGTTCAGTACAGCCGATGAAGCTCAGCACCGATTGGTTCTCTCTCTCGCCTCTGCTCAGTAGAGTTTGTGAAGCTCAACATCGATTGTGTCCTCTCTCTCTCCTCTGTCCAATTCATATGGTAAAGATCAACACAGATTGTGTCATCTCTCTCTCCTCTGTCTAGTACAGTCGGTGAAGCTCAAAGTCGATTGTGTCCTCTCTCTCTTCTCTATCTAGTACAATCGGTGAAGCTCAGTGCCGACTGCTTCTTCTCTCTTTTCTCTATCTAACATAGTCATCAAAGCTCAGCGCCGACTGCATCTTCTCTCTTTTCTCTGTCTAGCACAATCAGCGAAGCTTAGCATCGACCGTATTTTCTCTCTCTTCTTTATCTAAGACGACCGGCCAAGCTCGACACCGATTGTGTTCTCTCTCTTCTTTGTCTAACACAGTCAGCGATGTTCAGCACCGACTGTGTCCTCTTCCTCGTGTTTGTCTACCACCGCCGATGACACTCAGCGTCGACTATGTCGTCTTCCTCATCTTTATCTACCACAACTAGCGACGCTCAGTGCCGACAATGTCCGCTTCCTCGTCTTTGTGTAATACAGCTGGTGACACCTAGTGCTGTCTGTGTTCTTCTCTCTTCTCTCACACTCTTCTCCTTCTTTCTTTCTATTCCTCTCCTTCTTTCTATTCTCTTCTTCCTCTCTTATCTTACTTCCTATTCTTTCTTTATGATCTTCATTCTTTCTGTTATCTTTTCGTTTGATTAAGAGGGGTTGAGATTAGCATATTATGGTAGTCTTGTCGTCTAGCCTTAATGTTGTTATGTCAGAATTACTGTACCCGCTTTATTGCCACGACAGACTAACCATCATGTCTAGCTAGCCAGTATTGGTATTGACATCTAGTAGTAATTCTGTTGAGCCGATCTGAGTTGCTGGCCCGTTTTACTACCATGTCAAGCAAATTACCCACCTGCTTAGTCATTGTGCTGATCTCCCCGCCTGGTCAAATTCTTCTCTCTCCCATCTTCCTTCTCTTATTCTTCTCTTCTTCTTATGAATGTGCATGCTTGTGTGCATTCACCAAAGAGACAAGGTGAGGTTTGTTGACCCACTTGTCCTATAACATTTTCCATATGTGTATGATTACATAAAATAGGAGAATACATGACAAGGGAGGCGATTTCGAACCAGTTTTACTATTGGGGAGCTTTCTTTGTGATTTAAGAGGGCGCCCTCGTGAGCCATCCCGAGTAAGTCTCGAACCCACTTTAAATTCCTCTCTCATCGGTTGGTAATACCTTCCCTTGTTCTCAAAACCCGAGATGCGTGCTGCCAGATCATCCGATCCGGAGGGCGAGATTGAGGCACCCAACCAGCTTGGCGACTCCACTAGGGACTTACTACCCCTTAGTCAGATCGTACTTGTTTGGCTAACTTTTATTTTCTATATTCACACATCACTTATGGCTGCTGGGTTCTGTAACCCATTCATCCAGATCATGGATTTTCTCATCTCCGCATTCGCCAGTGTCCCCAGGGAACAAGTTCCTCCAAATTCGTGCCCAACCCTTGTTTTGAGCAAAGATCCCAAGTCTAACTCCCAGGTCTTCACCTGGATTAGCCTGAGGAGTTACCTAAAAGTCCCTAACTCCCCATCGCCTCGCTCTGGTGGAACCTCCACCAAAGCACCTTGCATCGGTAGCACATTTGTCGCCCCACACTACATGCACCCAGCTGCAGACAAGTCTCTCGTCAGTCGTGCTGCTGAGGTACGCAAGAAGGCTGCCAAGTCCTTCTCTGCAAAAAGCAAGCAAGTTGTCATTGCTTCTATGGGTCACTACAAGGTTACCACGCACATTCTTGCACCACCACTCTATCTCTAGGGGCTCGACATATCGAGGCAGAGACCCTCCGGCCTCCACCCCTCGCACACACCATAAGGCTCATGGGATACCCACTCGAGCCACACCTTGGGGCAACCCTCAACCTCGAGTAGAATCCAAGATCAGACCTCCCAAGGCCAAGTCATGCACATTCATCTCATATGCATCCCATTGCTCGGGACAATGCCATCATTGCGTCAACCCGAGTACACAAGAGATGATCTTCTTTCCTCCTACTCAGCACACACAAGCGCACCCTATAAGAGGCAGGCCTCCACCTATTCTCTTACAGACACTTACGCGCAGTTCTCGGCCTCCTAAGGACGGACCACTTTCTCGAGCCTGGGCTGACCCCCAGGTCAACCGTGATCCTTCGTCAAGTGGCACACATACGTCGTCATAATAGATAGCCCCTCGCCCTCGACTCAAGCATCCTCATAAGTCAACCATGCTCTCGCTTGCTCCCCCTTCTTTGAGCAAGCACCTCCAGCCATGGTACTCGAAGGCCTTCCCAAGAGTACCATCCAGAACCAGCCCCGTCGTTTCAGTCGTGTCTCCGGAGCCCACAAGAGAGCTTGGGGAAAAGACCTAATTGAAGATCGAGTCCTTCATCCTCCTTGGCCCAAGATGACTCCAATCCTTGGCCCTCATCCCTTGTCGTACTCGATTGAGAAAGCTCTCTCTTGTGCTAGAAGAGAAGACCACACGTAGTCCCGATCAGAGTTTTGACACAAGGTTCATAAAAACCTCAAAGCTAAACATGATAGGGGTCTGTGAACTCTCACCTAGCAAGTGACCAAGGCGATCGGGGCAGCCAGCTCTGATGACCCTCTTCCCTTGAACCCCTTCTTCGCTCTTCAGATAACAAAGCTTGAAGAAAAGCCTCATCAGCCCTGCATTATGGTAAACATTGTAGAAAACAACCCAGCAGCAGCCACGATCCCAAGACCGTCGAGAACCAGTCCTCACACGATTAGCATAAAAGAGCCGAGTCCAGTCGGGGCATGCTGACCCCACACTGACCGATCTACCGTGGACAATCCATCAAGCTCACAAGCCCTCAACCGCAGCTAAGGCTGACCCCCCTAAAGAAATAGTCAGCGTGATGGTTATAGCCGAACCTGGCTTGCAGGAAGACTGTATGAACAAGTTTGAAGACATGGTGCACGTTATGATGGAGTATATTGATCATATAGACGCCATACGACAATCTGCTAACCATGAGGTCAATTTCCACCACTCAGATGGTGCACCTCTAAGGCAGTCCCTTCCCTTTGCCTCACATGACAATTATGTCCCTCACCCGTCTCACAGGCAGACATTGATACTATGGTGACCCATAGCTTAAAGAACAAACAAATTCTGGGGATACAGGGTGCAACATCTTATCAAAGGTCATACCCTTCATATATTGACCAGGTCTCGTTTCCCTCTTATTACAAGAAAGGGAAGTTTCCCCTATTCAACGGGACCACGTCCCCCAATCAGCATATCGCCAACTTTCAGGCAGCATGTCGAGAAACAGCGGCTGATGAGAGACTCCTTCTCCATCAATTTGTTGAAACCCTTGACGGCCCAGCTTTTTAGTGGTATGCTAGACTCCCTCCAAACTCAATACATACTTGGGAGGAAATGGAGAAGTTGTTCCATCAACGTTTCTATGATGTCGAGGGAAAGGTTCAAACCATTGAACTTCTCACCCTGACTCAAGATCCTGATGAGCCCGTGGACTAGTTCATATCAAGATGGATAAATTTGGTCGCTCACCATCCCAATCCTATGCTTGAGAAGGAAGCAATTCAAACTTGTGTGCAGAACATGCGACTTGAAATTGCTCTACATGTTGAGGCCTCTAATTCGACTTCCATGTTGGAGCTGATTTCTAAATTAGTTGGCATTGAAAGTCTATCACATCACCATGGCGAGCCACGACAACCTTTTGTAAGCCAGGGAACAATCGGGGCAATGGTAGCTCTTAGACTAACACCAGGTGCAGTCAATAGAAAGGAGTGATCAGTGCATCTGTCACGTTCACTGATCCAAAGAAAGCTCCCTCCCAACTTTGGACCTCTCTAAAGGGGTGAGCACAGTAAAGACAACGCCCCAGGCAGGCAAGCAACACCAGTCGTACAATCGAGTACCCCTGTCAGAAAATGTTAATTGGGATGATTATTTCACCAAGCATAGGAACAAGGTCTACCCCATTGAGAAGGAATGGGTCCCTGCACTATTCTGGTCATTATTGGAACAGAATATGATCGAGCTTCTAGAAGCCAAATTCCCTGAGCAAGTGGGGCTCGATACTCAAGAAAATTATTATGCTTACCATAGAAGGATCAATCACCCCACAGCCTGACTGATTAGGGCCTTGACAATCACCCTAAATGCTTTCTTTAAGTCTTTAAGTCTTAAAGAAAGCGTTCGGGGCAACAAAAACCTCCCATGCAGTAACCATCCAAGAGGATGATGAAGCCCCAGGTATCCTTCATGCCTTCTTTGTTATAATGCTTCAGGAAGGCTTAATCACACTAAAGCCGGCAAGGTAGTCTTGATGCCTTGCTCAGGGGACTGAGGACCGTTGGTGCCCGTATCACCAGATATGGGGCCACTACCTATGGGAATGCACCAGTTTCCATGATATATTCATAAAGAGAATGCGGGAATGTCAAAAGTTTTATAATGTCCCAGTAAGTGATCGCCAAGCCACTGCTCCACTGACACAAAAGGATCTCCCAACTCAAGACCTTCCTAATAATGATTCAGATTCCGTTGAACCCTCGACTTCTCAGCCATGGATAATCCATCACAGGCAAAGTAGAGTCAAGTCCTTAATATGAGAAGAAGTTCGCCAAGTTAGGGCTGTTCACAAGCCTAGTGAGATGAATTAAACACCACCTCAGAAAACTTGAAAGAGATGTGCACCAAGGGTTGCTCGCCGAAGAAACAAGATGGATCAACCTCTAGCTGTGCAGGAATTTCTCAGGCCCCTTCCCCCACTGCTAACTTTACTGAACTTTATGCTTGGCACGATCCTTCTTCCTTCTCCATCCCATCAAGAAGACGTTCCCACGTCATCTTCTCCTCAGAGCGCGTCCAATTAAGGTCACGACGTTAAAAGCACTCCCGAATAGTCTAAGCAAGGGAAAGACTTAAAAGACCCCCTGTACACGTCCAACCCTGGTGATGATGTGAAAAGTTGCCCAGATCAGTCTGATGAGGGGAATAACCTTAAAAGTCCCCCACTTTCTAACCTTCTCCTTCTTCTTCTTCTGCTTCTGCTTCACATCTTTCTTCTCGTATGTCTCATGCAGGTACAACCTTGAAATGTTCGGACTTCGAGGCTCTCGACAGAGAATTCGAAGGAATCAACATAAGCAGGATGCAACGGAAACGATTGATAAAGACCCTGGCAAAGGCAGCTGGTCTTAACAGTTGTTAACGCCCTGGAAGCTAAAGACAAAGCAGAGCCACCCTCTTCAAAGAAACACAAGAAGTCAAATTCGAAGAAATCCCAATGGCCCCCTAAGCCTGACCTTGAGTAGAGACTGACAAAATCAAGGGGGCAAAGCTTCTACTCTCAGGACACTTTCCATATGGTGCAAATCTCAGGAGCATCCCCTAGCACGGGGCATATAAATCTCAAATCGGGGAAGACGCTGCAACCTCCACTGCAGAAGTCAGGCGCCTTGAAGTTTCCTAGTTCACCAAATATTCCCCAATCCAAAGACCAATCTGCCCATCCTACAACTCCCTGGGCTCCTTCCCAATCCAAATGGCTCAAACAACCCACATATTCTCCAATTCCCTGGGATACCTCTGACTCAATCACTTCCAAAACCTCAAACCTCCATCACCCAAACCAAACCTGCTGCGTAATCAAGACAGCTAGTAGGCTAAAATAAACCTCTTCCACCCAAGTTTGCTTCTTAACCCAATATACCACCCAAACCAGTGGCAGGATTAGGAGCACAAGGCCTTGATCCATAAAAGGTGAAATATGATGTGATAGGGCATCTACGAAAGCTTTCAGCTCTCCTTGGCATCTATGACACCCTCATGCTCTTAAAGGATTACCGGATGGTTTTGGTTCAAGCTCTCTCTAATCCAAAGGTGTACGAGACCGAAGTAGAACCCACTAAAGTGGACCCGATGATTTTAGAAGGATGTATGCCAATTACCTTTTCAGAGGACGATCTGCAGCTGGGAGAGAAGTTTCACAATCGCCCTCTCTTTGTCACTAGCGAATTACATGCATGCCCCATCAACCGAATTATGTTAGATAGAGGGTCAGCAGTTAAGCTTATCCCAAGGTGGATCCTTACTCAATTAGGGTTAGGGTCCGAAGATCTTACTTCGATCCACGTCACAGTTTAAGGGTTCAACCGGTCAGGAGAGAAGCTAGATGGCACGGTTCGCCTTCGTTTTAAGATCGGTGAGCTGAACGATTATGCCCAGTTCCATGTAATCGACACCGACACTTCCTACAACGTTCTCCTCTGTCAGCCATGACTCCATGATCAGGGAGTGATTCCATCACATTGCATCAGTTCTTCAAGTATAGTCAAGATGGGAGATAGCATACAGTCTATGCTGATAAGAGACCATTCCCTGTAGCCAAAACTCACTATGCTGATGTTAAATATTGTTCACTGATCTGGTGTCGCCTTAGAAGCTAAATGATGGAGGTCACAAGTCTACAATCAAGACAACATCTTTGGCTCATGAAGATGTTGAGGATGTTGGGAGAACATTGGCGAACATGTTCAAAGAGAAAGAAACGCAAGGCATAATTCTCCCTCTAATCCCTATTCATTCTAACATCCCCACAACCATCTCTAAAGAAACTCCATCTTCACTTGAAGAGGAGTCCTCACCCTCTGCCCCACTTCTTAGCCACCTTGGACAAATGATGAACCAGTGGTCATTCTTGAGATTGAGCAAGTCATGGGGATAGAGTTCCCAACTCTAAAGATCACCTATATGTCGGACCATAAAAAATTCATGCATATCCCTATTGCACTCTTGAAAGAAGAAGTGGCGCGCCAACCGCTATGAAAGATTCTTCAAAATCCGCCGATCGTCGTGCGTGTCTTTTTTTCTCTCATATCTCTCTCATCTTATCATGGACGGTGAAACCAATCGCCGTCCATGCTCACTTTTGCTCTTTCTCTCCTATCATGGAGGGTGAAACCGATCGCCATCCATGCTTACTCTTATTCTCTCTCTCCTATGATGGACAGCAGAACATATCGCCATCCATGCTCACTCTCGTTCTCTCTCTCTCTGGTCATGGACAGTGGAATCTATCTCCATCCATGTTCACTCTCGTTTTCTCTCTCCTATCATGGATGATGGAACCTATCGCCGTCCATCTTCTCTCTTATCCTCTCTCTCTTGTCATGAACAGCGGGACTCATCGCCTTCCATGTTCTCTTCTTCTCTCTTTCTCTTGTCATGGAATGGTGGAGCTTATCGTCGTCCATGTTCCTCCTCCCTTTCCCCCTTTCTCTCTTCTCAGCCATGGATGGCGGAACCCCATCGCCATCCATGCTTCTTTCACCTTTCTCTCTCCTCTATCATGGACGGTGGAACCCCATCACCATCCATGTTTCTCTTTTCTCTTTCTCTCTCTTCTCTCTTCTCTCTTCTCTCTTCTCTCTTCTCTCTTCTCTCTTCTCCTTTCTTTTTACTCTTCTCTCATCTCTTTTGTCTTTCTCTCTCTTTTCTCTTCTCTCTTCTCTGTTACTTGTCTCATCTCTCTTCTTTTTTTCTTCTCTCTTCTCTCTCTTCTTTCTTTTTCTCTCTATTCTCTCCTTTTCTCTCTTTTATTTCCTCTTCCTTCTCTCTCATCTCTCTTTTCTCTCTTTTCTTTCCTTTTTCTTCTCTTTTCTTTTCTTTCTTCTCTTTTCTCTCTCTTCTTTCTTATCTTTCCCTCTTCATTCTTCTCTCTTCTCTCTCTTCTTTTTTCTCTCTCTTCTTTCTTCTCTTTCTTCCTTTCTTTTTTTCTCTTTCGTCTCTCGTTTCTCTTCTCTCTTGTTCTTTTCTTTCTTCTTTCTTCTTTCTTCTCTCCTCTTCTCCTCTCATCTTTTCTTTCTTCTTTCTTCGCTCCTCTCTCTCTGCTCTTTTCTTTCTTTCTCTTCTTTTTCTCCTCTTTTCTTCTCTTCTTCTCTCTTCTCTCCTCTTCATCTCCTTTTCTTCTTCTTTCATCTTTTCTCTTCTCCTTCTCTTCTTCTCTTCTTCTTTTTTCTTCTCCTTACTTCTCTTCTTCTCTTCTCCTAGTTCTCTTCTTCTCTATTATCTTCTTCTCTTTCTTCTTCTCCTCTCTTCTATTTTATTCTTCTCTATTATTTTTCTTCTTTCTCCTCTCTTCTCCCTTCTCTCTCCCTTTCTTCTCTCTCTTCTTCCTTCTTCTTCTTTCATTTGACCGAGGGATGCTAAGTCTGGCACTGTAATGGTAGTCTCGTTGTCAAGTAGTACTACCACCGTGCCGGTCTAAGTTACCATGCTCGTCTTGCTGCCACGACAGACTAGCCATCGTGCTAGGCTGGCTAGTGTTGGTTCTGTCGTCGAGTAGTAATGCCATCGTGACGGTTTTAGTTACCGTGCCTATCTTGCTACCATGCTAGGTCAATCATCGTACTGATCTAGCTACTGTGTCAATCTAGCCACCTAGTCAAATTTCTCTTTCCTCTCTTCTCTTCCCTCTATTCTATTTTTCCCGTCTCCACTTATCACCCCAATCTTCATCTCATTCCTTTCCTTCCTTCTTTCAAATGTGCACACCTGTGTGCTTTTGCCCAAAGACAAGGTGGGATCCCTCAGCTCACTTATGTTGTAAAATTAACCATGTGAGTATGATCGCATAAACAGGAGAGTACAGGTCATGAGAGGCGATTTCAAACCAGTTCAACGACTAGGGGGCTTTCTGATGTGATCTTAGAGGGTGCCCACATGAGTCAGCCCGAGTGAGTCATGGACCCAAGTGAGGTGTGTCCTGCCTCGCACTAAATTTCTCTCTCACCAATTGGTGTACCTGCCCTTGTTCCTTAACAAGGTTCTTGAGAGAGAGATCTCAAGTCTTGGGTTCCCTTTGAAGCCTGAGACATGTGCGACCAGGTCATTCCGACCCGGAGGGCGAGATCGAGGCATCTAACCAGCTAGACAACTTCACTGGGGACACACTACCCCTTTATCGGATCGTCCTTGTTTGGTTAGTCTCTCGTTTATTTTTTCTGTACTGCACATACGTGGCTTCCGGGTACCTTAACACATTCTTCCAGATCGAAGATTTTCTATTCCCTGCATTCGCGAGTTCCCCTAGAGAATAAGCTCCTCTAGCTTCATTCTTGACTTTCCTTCTGAGCAAAGACCTAGTGTCTAGCTCCCAGTTCTTGACCTGGATAGGTGTGAGAAGGGACTTAAAGGTCCTTAACTCCCCATCTCCTAGCTCTGATGGAACCCCCACCAAAGCACTCTGCATTGGTAGCACATCTGCTACCATACACAGCATGCACCCTGCCACCGGCAATTCACTTGCCAGTCATTTTGGAGAGGTACGCCGAAAGGCTACCCACTCTCTTTCAGTAAAAGGCAAGAAAGTTGTCGTTGCTCCTATGGGTCACCGCAAGGCTACACCCCACATTCTTACACCACCTCAGGTCTTGATGCTTAGAGGCTCGATACATCGAGGAAGAGACCTTGGGGCCCCCACCTCTCGCATACACATTAAGGCTCGTGGGTCATCCACTCAAGCCACACCTCGGGGCAAACTTTGTATTGCCTCAAGTAAGTGCATAGGATAAGGCCTCCTCGGGGCTAGGTCATGTACACATCATGCATGTGCATCCCACCACTCGAGGCAACAGAGTTGCTATGCCAACCCGAGCATACGGGAGACGACCCCCTCATCCTCCCTCTTAGCACACACTAGCGTATTATGTAAGAGGCAGGCTTCCACCTGTTCCCTTACAGACCGCTACTCGCAACGCTCAGCCTCCTAAGGCCAGGCCACCTATTCAAGCCCGGGTAGACTCCCAAGTCACCCGTAATCCTTCTTCAAGGGATGCACACATGCCTCCTTCACGGACCTCCCCTCGCTCCTGACTCAGGCGCTGTCATGAGTCAATTCTTCCCCCACTTGCCCCTTCTCTTACGGACAAGCACCTTTAGCCCTCCTACTCGAGGACCTTCCCCAAGAGTGTCATCTTGAGCCAGTCCCATCAGCTCGGTCATGTCTCTAGAGCCCATAAGAGAGCTCAGGGCAAAGATCCGATGGGAGATCAAGTCCATTTTCCTCTCCGGCCTAGGTTGACCCCTATTCCTGGCCCACACCCATTGCTTCATCTAATGGAGATGGCTCTTTCTTATGCAAGAATAGCCGACCAATCACAGTTATGGCGTGAGGTCCATCAAAGCCTCAAAGCCAAGCGCAACAGAGGTCTGCAAATCTTGACCAGGAAAGCCACTCAAATGGGCGGCTCAGTTAGCTCTGATGACCCCCTTCACCAGAACCCCTTCTACCCTCCTCAGATGACTGAGCTCGAAGAAGAGGTGCGTGAAACCTGCACAGTGACCAGCATCATAGAAGATGACCAGACCACTTAGCAGCCACAGTCTCAAGACCGTAGTGAACCGGTCCTCACGCGGTCGGCATATAAGACTTGAGTTCAGTCAGGGCATGCTGAGCCCTTGCCGACTAATCTGCCGCGCAAGACCCGTCAACCTCGGAAGCCTTCAACTGGACCTGAGGCTGATCTCCTTAGAGAAACGGTCAGCATTATGGTTGTGAACGAACCTAATGACTCTCAAGGGGAGTGTATGGACAAGTTCAAACACATGGTGTTTGCCATGATGATCCACAGCTAATTCACCCCAACATGACACAAGTTCCCATCCCCCGACAGATGGAGTTCCAAAGCAGACTTCCTTGTTGGCCTTGCTAGATAGCTCTGCCCGTTGGATGTTTTCACAAGCAGACATCGATGCTATGGTAACCCACAGCTTCAAGAACCCAAGAATGCAGGTTACAACACTTTACCAAAAGCCGTACCCCTCCTACATTAATCAGGTTCCATTTCCCTCGCAAATGGGGAAGCTTCCCTTGTTCAATGGTACAACATCCCCTCACCAGCATATCAAGCATTTCCAAGCAACAAGTCGAGAGACAACGACTGATGGGAGACTCCTCCGTCGATTTGTTGAAACTCTTGACGATCCAGCCTTTTAGTGGTATGCTTGGCTTCACCAAAACTCGATACATACTTGGGAGGAAATGGAGCGACTGTTCTACCAGCATTTCTATGAGGTCGAGAGAGAAGTCCAAACCATCGAGCTTCTCACTTTGACCCAAGAGCCAGATGAGCCCATGGACCAGTTCATAGCAAGATGGAGAGATTTGGCTACTTACCATTCCAATCCCATGTCTGAGAAGGAAGCAGTCCAGACCTACATACAAAATATGAGACCTGAGATTGCCCTACATGTTGAGGACTCTAATTCTACCTCCTTGTCAGAACTGATCTCTAAGTCAGTTCGCATAGAGATCCTGTCACGCCACCATGACGGGTCACGTCAACAGTCTGCAAGCTCGAGAAACAACTGTGGCAATGGTAATTCTCAGAACAACACTTGGGGCAATCAGTAAAAAGGGGTAATAAGTGCAGTTGTCACCGTTAGTGATCCGAAGAGGCTGCCTCCCAAACTTTATACCTCTCCAAAGGGGTAGGCACTAAAAAGACACAGACAGTGCCTCAAGCAGGCAAGCAGCATTAGTCATCCAACTGGATACTCCCACCTGCAAACCTTAATCAAGATGATTATTGAGCCAAGCATAAGAATGAGGTCTGTCCTTTCGAAAAGGAATGGGTTCCCGCACTACTCTGATTATTACTGGAGTAGAATATGATTGAGCTGCATGAGACCAAGTTTCCTGATCGAGCTGGTCACGATACCCATGCAAACTACTATGCTTATCATCAGAGGATAAGCCACCCCATAGGGGAATGCTACGCACTCGAGGACTTCATCGAGGCTCTGATCTAGAAGGGTCGATAAAGCTCGAAGAACTTAAGAAAGCATTCGGGGCAACAGAGGCTTCCCACGCAGTGACAGTATAGGAGGAAAGCGAAGGCCTGCACTCTTCTGATGAGCTGCCATCAGATCTCCTTCAGACTTTGTTCGGTATGATGCTCCAATAGGGACTCGTCACACTAAAGCCGACAAGGCAACCAACGTGCCTTGTTCAAGGAACTGAGAATCACTGGTGCCTGTATCATCAGATATGGGGCCACAAGCTAAGCGAATGCTATGGGTTCGAAGCCATAGTCATAAAGAAGGTGAAAAGAGGTCACATTGCTTACGTTGTCGTGGAAGAACACCCTTTAATCAGTGTCCCCATTCAGGAGAAAGCCTCAGTGCAAGATTCTCGTGTTGATGCCTCCGATCTTGCTGAACCCTTGACTTCCCAGCCATGGAGAGTCTATCACGGGTAGAGAAGACCCAAGTCCTTAAAGCGAGAGGCAGTTCGTCACGCTAGGGCAGTTCATGAACCTAACAAAATGAATCAAGCACCTCCCAAGGAAACCAGAAGGAGATGCGTGCCAAGGGCTGCTCGCCAGAAGAATCCTCAACCACTGGTCAAGTAAGAATTTCTCAGGCCTCTTCCTCCATTGCCGACCTTACAGGACTTCATCCCTGGTGCAATCATCCTCTCTCCCTCATCTCATCAAGAGGATATCCCTGGGCCATCTTCTACTTGGGGCACGTCCAATAATGGTGACAACGTTAAAAGCACCCCCCAACGGTTGGGGCACGTCCAATAATGGTGACAACGTTAAAAGCACCCCCCAAGGGTTTAAGCAAGGGAAAGACCCAAAAGATCCCCTGCACACGTCCAACTCTGGTGATGATGTAAAAAGCTGCTCAAATCGGTCTGATGAGGGGAATGACTATAAAGGTCCCTCACCTACTAATCTCTCTTCTTCCTCTTCCTTTTCTTCTTCGTCTTCTTCTTCTTCGTCGCCTTTTATGCCTCCTGCAGGTACAACCCAGGAATGTCTAGACTTTGAGGCCCTTGACAGAGAACACGAAGGAACCGATATAAGCAGGACACACCGGAAGGGGTTGATAAAGACGTTAGCCCAGGCGGCTGGATTCTTGACAGTCGCTGATGCCCTAGCGGCTCGAGCCAAGTCAGAGCCATCTTCATCTACAAAGAAGTACAAGAAGCCAAGACCGAAGAAACCCCAGTGGCCCCCTGAGCCCGACTTTGAGCAGAGGCTGAAAGAATCGAGAGGACAGAACTTCTACTCTCAAGAAGTTTGTTACATGGTGCAAATCTCGGAAGCATCACCCAACACGGGGCAAATGACACTAAGATCGGGGAAAACGTTGCAACCTCAACCTCAGAAGTCAAGGGTCCTAAAGTTTCCTAGACCACCGCTCCTTCCTCACCCAAATACCACAAACAATCTACCCATCCTCAAGAGCCCTGAAATCCTTCCTCGCCCAAATACCCTAAAAAATCCACCCATCCTTAAATTCCCTGGGATGCCTCTGGTCTCATACACCCAACCACCTCCTAAGCCTCAACTTCAAACCTCCACTCCACTAAAACAAATCCCTGTCACCCAATCCACCTGAACCACCCAAACCAAGCCGGCTATGCAACCAAGTCCGCCAGCAGACCAAAATAAACCTCTTTCAACTAAACCTGCACCTCAACCGACTATACCACCTAAGTCAGTGGAAGGACCAGCAGCACAAAAGTCTGACAACGAAAAGGTGAAATACAATGTGATAACGCATCTGAGGGAGCTTTCAACCCTTCTCTGCTTCTATGATGCCCTCATGCTCTCAAGGGATTATCGTATGGCTTTGGTCCAAGCTCTTTTCGATCCAGAGGTGTACGAGACCGAGGTAGAACCCATTGAGGTGGACCCGAAAATCTTGAGTGGATGTATGGTGATCACTTTCTCAGAGGATGATCTTCAATTGGGGGGAGAATTTAACAACCGCCCTCTCTTCATGATAGGTGAGTTACATGCATGCCCCGTCAACCGAAATATGTTGGATGGAGGGTCAGCAGTCAACCTTATCCTAAAGAGAATCCTCACTCGATTGGGATTATGAAGATCTCACTTTGACTCATATCACAGTCCATGGGTTCAACCAGTCAAGAAAGAAGCTGGCTGGCATGGTTCGTCTTCACCTCAAGATCGGTGAATTAAACCATTACCGTCAATTTTATGTAATCGGCACTGACACCTCCTACAACATTCTTCTCGGCCACCATTGGCTCCATGACCAGGGGGTGGTTTCGTCCACAACGCATCAATGCTTCAAGTATAGTCAAACTGAGCGACAATATACAGTCTATGCTGATAAAAGACCGTTCCCTGTAGTCAAAGATCATTATGCTGATGCTCAGTATTACTTCACAAATTCGGTGTAACCCCAAAAGCCAAATGATGGTGATCACAAGTCTGTGAGGAAGACAGAGCCTTCATCTCATGAAGATGTTGAGGACATCAGGCGAGCACTTCTGAACATGTTCAAAGAAGAGGAAAGACAAGGCAAAATTCTCCCTCTGGCTCCCATTCATCTCAGAATGCCATCAACCATCCATCGTCGCTTGAAGATGAGGCTTCCCCCTCTGCTTTCAGTCTTGATCCACCTATGTAAGAAGATGAACCAAAATTCACTCTTGAGGTTGAGGAAGTCATGGGCATAGATCTTGTAAGAGACACAGCACCGGCTATGTAAGGAACCCAACGCCGGTGTGTAAAAGGAAGAAAGAGCCAGCACCATCTATGTAAGAGACGCAGCGCCGGCTGTGTGAGAGATGCAGCGCTGGCTGTGTGAGAGACACAATGCCGACTGTGTAAGGGACCCAACGCCTGCTATGTAAAAGGAAGAAAGAGCTAGTGCCAACAATGAAGAGGAGAGATTAGAAGCATCGTCGTGTGTGTGAAGAGGCCTAGTGCCGAGAAGAAGAGGAATTTCACAAGCGGCGGTAAGACGGAGTGAGATGAGCTTGCACCAGCTGTGTAGCGCCCAGCTATGTCACCACCGTGTATGATCAAGACTGCCACCTGCTGAATTCATGCGGCTACACATGCCACTTGTCATGTTGTGTGTATAGTGCAGCCACTTGTCAACCTTGGGACTGCCACCCCAGCCTGTAGGGTACTTAAGCCCTCCCTCCCTCTCTCTCTCTCTCTCACACCACCCATTTCCCACTCTCTGTCACTAGAGCTAACCCTGGAGCCCACTGTTACTCCTTTGAAGAAGCCATTGTTAAAAGATTGAGAGGATTCTGAAAAAGGGATTTGGAGATACCATTGCATGTTAGGTAAGTGGATTCCTCACCATTGCATTGTAGCCATGAGAATGCATGAACTTATATGCCTATGAAAAGAGTAAGAAAAGGGTATGTGATGTGATGACTTTTATGCCTTGAAAATTGGGGCTTTGGTTCTATGATGAATATGGATGTTAAAAATGAATGTATGGTTTACAAATCCTGTAATGAATGAATGTTTATGTGTTTATATTGTGAGATAGCAGCTACTAGCGTGTCCTTTACCATGAAATTGAGATTATGGACTTCTGTCTCTTACTGTCATATGAACTCTCTCTTCTTACTACCACGCGCACTTTCTCTTCTTCTATTCTTACTGTCGTATAAACTCTCTCTTCTTACTGCCGCGCGCACTTTCTCTTCTTCTGTCTCTTACTGCCGCATGCACTCTCTTCTTACTGCCACGTGCACTCTCTTCTTACTGCCACGTGCACTCCCTCCTTACTGCCGCGCGTACTCTCTTCTTACTTCCGCGTGCACTCTCTTCTTACCATCGCGCGCACTCTCTCTGCTTATGTCCACGCCCACTTTCTCTTCTTATGTCCCTTACTACCACGCGCACTCTCTTCTTACTGTTGTGCACACTTTCTCTTCTTCTCTCTTACTGCCGCGTGCTCCTCTCTTCTTTCTGCCATGCTAACTCTCTCTTCTTATTGTTGTGTGCACTACAACATGCTTGAAAATCTTGGCAGCAGTAAGAAGAGAAAGTGTGCGTGGCTGTTAGAAGAAAGTAGACGCGGCAGTAAGAAGAGAGAGTGCACGCGGCAGTAAGACGAGAAAGTACACGTGACCGTAAGAATAGAGGAGCATGCGGTAGTAAGAGACAGAAAGAGAGGAAGCTATCGTGAGTGTATGGAATGCTGTCGAGCATGACACTGTCGTGAGTGTTACTACCAGAAATGGATGCCTAGGGAACGTTTATGCATGACTGCCACTTGGACGCTACAGTAAGCCACCTGGATGCCACTTGTAGCCACTTGGTTGCCACCTGCCAGCTGCCTTCTCCTCTTGATTTATAAATACTGCCCTTCCCACCCCTCCTAGGACTTTGCTCTCTCACACTCACGAGCCCCCTTTTTCAACCACTTAGAATCTCAGCCCCCTTGGAGCCCTTCTAAAGCTTGGAACTGGACTTGTGAGAGGATTTTGGAGCACTATTGGATACATGTAAGTGGATCTAACACTCATGTCTCCTTAGTTTTGAATGAGGCATGAAAATTTCAGCATAGTATAAGCATGTTTTGTTGGGGATGTGGGTACATGCTAGTAAATTGTGTTTTTTTTTTTTTGCCCTGTTTTTCCAAGAATATGGGTCTCATTACCATGACAAATTGAGTACTAAAAATACTTTTGTTGGCTATGGAAAATTGTGAAAAGGTACCCCTGTGTATCTAATTTAAGATTAAAAATATTTTGTGTTAATAATCATTGTGATTTGGAAGTTATTGGTCATTCTACAATGTATGCCAAAATCTTACTGTGAAATTCTAGGAACCCTTTACTTTTTTTTAATGAAGTGTCCACTGACTAAATGATGTCCAAATGACTTCAAACTAATTTTAAATGAAATATGGATGTGTTTACTGAAAATTTGGTTTTGGAAACATGTTTAAATTCCTTATAGTTTGGAATATATGCCCCCTGTAAGCATGCATATGTCACTGTTGTAAGTTGCATTGAATTTCAAGAACTGTTGCATGTATTGTGCTAAACTATTTACTGATCAAATGGTGTCTAACAGATCTCAAACCACTTAAATGAAATATGGGTATCAGGTTTGGTTTTGAAACCATGTTGAAATTCATGATGATTTGATAATTATGCCCTTGTTTGCATGCATATGTCACTGTCATGAGTTGCAGTGAATTTCCAGAACTATTGCATGTTTTATACTAAACTGGTTACTGGCCAAATGATGTCCAAATGATCTCGAACTACTTATAAACGAAATATGAGTGTGTCTACTTCAAAAATTAATTGGAAACCAATTTAAATTCTTTATGATTTGGGAGTTATGCCCCTGTTGACATGGCTTTATCACTGTTGTGAGTTGTAGTGAATTTCTAGAACTATTGCACGTATTATACTGAACTCTTTTCTTACCAAATGGTATCCAAATGAGTTCAAAACAGTTTTAAATTGAAGATGAGTGTGTCTACTTCAAATTTGGTTTTGAAACCATTTGAAATTCTTTATGGTTAGAGAATTATGCCTCTATTTGAATGAAGATATCACTCTTATGAATTATTGAATATGCATGGTTGTAATGAGACATCCTTATAATATAGTGAATGCATATGAACTCTTGAAAATTTGTAATGAGACATGCTTGGGAATAAGTGAATGCTTATGAGATATGATTGTGCTTGGTTGTAATAAGACATGCCTACGATAAGAATGTGACATGAAACACTATGCAATGGGACACCCATTGGTAGTGGGACCTGATATGATAAGAATGTGTTGTGCTCTGTTATGATGTGAGTATATGTAATAATACATGCTCTATTACGAAATGAACACCTGATCTATTATAAGGGGAATACAAGCTCTGTTATGAAATGAATACGTGCTTTAGCCCACTATGATATGATGAAAATGTGATATGATATGGTTATGATAAGTGCTATGTGATATGACCTGTGTGGTCAACTATGAGATTCATGGGCACCTGCTGTGTGAATAATGTTACCGATAGCTGCCTGATATGCCTTTGATATGATATATGTGCATAGCAATATGCTGCTTATGTGATATGTGAACGGGCACCTACCATGTGAATGATGGTGCCGGCGGCTTCCTGGTTGTGAAGGGCATGTACTGTGTGAATAATGGTGCCGACTGTTGCTTGGATATACTGCTAGTGTGATATTTGCGCATAGTAATTTGCAGCTTATTGATATGTGTGAATGGGGACCTACTGTGTGAATGATGGTGTCGACAGCTGCCTGTTGGACATGGCACTTACTGTGTGAATGATGGTGACGATAGCTACCATATTTCCCTAACTCTCTATGATAGGAGGGGAATTAGGAGGAATGTGTGTCGGGAGGGTCGCCCCCCCCCCCCCCCCCAAAATTATGTGAAATGAAATAGGGATAATACTCCGTCTTGCAAGGCGTAAGCCTATCAAAAGCCCCAATGTGCACTGGGGATTGTGTGTGCGTGTGAAAGTATTACTAAATGAGTCACTCATTGTCATTGTCTTCTGTCCTAAATGATGGTAGAAGTCCAAAGCAATGGGATTGGCTTGGCCTGATGAATAGAGCTTCTACTTCTAGAGTAGGTGATTTAGGAAGTGAGTTGGTTAGTATTTGTGTAGACACTCCATTTTAAATTTGGAAAATTCTATGGTTTTTTTAACCCAGTAAACTCAAAATCCATAGTCCACACAGCCTACCTTATGACCCAGAACCAATCTGCCTACCCAGAACCCTACAGATACCCTATTTTCATCGAGAGTCTATTTTCATCGAGAGTCCTGTAAACGTCATTTTTTACCAAAAAAATCATTAAAAATAGTGTAAAAATCCTTTTTGAACCAAATTTTATCTGGGAGCTTCACAACAGCCTGAAACTACACACATGAATCAACATAGTTCAATTTCGATCAGATTTGGTCTGAGCGACACTGGCATCGTTGCCCAGCCTAGACTGGGCAACACTACTGCTGTCGCCCAAGTCTGAGCGACACCACTAGTGTCGCCCAACCCAAATTGACCTGAATTTTTCTGAAATTGGCAAGACAGCCCACTAGTCAGTCCTGGGCAAAAAGTTGCCATTTTGGGAAATCCTGACTTGGGCGACACTGCTGATGTCACCCAGTCCAAACTCCCTAAAATGGTAGTTTCCACACAAGAATGATTCCCTGCCATTATGGGCTATTTTTCCATCATTTTTGCCAATTTTGACTGGGTGACACTGCCAGTGTTGCCCAGACCGGGGACCCCAGAAAAGTAGTCCAGGGTTGTCATTTGGCTGGTGATGGAAAGTTATCCATTTTCAAATGATTTTAGTTCATAAAAACCTTATTTTCATGGTTGTTTCAGAGAGGACCTCTTTAGAAAAACTTAAAGAGAAAGATTGAAGCCCTAATCTGAAGACCCTAATCCTAAGCCTGAGAAACCTTAACCTAGATTTAGGGCATCCTAGTTCTAAACAATCTCTAGGGCGTAACAACCCTTTGAAGCCAAAGATATGCTGGTCAACTTCTGAATCAAAGAGGCAAAGAGGACGTCGGTTCTGATACGGGCAAGCCCTCGAAGGCTAGGGAGTCCCGGGCCATTTAGCCCGGTTTGGTATTGTTTTCTTCCCCTTTATTTCTTTTCATTTTACTGTTTTTATTTTATTTTGATTAGTTTTAATTAATTTATTTCTTTAAAATCGTGTTTTAATGTCTCGATTCATTCTGGCTCTGCCACAGATCTGAGAGTGGATCTGCTCGTTTTCAGGCAGATCTGGCCTCAGATCTGAAATCGATTTGTCCCACTTTCTCTACCACATTATTTTTTATCATTTTAAGGTGTTAAAATCCGAGAGATCTTCATCGAAAGATCTGTCCGATTTTCATCGTAAACAGTTTGGCTCCCACCATGGGGCATTTCGAGCTTGATCCGAGCTCCGAAACACGAGTTTTATTCACTGTTTTCACTTATTTCAGTCACAGAAAAGTCCCAAAAATTGGTTGTGATTAGGACCCAAGGTTTTAGTGCTACGAAACTCTGTATGTACTGGGCTACACTAGCAGTGTCACCCAGGCAACTCCACCAATGCTGCCCAGGTCCAGGGCGACATGCCCCCCTTGCGCCTAAAGCTAGAAGTTTCAGAACTTTTTGAAACTTTGTAGGCCTGTTCCAGGGTTCTCTTTTAACAAGTTCTTAAGGCATGTGTAACCTCACTGTGAAATTCCAAGAATATGCACGTTTTTGTGAGGGGATTTTGAACAACCAAATGGAGTCCGTTTGATCTCAAATCACTTCCATTAGAAACATATGTGATTCTAGTAAAATGTTTGTGTTTGTCCTTTGTCGAGACTCGTTAAAAAAATGAAGATATATTTCAAAATGTACGTGAAGGTTAATGTATCCTGGATTTTTCACTAGGCCTCCCATGGTCACTACTTTTCACTAATCAAATGAAGTCCATTTCGTGTTAAACTACATCCATTTGAAAGATCTTTGAGTGGGCTATATATATGTGATAACTCCCCTCTTAAATATCTTCTTTCATGTAGAAATTATTTTGAAATTCCTCTTAGATTGGAAGTTATGCGTCTTTTTATGAAGAGATGTCACTGTGGACAGTTTTGATTAAAACCAAAACTATCACCTTGTTTGGTACATACTTTTGAGCAACCAAATGGAGTCCAAATGCTTTCAAATTAGCCTTGTTATAAATATATATTTCTTGGTTGGAACTTTGATTTTGGAAATTGTCTCAAATTCTTTACGATTTGATATTTATAATTATGCGAAGCAATGTATGCCACTGTTACTTTGATACTACCACTGTTACTGTGATACGCCACTGTTACTATGATACTACCACTGTTACTGTCATACTGCCACTGTTACTATGATACTACCATTGTTACTGTGATACTGCCACTGCTACTCTAATACTGCCACTGTTATTGTGATACTGCCACTATTACTGCGACACTGCCACTATTACTCTGATACTGCCACTGTTACTCTGATACTGCCACTGTTACTATGATATTACCACTGTTACTGTGATACTGCCACTGTTACAGTGATACTGACACTATTATTATGATACTGCTGCTGTTATTGTGGAACTGTGATTGACATTGTAAGCCCTTATGCGACTGACCACTACGCAATGGGACACCCTTTGGTAGTGGGGACTGCTGTACTGTGGCACACTGTGAGACTATTGTACAGTGTTATGTCATGTGGTTAACCACTACACAATGGGACGTCCATTTGTAGTCAATACTATTATACTAAGGAAAGTTGTGATCATAATATATTGTGATCATGATAAACAGTGATATACTTTGACTGACCACTACGTAATGTCTCACCAGTTGGTAGTTAAGATACTGGATGCCGACAATTATTGACCGTACTTCAACTCCAATGATAGAACTGGGGTTGAGAAGTAAACTAAGAAATTGGGTGGGTCGCACCCCCAATTATCTTGGCACTATGGATTGGGTCACCCAATGGTAGTGTGACTTTATCTCGTAAAAAGGGCATATGAGAGGGTCATGTCGTGCAAGGCCATTGCCTATCGAAACCCCATAGCGTGCTGGGGATGTGTGTGTGTGTGTGTGTGGGCATTATGAAGTAGGGCACCCACTTGTCATTGTCCTCTTTTATGGGTACAGGTAGAGGTTTCAGGCGGTAGAATTGGCTTAGCCTGAACAATGAATCTTCTACTCTAGGAGTTGGCCTCTCTAGCTGTTATAACTATGATCTGTTAACCTTATTGTTCGGTTTAAAGTGGAAATGATTTAAGACTTATATTATATGTATTGAATTGCTTTTCTTATTTCACTATTAGATTACTGAAAGGTATTCTAGAGAGTTTCCCCTTGATATTTTGTGAATAAGTGTGCACTACATTCTGCTACCACTGTTATAATATTTGAGATGCAATGGTGTAAATCTACTTACTGGGTTGTCAGCTCATTCTATTTCTTCTCTCATAATTGTAAAGTGATAATCTTGACCTGAAGGGCAGGCAACGTGCTTGCGTGCCGAACGTATGGAGTTTGGAGTTTTTGGAGAAAGGATCCTGCAGAAGTTGTTCTTAATAGGTGTTTGGTGGCGGAGCCACTGAGATGTGTGTGTTATGTTAACTTTGTATTTTAATGGGCCATTAGTGCCTTAAACTTATTGTAAAGAGATTTTAGAGATGAATGCATATGGACATGAATGGTTTTAATTCATCCATCTTTTGTTGTAGTTTCTTGTGGGAGTTTGTGTTTTCTTTAGTGTTTTACACTGATTACCATTTTATATAGTGTTGAGCCACTCCGACTTGAGTGACATACGTCACCTTCGATCGTGATCTTGCACTCTGTCACCCTCCGGCTTGCTGTGTAAGGGGTCAAGGGGCGGTGTCATGACATATCTCCCGGCTCCAAAGGTCACCTACACCTCGGACCATCAAAAATTTTCGCATGTCCCCATTGCACTCTTGAAAGCATAATTGGCGCACCAGCCGCCGCGA
The DNA here is from genome assembly GCF_054954075.1 of Amborella trichopoda. NCBI lineage: Eukaryota > Viridiplantae > Streptophyta > Magnoliopsida > Amborellales > Amborellaceae > Amborella > Amborella trichopoda. The sequence continues at coordinate 19,961,408 of NC_142343.1, read as the reverse complement.
AAGGTACTCCAAACCCCAGTTTCCATAAGCAAAGAGGATGCTCCACGTCCCACCGTAGAGTCAGCACAGGCCAGTAGTCAGCTACAGGTCTAGCGCTTCCCTGATCCCATGGGAGGAGAGTAGTCGAAAAAAGGACCGCCCTCTCGCCTTCAAGAGTAGGATTCCCTGGCAAAGTTAAGAAGCAAAGTTCGCAATCTCCAGACCCAATTGGAGGTTTTGCGCATTGCCTCAAAACATCTAAAGGAGTTCGTGCCTGAGACCAAGAGTTATGATGAACTTGAAGTGAATGCACCTCAAATAGAAGCCAAAGCCCCTCCTGATTGGACTATTTACAGTGAGCAGGCTCAACAAATAATGAGAAAATTGAATGATGAGCCCCTGTCCAACAAAACATTAAGAGGAGAAGAGGCAATTGCTCCCCCATTTGAGGTCATTGAAACCACAGCAATTTGTCACATGACAAAGAAAAGCTTAGGGTTTTCCTTAGAAAAACGGCAGAAACAGTGAATGCCCTGAAACGTGGCCTCCCTAAGAGTGAGAAACGAGATGCAGTGAAGTAAAAAGAAAGAATAAAGTCACAGAGGAGAAAAAGAAGTATTTTATTCATATATTCAGAGATTGTTACAAATGTCATTATAACACGAAAGAAAAAGGAAAGGCACAAAATGACACAATAAAAAATGATCAATGATATCATCGATCTTGGTCCTAGAAGCTGCAGAAGAAGCCTTGGCATGCTGAATGTGTCCCTTCAGATCAATCACCAATTGATCTTCTTATTGCAAAGAGGCGATTTTCCTCTGCTAGGGTGTAGTCAAGGGCTGATATTTCCTTGGCTAGGACCTCATCTTTCGCTTCCCAATCTTTCACCTCCTTCTCGAGCCCATCAAACTCCTCCCTCCTCCTCCGTATTTTTTCCTTCAGGGTCGTCATTCTGTTGAAGCGAGCAATCACCCCTTCATTGAGGTCAGACCTCCAAGAAGCTGCAGCATCCCTCTTTTGAGTATGGGCCTCAAATGATTCACGATGATGCATGAGAGAGGCTTCTAGAGAGGCCAAGTGAGAATCCTCTAATTGTCGTGCAGCAGTTTCCTATTCAAGTGTCTTGATTCACCATCTCTCCAGCTCGTTTATGATGCCATCAAAGTATGGGAGGACCTCTGGTTCACCCCCGAGAAGGGTGATCTTCCTTAACTTCTGGATCGTATCATCAAGTTCAGTAAGATGCTGATCCTTCAGTCTTTAAACACTTAGGCGAAGCATATCCATAATTATGTCGGGCTTCCCGCTAAAACTAGGCCTGGACGGTGCTGTTGGGGCTTTCATGATGGAAGAAGCTTCGATTTCGAGGACTGGGCTCAAAGGGATGATTGTCATGAGAGTCACTTGCTCTTCTAGAGCAATCATGAAGCCCAAAGCCTCGTCTTCTTATGTTTCAGAAGGAACCCCAGTCTCAGGTTGCTTGGACCCCTCAGTGTTGGCCTCCTCACCTGGCCCTTCACTCACGGTCCCGTCCTCAGCAAGCTCAACCCTCCCAGGACCAGATTCTACCCCTGACCCCTCAATCACAGTCTCACCCTGCTCAATCCTAGCAGAGCCATCTTCTCCTTGGCTCTCAACCTCTGGAGCCACCACAGCAGACTCGACCCCTTCGAGACCAACTTCTTCTCCTTGCCCTTCATCTTCCTGAATTGCCACCTCAGCCTCGGCAAATTCAAGGGCCACCTCCTCCCTTTGGCCTTCATTCCCTTAAGCTACCACTCCAGTCTCAGCTGCGGCCTCTTCTACCTGGTCTGCATCCCCCACAACCAGAACCTCTACTACTTCCTATTCAGGATCTGTACTCTCTAAGGCCACTACCTCTGAACCCCCAAGATCTCCCTCCTGAGGATTGCCTGCATCACCCATAACGTCTTACCAAGGGCAACAGATTCTTGATGCTTGGGTGTCATTAACCAATGGTTCCTTCTCCTGAGGGATGCTTAGGCCTTCACAAACCATGGTTACAACCCTTGTCTCAGTCGAGGCTGCAACCTCCTGAGACTCAGAGGTCTGGGTTCCTCTACTTGAGCAGCAACTGTGGGACCTTCATCTCCAGCCTCATTAATCTCCATCGGAATCGGATCTAACTCAGGAACTTGAGGCACCACCCCAAGCTTAGGTGTCCCCTCTCTATTAGAAGCAATGACGATGGGCTCAGAGGGGTCGGAGTCATCTACCTCAGCCTTTGAAGAGGTAGAAAATAGCTTAGGAGAGGCAGAGGGTGACGGAGAAAGGGCAGAGGATGACTCAGAAGGAGCAGCAAATGAATCTGAGGAAGCAGAAGATGAAGAACTATCTCCCGATTCCATAAAGATAGGAAGTTTCTCACTCCTGCATTTTGGAGCGGGCCAAACAGCCCAAGGCGGTGCCCCGAGTGCCAGTAGTGGCAGCACTTCCTTTTCTTTCCTCCTGCTGGGGAAGGATCAATCATCTCAGAACTCCCTGCAGCAAGAGCGTTGTGTGGGCTACTCCCTATCAATGCGTTCAAGTCTTGAATCGGGTGCCCTTCATGACCACGAACTTTCCGACCCTCCTTCAATTGAAAGATAGAGGTGAGGTTGTCAAACACGCTCCCCGTCTTCTTTTCCATGGCAAGAACTGCGGCGAAGAGTCATTCATTGCTATCTCCCAGGATATTCCAAGAGCTGGTCAGTTCTAGGGGTAGTCCAAGGTAAAAACCTCGCCTAGAGGAGGAGTCCTGATGATCTTCCTCTGCCTGGTGTCTTGGTGCCAGTTGTAGTTCTCTCCTTTCTAAGGGTGATTAGCTTCCCAATATTCCCGACTGGTGATCCTCCACCATCGTGCATAAGCCTCAGTTGCTCGGACCCTCCTGCCAAAGTGCAGTACAACGTACCTACTGAGCTCTATCATTTCTAAGCATGTGGACCATCCAGTGCGAATATGCTCAGGCCACCACGATTCACAAAGAGTCCCTAGCTCTTCCTTCCTTCCTATGTTCACTCTGTCGTGGCACTTCTCGAAGAATGCAGAGAAGGGGCAACCCTGATCAAGAACATGCTGACAAGCGAAACGATGGGGGAAGTACCCTTCGAGCCTGATGATATAGGTGGTCCTGTAAGGCAAAACTCCCTCTCTAATCTTCAAAATAAACATTAGCTCCTTGATGGTAGTAGGAGCACCATCCAGCACCTTACCCATCTCGTCAATAAAGGCCCTGTCAGTAAAGCCCCCAACTGGAAAGGTGACCCGAAGCATGCTGGAGGACTCGTTTCCAAAAACGTTCGACACATTCCCTAGGCTGTGAAAGACAGCCTTCTGCTCGGCAATCCTCATCAGTAAGGGGCACATCTTCTCCCCCATGCTTGGATTTCTGACATAAGTGGTGAAGAAATAGGCTCCTAGTCACCCGTACACATAGCGAATGGGGAATGGTGTCTTGAATTCCCTAGAGAAAGCTTGGCCTCTGACAAGGCCATTGCCCCCTCCTTGCCTTTATAGGCCTTTCCTCTCGAGATAGCTCCCATTCCATGGTACATGCTGTACAAGACTGGTTGTGCAAGGGCATACTGGCACGCCCTCGCCATGTCGCAAGCCACATAGAACATGCCTGGACGGATCGTATCGGCTCCCCTAGGGAGAACAAACTTGCAAAGGAACAAGGCCATGTATGCGGCGAAAAAGACGCAATCATCACGGCTCTGGGACTGGTAAATTGGAGGCGTCCCCTTCGCAGCTACCTTCCCATTTCCTCCTGAAATACCTGGACCAGCCTCTTCAGGGAAATCCCCGCAAAAGAATTTTAGCCATTCAGCAAAGGTTACACGACCATTGCTGGACTTGGAGTAAAGAAGCTGGTAAATCTCGAAGATTTCTTGAAGACCAGCAGGCGGTTCCTCCTCCCCAAGGCTAACACCACAAAAAATTACCGAGTTATGAGGCACGAACTCGTCATACATCGTGCCTATAAGCGAGAGCCCGCCAATTAAGTGAAGATCTAGCAAGGAGATCCCTGCTTCACCATGACCGAGGAGCCATGTATTGCTTACATGACTCCATGTCTCTAGTAATACTTTGATGGTATTAGAGCATCGAACGTAATAGCTGCCCGAACACTGTATGGTAGCTAATAGAGAGGCATGCTCAAGAATACTTCTGTACAATGCCAGCACCTTGATGGTCCAGGAAGAATACCCCTTCAAATACTGGTGCTCCCCTTGCACTCGGAGACCAGCATAAGACCATATCAGCCCCTTTGTCTTTACCAACCTCTTTCTCAATGTGGGAAAGTTCTCACATGTTCCTGTGCATGCAATCGAGGAGGGCCACCCCTTCTTCAATGTTAACATTTTCATCATTATCTTCCCAGACATCAAATCGAATCGGGTCGGTAATGAAGGTGACACTAAGGGGCCACTCTGGTTTGCACATTGGTTCTGTCAACCAAATGGGTTCACCCCTGACCAGACTCTCCCCAATAAATTCATTAGTGTCAAGCTCTCCTCCCCTTAGAAGGTCCTTCACGTCAGGGATTCTGTAAGAAGACCCAGCCATTATATTAAGCTTAAGGGCTCACTGCCATGTGTGAATCACTAAGGCACTGGCTATCACCGAGCGTGAAAAGCACTGACTAACGCTGTGCGTGAAAGGCATTGACTAGCGCTGTGCATGACTAACGCCACTTGTGTCGATTAAGGGCTAACGCCGGCTGTGTTTGTCAAGGGCTAACGCCAGCTGCGTTTGTCGAGGGCTAATGCCGGTTGTGTTTTCAAGGGCTAACGCCGGCTGTATTTCCAAAGGCCAATTTAGGCTGTGTTTTCAAGACTATCGTCGCTTGTAAGTTTTGAGCAGCACCATTCGTACCTCTCGCACGTGCCACACATTATGCACATGTCACCTCGAATCCCGAACGTGCTGCCTGACAACTGTCAGTCGCAATGTGGTCTGAAACATGCCCCCGCACGTGTGGATGACAGCCATTACCTCCCAGTGATTGACTGTTCACTGCCGGTGACTCTTCACTGCCTTGCGACTTCTCGCCTTCTCGTTGAGAGTCCCACGACCTTCCGGCTACCCACCGGAGAACTCCCCCACTTGTCGGAAACCCACTAGCAGACCTTTTCACCTTCCTCCACACCACTAGAAAACCATCGAAAGCCTGCAGTAGGTCTCTGCTACACCCTCAGTCCGTGTTCTGGTATACCATGGACCTTGCTGAAACTTCTATAGCTTCGACACAGGTGATTTCCCCGAGCAAGAAGATGACTCCAATTCCCCTGTGTGCCCCGTGACTTGGCCGGAGTTCTCATCAAAAACCTCTGCGCTCCTGTCATCTTCTCACAAACACCTTGAGTGCCCTATGTTCTTGCCGAAATCCTTGTCGAGAAGTTTCCATCTCTCACTGCTAAACCTCTAAATGTCTTACCTTCGGTAAAATGGTGAAAAGGAGTTTTACTCCCACCTCCCCCCCCCCCCCCCCCCCCCCCCTTATATAGACGGTGCTCCACTGAAGTGCCCCGAACAAACTGAAAATGCTAGTCAGGAACCCGAAGGCCAACCGACAATGGGCCAGACTGGGTCAGGCTCGAGCCCGAAGCCTAACCAAAAATTTACCATCACTCATGTAATGTCGAGCATCAAATGGTGATGGGCCGGACCGGGTCGGGCTCAGGCTTGAAGCCCAAACACAGGTCACCACCGCCCATGTATCGTCAAACATCTAGTGTCAGGTGGATCAAGATCGAGTCGGGCCCAGGCTCAAGGCCTGAACTCAACGCTGCCCGTGACTAGCGCCGTCTGTGACTAACGCCGTACGGGAAAGCCACTAGCCAATGTCGTGTGTGACCAACACTGTCTATGATGGCGGCTCAGCATCGTTTGTGCAACTGTCACCTAGGCTAGCGCCGCGAGTGTTGCTGCCACCCACGCTAGCACCCTGCGTGCCTAAGCCTGGCTACCACCGTGTATGTTCTACTATTATCACCAGTGGAATTACACGTGCCCTGGCCTGTCATCCCCATGGAGTAATGAGCATGCCACTGCCCTTCATCCCTAGGGAGTCACACTCACCCCCTAATCCCCAGTGAAGCCTGCTTCCGTTTGCCACTCCTAGTCAGGCCACCATCTCCATCTAGCCCCTCTGTTGGCATCAACCGTTTCATCCCCAAGGAATTGGATTTCCATCCATGATTCTATTCCCCATGGAGCTTCACTTACATGACGATTGTCACAACCCCGCCCCCTGGCCCCTGCCAGAGAGCTACAGAGCTCGGGATCGCGATCGGAGGTCACAAACGTCGCTCAGGTGGGAGTGGCTCAATGCATAAAACATGAAATCAAGAGCAAACCATGAAAAAAAACTAGAATAAATCCATTCAATAGACAAAAATCAAATCAAAAGTACATCCATCTAATTCATTCCACATCGAAAGTTTTTACAATTCCTTCAAGGCACTAGTAGCCCAAAATATACAAAATGAAATGTTCATCATATGCTGAGACCACCAAAAACATACTATGAAAGTCTTCAGATGACGGATTTTCAACTCCTCGACTTCAAGCTTCAAACCCCCAACGGCCATCTACCTTTAGCACAGATGTCAAGACTCTTCACTCTACAATTATGAATTTAAGATGGAATGAGCTAAAAGCCCAGTAAGTGGATCTACACCGATGCATCCCAACTAACATAACAGTGATAACAAAATCCAATGCACATAAAATCATCAGGTATCAAGTGAATACTCCAATATGCTCCTCATCATTCAAACAATAATATGATAAACATAGTTTAATAGACAATGCATAATTCACAATCATCGTACTTAAGGTAGAACAGTAAGGACAATAGATCACAGTCACAAAACTAGTAAGGCCATACTCCCAAAGTAGAAGTTCTATTACTTAGGTTAAGCCAACCCTTGCTACTTAAAACCTCTACCCTCATTCAAGAGGAAGGACAATGACAAGTGGGTGCCTCACTTTGTAATGCCCTCACACACACACACATACACATATATCCCTAGCGCGCTTTGGGGTTTTCAATAGGTAGTGGCTTTGTAAAACACGACCCTGTACACCACCATTAGGAGGCCCAATACGTAGTACCCATATAAATCTGGGTAGTGCGACCCTCCCAATTATTCACATCCTGACTCCTGTCATATCATGGGGAGACAGGGGAAGATCGCAGCTGCCAGTACCATCATTCACACAGTAGGTTTCCATCTCATCAGGCATCTACTAACACCATCATTCATATAGTAGGAGTCCATTCACACATCACATAAGCAGTACGGTATCATCATTCACACAGTAGGTACTCCTTTCTTATATCACATAAGTAGCATGATACCATCATTCACACAATAGGTATCTATTCACATATCGCATGAGCAGCATGATACCATCATTCACACAATATGCATCTATTCACATATCGCATGAGCAGCATAGTATCATATTATGACGATATCAATATTTCATCATGATAGCAGCAATATCACATTAGATAGTGGCATATCACATTTAACCAATATCATAATGACATTTCCATAGTAATAACAACATTATTTCAGTTAAGCCTTACAGCTCGATTTCCTGCCATCAAGGGCAATGACATATGCTCACTATTAGAGTCGTAACATTTAGACCATTTGGAGTTTGAAGATAATTCCAAAACTAATTTTTTTCTAAACCCACTTATCCTTCAAATGGGATTGGTTTGAAGACAATTGGACTCCGTTTGGCCTCTTAAAGGTTCAAATAGGTGAGGGTTTATTAGTTGCACCCTACGGTGCATAGGGTGCAGTGACATACGCTGTTTCATATTACTATAACTCCAAAACCGTGAAGCCACGTGTGACGGTGTCAAACTCAAAGTTTGAGCCAAGACGTACATCTTTCTAACAAAGCTAATTTGAAAGCATTTGGATTTCATTTGGTGGTTCAAAGATTCATTCCAAGCGAGGTGAGAGTTATGAAGTTTTATCAACACTGTCCACAGTGACATTCCTTCATAAAACAAAGTATAGTTTTCAATCTAAGAAGAATTTCAAAATAGTTGCTACATGCAAATTTTATCCCATTCAAGGACCTTTCAAATGGCTATGATTTGGCTAAAAATGAACCCCATTTGGTTAGTTAATCAATGACCACAGTGGTATAAGTGAAAAATCCAGGAAAATAGTCAACTGTGATATACCATTGTATTTTGAAGCATAACTTCATGTTTATAAAGAATTTCAACAGTGGCGAAAACTAAACATTTTACTGGACTCATACGTCTTCCTAATGGCAGTGATTTGAGGTCAATTGGACCCCATTGACTGTTCAAAAGTCTCCTTCAAGAACACACATAATTCTGGCATTTCACAGTGGCATATAACATGTATCAGGAACACATTCCATGACCTCAATTTCATGATGAGGAACATGATAACAAGCATTCTCTCATGATGTACACATACAACATGCATTTCTTACATAATCTAAGATCATACATTCATTCACAACACCCACCATTATCATAGGACAAAAGCCCCAACTATTCTGTGAAAAAGGCATAAGGATTTTCTACATCACATATACTTTCATTGCTCATTACATATGCATAAATCCCCATGCATCCTTATGACTGCAATGCAATGGTGATGGATCCACTTACCTAAACAACAATGGTGTCCTCTCCATTTCTCTTCTCACAGCTTTCACCCACCCAACAATGGCTGCCTACCAACAGTCACTTCTTCAAACCTTGCCTTAGAGAGAGAGAGAGATGAGGGAAAAATGAGTGGTGTGGGTTAGAGAATCTTGATGGTGGGGTGGCTATCCAAGTGGTGCCAAAAGGCTTAAAAATCTGGACAGGTGGCTACAAGTCTGCAAGGACTCTCCAAGTGGCACTCACAGCTCATGCAGGCCAAAAACACGGGCGGCAGTGACCAGCCAGTGATAGCCCACTCTTCACGCGGCATTTCCACTTGCGTGTGTCATGTGCCCTTCACTTTATTGTGCTCTCTCTCTCTTCGCCTCGTGCTTCCTCCTTTCATCACGTCGCCCATCCTTCACTTCACCGTGCGTGCCCCTCATCGTCGTGCATTTATTCCTTTTGCCGCGCCGTTCGTCCTTCACTTCGCTGTGCGCTCTTATCATCGTGCGCCTCTCCTGCGCCTACCTGCCGCGAACATCATCTCCGCGTGACCTATCGTTGCCCGACTGACACTGTCGTGCCCCATCGCCGCGTGACTCTCTTTTCCCTCTATCGCCATGAGGCCCACAATCTACTTATCCTGCCATGCACTCAACCGATCGGGATAGTCTTGGTCCTTACATCATCCCCCTTAAAAAAATATTTTGTCCTCAAAATTGTCAATTACTCAAATAAATGGGGGTCCGTTTCCCATATTTCATCTTCTCGCTCCCATGTTGACTCTTCTTTCGAATGGTACTGCCATAAAACTCAGACTAGAGGAATCTCTTTGTTGCGCAAAACTTGGACTCTTCTATCTAGAATCTCAATTGGCAGCTCCGCATAAGTCAAATATTCCCTAATCAGGATTGGCTCATACTTGAAGATGTGGGATGGGTCAGGCGGATGCTTCCTTAACAACGACACGTGAAATACATCATGAATGTTGGCTAGCTAAGGCAGCAGGGCCAATCGATATGCCACGACTCCGAATTTCTCTAAAATCTGAAAGGGTCCAATAAATCGTGGAGTTAGTTTCCCCTTTTTGCCAAACCTCATTATTCCCTTAGCTGGCGATACCCTCAGAAAGACTCGGTCACCCACTTCGAATTCACGGCCCCTGCTTTGATTGTTGGCATAACTTATCCATGGTATAAGTAGTACGGACCGGCAAGAAATGAGCAGCTTTAATGAGTCGGTCCATAATAACCCAAATACTATCATGTCTCAAACTCTATCTTGGCAGGCCAGACACAAAGTCCATCGTTAGGTGCTCTCACTTCCATTCTGGCATAGATAAGGGTTGTAACTATTCAGCAGGTTTCTGATGTTCAGCCTTCACTTGCTGACAGGTCAAGCACTTGGAAACAAATTGTGCTACTTCTCTCTTCATGTTATTCCACTAAAAGACATTCTTTAGATCGTGATACATTTTCGTGCTCCCTGGATGTACTGTATAACGAGAGTGGTGTGCTTCTTCTTAAATAGCCCTGTTTTACCTTCTCATGGTCAGGGATACAAACCCGACCTTTAAATCTTAACATATCATCATTGTCCAAAGTAAAATCCTTCTTACCTTTCGACTTTATTTCCTTGAAAATTTTCATGATCTAAGGATCCTTCTTTTGAGCTACACGGATCTGCTAAAAGAGATGGGGCTCTATTCTTATACACGAAATTATTCCCCTCCCATCATCAAGGGGTAGAGTTGGGTGTCATTCCACTACATCTTCTAGTAATTTCATCTCTCGAACCATCATGTGAGCCATTGACACCACAGGCTCAGTTAGGGTCGTAACGTTTAGACCGTTTAGAGTTTGAAGACAATTCCAAAACAAATTTTGTACTAAGCCCACCTATCCTTCAAATGGGATTGGTTTGAATACAATTGGACTCTGTTTGACCACTTTAAGGCTCAAAGAGGTGAGCATTTACTAGCTGCACCCTACAGTGCACAGAGGGCAATGATATACCATGTTTCTTATTACTATAACTCCCAAACAGTGAAGCAACTAGTGACAGTTTCAAACTCAAAGTTTGAGGCAAGATGTACATATTTCTAAGAAAGCTAATTTGAAAGCATTTGGATTTCATTTGATGGTTCAAAGATTCCTTCCAAGCGAGGTGAGAGTTTTGAAGTTTTATCAACACTGTCCACAGTGACATTCCTTTATAAAACAAAGTATAATTTTCAATCTAAGAAGAATTTCAAAATAGTTTCTTCATCAAACTTTTAGCCCATTCAAATATTTTTCAAATGGCTATGGTTTGGAGATAAATGAACCTCATTTAGTTAGTTAAAAGTAATGACCACAGTGGTATTAGTGAAAAATCCAAGAAAATAGTCAACTGTGATATACCTTCGTATTTTGAAGCATAACTTCATTTTTGTAAAGAATTCCAATAGTGGGAAAAAACAAATATTTTAATGACTCATACGTATTTCCATTGGCGGTGATTTGAGGTTAATCAGACCCCATTTGACTGTTCAAAAATCTCTTTCAATCACACACATAATTCTGGAATTTCGCAATGGCAAATAACATGTCTCAAGAACACATTCCATGACCTTCATTTCATGATGAGGAAAATGATAACAACCATTCTCTCATGATGTACACATACAACATACATTTCTTACATAATCTAAGAATCATACATCCATTCACAACATCCACCATTATCATAGGACAAAAGCGCCAAATATTCAGTGAAAAAGGCATAAGGATTTTCTGCATCACATATACTGCCATTGCTCATTACACATGCTTAAATCTCCATGCATCCTTATGACTATAATGCAACGATGATGGATCCACTTACCTAAAAAACAATGGTGTCCTCTCCACTTCTCTTCCCACAACTCTCACCCACCCAACAATTTCTGCCTACCAATAGTCACTTCTTCAAACCTTGCCTTAGAGAGAGAGAGAGAGAGAGAGAGAGAGAGAGATGAGGGAAAAATGAGTGGTGTGGGTTAGAGAAGAGGGTTAAGTACTCTTGAAGGTGGGGTGGCTATCTAAGTAGCGTCAAAAGGCTTAAAAATCTGGGCAAGTGGCTACAAGTCAGCATGCACTCTCCAAGTGGCACTCACAACTCATACATGCCAGAAACACGGGCGGCAGTGACCAGTCGGCGATAGCCCACTCTTCGCGCGAAATTAGCACTTGCGTGTGTCGTGCGCCCTTCACTTCACCACGCTCTCTCTCTCTTTGTCTTTCCCCGCGCCGCGTGTCCTTCACTTTATCGTACGCTCTTATCACCGCATGCCTACCATCGAGCTCCTCTCCTGCGCCTACCTACCTCGAACATCAAAAGGTGCCATCTGAATACTCACCTGGAAACTATTGTTATAAGCAAATTCTATCAGAGGCAGATGATTATCCTAGTTTCCCTTGAGCCCTCAACATATCTTCTAGGGTACGAATAGTGTTTTCCAACTGTCCATCCATCTGAGGGTGGAAAGCAGTACTAAAAGTGAGTCTGGTCCCCATAGCCGACTGTAGGATGTTCCAAAACCTTGAAGTAAATCTAGATTCTCAGTCGGACACAATACTAACAGGCACCTCATGTAGCCTTACTATCTCCTTGATGTATAGTTGAGCCAACTTATCCATGATATAAGTAGTACGGACCGATAAGAAATGAGCAGCTTTAGTGAGTCGGTCCACAATAACCCAAATACTATCATGTCTCAAACTTGATCTTGGCAGGCCAGACACAAAGTCCATCGTTAGGTGCTCCCACTTCCATTATGGCACAGATAAGGGTTGTAACTGTCCAGTAGGTTTTTGATGTTCAGCCTTCATTTGCTGACAAGTCAAGCACTTGGAAACAAATTGTGATACTTCTCTCTTTATGTTATTCCACCAAAAGACTCTTTCTAGATCCTGATACATTTTCATGCTCCCTGGATGTACTGTATAACGGTGTAGACACCCCATTTTAAATCTGGAAAATTATGTGGTTTCATGAACCCTTAGGACCACACTTAATCTAGTAAACCCAAATTTATAGTTCACATAGTTACCTTGGGATCCGGAACCAATTGGCCTACCTAGAACTCTGCAGAAACCCTGTTTTAACCCAAATTTCTATAAATGCCCTGTTTTACCAAAACAACATTAAAAATAGTAATAAAATATGTTTTGAACCAAACTTTCTCTGAGAGCTTCACAAGAGGCTGAGGAACACACCAGAATTGGAAAACCGCAATTTTGACAAAAGTTGGTGTGTGCGACACTAGGCATGCTGCCTAGGTGACACGACCCGTGTCGCCCAGCCTTGGGCTACACGGGGCATGCCGCTCGAGCAACACGACCTATGCCGCCCAGATCTGGGACCCTCAAAAGTTGGACCTTTTGACCCAAGATTTCACTGTTACCATGTCTATCATTCCCAACGAATTCCTCCCCCCCCCCCCCCCCCCTTTAAACATCTTTTTGGGAGCATTTAGAGAGGGAGGGAGGTGCAGAGAAAAACAAGAAGGACTTCAGAAATAGAAACCTTAGGAGAGAAACAGACTTCAAAAAAAAAGAGGAAACGCTAGAGAGAGAAAAGCCCTAGCAGAGGAAAAGAAACATAAGAGATAGACATGGAAAACCTGAGGGAGTTACAAGAGAGAAAACCTTGAAAATTACGTTAAGAAGCCTTAGTCCCCTGCGAGAAACCTCAGATCTACTTAGGACATAGACAAGAGCTACCCTTAGGACACAAAATCCCAAATCAAAGCCTTCACATTGAAGGGACTCGCTGGCTAATATCTGGATCAAAGAGACAAAAGAGGACCAGTTCCGATACAAGTGAGCCCCAGAAGGCTCGAGAGTCCCGGGGGCATCCGGCCCGGTTTGGTATCATTCTCAACCCTTTCTCATTCTTCATTTCTTTACTGATTTATTTTATTTTGATATTTTTTGATTAATTCTCTCTAAAAATTGTATTTTGATATCTTGGATCATGCTTGCTTGGCCACAGATCTAATAGCAGATCTGCTCGTTTCTGAGCAGATCTGGCCTCAAATCAGAATTTGATTTGTACCACCCTCTCTAATATTTTATTTTCATCATTTTAAGGTGTCATATCAGAGAGACCTTCATTTCAATATCTCTGATTTTGCACGGTAAACAGTTTGGCGCCCACCGATCTGAGCATCAAAATTTCGAAACTCTCAGAATCTCTTGAAACTTTGCAAAAATTTTCTAGGTGTTATTTTCATTACCTTTAACAAAGTTTCAGGTCAAAATAAGAAATTTAAAAATACAAAAAAATATTTTTATGTTAGATCTGTAGTCCCCTCCTGTCGCTTTATTTTAATTTATTTTCATTAAAAAGTATTTTATTTGATTTTTCTCCAAGTTTAAAATAATCTTATTTTATCAATATATACAAGGAAAACATATAAAAAATTTGTTTTAAAAAAAATAGTTTTTTGGGCGACACACCTGGTGTTGCCCAAGCTTACAAGGGAAACACGCCCGGTGTCACCCAAACCAAGACATTTTTTTATTTTTCTGAAATTATTTAAATCTGTTCTAAGACCTATCTGGAGTCTTCTCACAAAATTTAATGGCAAAATAAAATTTTTAAAAATACCAAAAAAATATTTTGCTTGATACAGATTTGTTCTATCTGTTGGTCTTCTGATTCACTTTGTTTTAATTTTATTTCATCAAAAACTCTGATTTTTATAATCCTGAAAGTTTCAGTAGCCTTATTTTATCAAGATCAACAAGATAAAAATAAATAAATAATTTTGTTTTTGGGTGACACGACCCGTGCACCCTCCCTTAACCGTGTTGAGGGATTGAGTGCACCCTCCCTAAATGAGCCATTCCTCTTCCATTCCTCTATCCAATGAGCCATCTCTCTCAGATAGGCATCTTCATCAACGGTGCTAACCATAATGGGAGTCCAGGGTGGGGTAATCTCACAGGACATCTAAGGAAGGCCAAGCTGATAGCGGACTCGACCAGGGAAAGTGGGCATCACCAGAAACATTCAAATCAGCTGAACCATCATCCTGAAAGCTTGAGAAGAAGACGCGTAAACAGCAGGGACGGGCTCAACTCTCATGGGAGTCCAGTCGATCGGGAAGTCAAAAAAGGATATGTCAAAGTCAAATAAAAAAGGAAAAAGGGGGAAAGAAGAAGAAGAAAACAAAGAAAGAACAAATAAAGCACATAACCCACCTCCCCTACTGCCTGAGTGTCCAAGAACAGCAAGTAATATAACCGCGAAGGGATCCTCTCATAATCCCACACTCCATATCACCAGCAATGAATCGTCGGGAATGATAACGCCAGTCGACCGGGAATAGGGCGAGGAATGGGGATGTGCTCCCACGCCCAAACCTGGAGGAAGATCGAACAACCCCTCAAGTAGCGGGCTCCTCTGTCCACACTACAAAGGTCATGATGCAGCCAGCCCACGATCACTAGACCCCATGCCACTTGCTCCAAGTAGTCTAGCCGCCTGGTCGCCCAAACCATTGACAAATGGGCTCGATCCTTGGATCGACCCACAAATAGAAACTCCCTAAACAAGTGAGCAAGGAAGGCCCTCAAGGAATATATCTCAATAGCTGAAAGAGGACCATGATCAATGATCAGATCCACCTCCTCTCAGAACACCTTCGGTTCGTCCTCGATCATAGCCCTTTCATGCGCATCCCGGATCCTCTCTCTCTCCTGCTCTCGCCACTCCTCATCAGTAAGCAACGCCTAAGGAGACACCGTATCCTCATTACAAAATGAGCTCTCATCACCAAGATCGGGGATGTCGTGCCCGACTCCCTTTGCATCCCCTGATGATTGAGCAGCACCTCTGGACAAAGGGTAGCTAGACTCACCCTGCATCGACTCACTCACCCCAGCACCATCCTCTTCCACAGGGGCCTGCCCCTTATGGGAAGGTCTCCTACCCACAGAAACTGAAACTTGGGGAGCACGGCCACCTATCATCCTCTCTGCATAGTGGAGCACTCCAGTAAATTCCCACCTTAGCTTTCCAAGGTGGATCTCTGAATCATACCTTCCCCTGATCTTTTCAAAAGGAATACCTAGTATCCCCTTGCAGTAAGAGCCATAACTGGTAAACATCCCCTGGGGAATACACAATAAAGGCTCGCCCTCACTCCAAACCCCAAGAATCTGGGTAACATCCTCAAGGGTAGGGGCAAGCTCGCCACATCGTAGCGGAATGGAACAGGTCTCTAGTCTATATCTGAGACAACTCCGTAATCAAAGCACGATCTAAGCTAAAAGGCCTGATCCGGCAGACCTCCTATAAACCAATTCGGGCAAGAGCCTGCCTCTGCCCAGGAGTCAACAATGCCGCCCATTTGCGAATAGCAAATAGATGAGATCTACAGTCAACGAAAAACCCCTACAAATATATATATGTATAAAAAAGTAAAAATAAAAATGGGGGGAGGATTCATCAAGCTAGAGCCATCAAGTTCTCATGCTTCATAAACAAAAAAACAAAAAAAAATCACCTCACTATAACGGGATTTGCATACAGGGGAATTCTGGTCATTCTACACTCGGCGGTATTTTACAATCAGAAGGGTTGTGTGGTTATCCTAACATCCCTAAACTAGGGGGGCAGAACTAGACATTCAAAATTACGCCGGAAAAATAAAGTTCACACTCAAGGGTATTTTAGTCATTTTGCACTCAGGGGTATTTTGGTCATCTTATATCCAAAAGCATAGTATGGTCAACCTACCATCCCTAGTTTATGGGGGCAAAAACATTCATTCAAAATTACTCCCGAAAAATAAAGTTCACACTCAAGGGTATTTT
This sequence comes from Amborella trichopoda, assembly GCF_054954075.1. Lineage (NCBI taxonomy): Eukaryota > Viridiplantae > Streptophyta > Magnoliopsida > Amborellales > Amborellaceae > Amborella > Amborella trichopoda. The sequence continues at coordinate 19,944,917 of NC_142343.1, read as the reverse complement.
GGTCATTTTGCACTCAGGGGTATTTTTGTCATTTTACACCCAGAAACACAGTATGGTCATCTTACCATCCCTAGATTATGGTTTTAGAAACAATAATTCAAAATTACCCCCAACAGGTAGTGTTTACACTAAGGGGTATTTTTGTCATTTTACACTCGGGGGTATTTTGTTCATTATCGATCCTAGCCCATTCTGAACATGTCCACATCATTGGCTAATCATCCTCACCAAGGCTATCTCAAACCATCTCAACCTAACTCCTAATGATCTGGGCTTTTAATTGAACAGTTCACAAGCATGTCAGAAGCATTTTTGAATGAAGATTTCAGGCATGTCTGTGCATCTTTTTCGAAAAAAATTTGATCACAACAAAAGTATTCTATGAAATATTTCCAAGTCACCTTTTATTTCAGAAATTTGAAAACAATATTATATATTTTTAGGCCCTTCCAAGTTGAAGCAGGTGATGAGCAATCCTCAAAAATACCAACATCCATTAGAGCATTTCGTCAAACATTTCAAAAGTTGGAGGCTTACCTTCTCTCGCCCCTTTGTTCTTGAAATATTACCCGATCCGAGCGTCCAATGACATTCCTCGTTCTCCATTCTCGACAATCAGTCCAATTTTGGTATGAAATGGAATTTTGGCAAGAAAAACCCAAGAGGTGTAAGGGTTGGAAAGTTTGAAATAAAAAAAAAAAGCAAAAAAGGGGGGGTGAGACCCCAAAACCAGTGAAGGAAAAATGGGGAGGGGCACCCCTTTTATTTAGAAACCCACCTGGGCTTGGCGGCATTCCTTGTGCCGCCCCGGCGACATGGTGCATCTCGTTCAACCTGGCCCCGAGCAGAACGGTCCAACCTGGGCCCAAGAAGCACGGTTCATGCTGCCCAAATTTTGTTTTAAAATATATATATATATATATATATATATCCTATGGGCATCACGTCACGTGTCGCCCACCTCAGTTATTAAATAAATAAATTAAAAAAAAAACAAGAATTATATGGGTGGCACGTCTTGTGCTGCCCCGAGCGACACAGTCTGTGTCGCCCAACCTTGGGCGGCACGAGACGTGCCCCCAAAAACCTAATTTAATAAAAAATAAAAGAAATAAAAAATTTGCATATAGGAGGCACACCTTGTGCCGTCCGGACGACACGACCCATGTCGCCCACCTCATTTAATCAAAAAAAAAAAAACAAGTCAGAGGTCTAGGCGATTCTGTACCCGGACACCAGCGGCACGCCCCGTGTCGCCCACATTTTCTTGAGAAATCTTTTTTTTTTTTTATCCCATTTCAAACAAAAAAAATTGGGGTGGGTGGCACGCCCCGTGCTGCCCTGGCGACACGTCCCGTGTCACCCAAATATTTGTTTTTTGGCAAATTTTGTCCTAGTCTGATCCTAGGACATTTTAATAATAAAAAATCATATTTTTTATAAAATAACTTTTTGAAATAAGTTGTTTCCAAATGATTTTTAAGCACATTGGTTTCGGACATCCTATCAGGCGTTCCATGGTGGCATGAGACTAAACTGCCAACCAATTTTCAAAAATAACAATTTCAAAAAAATAAAATCAAAAGGAGAGAACGCCCATTGGTCGCATGAGCCTAAATTGCCAACCAATTTTCTAGAAAATTTAAAAATATTCAAGTAAATAAAAACGTTCCACGGTGGCATGAGCCTAAACTGCCAATCAAGTTTCCAAAATTTCAAAAAAAAAAAAAAAAGACAACGCTCCTTGGTGGCATGAGCCTAAACTGCCAATCAAGTTTCCAAAATTTAAAAAAAAGATAAACTAAAATAAAAGACAACGCTCCTCGGTGGCATGAGCCTAAACTACCTACCAAAGTCCGATCCAAGGCACAACCACCTGTTTCAATGGAAAAATATCAAACTTGTGCGACATTAAAGAGCAGAGACATGAAAAACGTCAAACTCGTGCGATGTTAAAGAGATGAGACAAGAAAAACATCAAACTCGTGCGACGTTAAAGAGCCGAGATAGGAAAAATGTCAAACTCATGAGACGTAAAAGAGCCGAGAAAGGTAACGTCTAACCCCGTCTGACGTAAAATGTCAAATGTGTTCAGGGCACAACCACCCTGTTCAATGTGTTCAGGGCACAAGCACCATGTTCAATGTGTTCAGGGCACAACCACCCTATTCAAATGTAGCCCCGTACGATGCTAAAGGTCGGGTATATCCAATTCAACGTCAAACTCGTACGACGTAAAGGAGCCGAGACAGGTAATGTCTAGCCCTGTATGACATAAAATGTCGGATGTGTTCAGGGCACAACCACCTTGTTCAATGTTGTTCCGGGCACAACCACCCTGTTCAATGTGTTCAAGGCACAACCACCTTGTTCAAACGTCTATCCCCATATGACGTAAAAAGGTCGAGTGTATGGTCCATCGCTGCATGACGCTAAACTTCTTAGCGAATTCTATGATTGCAGAAGTTAAAACTGCTAACCAACTTTGTTTTTCAAAATATCTTTTACTTTTCAAAATTTTCACTATATGTCTGTGATTTCAAAAACTTTAACTTCTTTATTAAAATCGTAACATGTCCCTGCTCCAGGTTCTATTTTCAAATCTCCCCCTAATTTCAAAATTTCTAAAACATTTTCTAAAATAAAGGAGCTTGGACACTCGTATATGATGAATACTACGTTTGCCACGATGGCTGCTTGCTGTGTCATCTCTCACTTCAGATTCGGCCAGACAAGTCTCTTCCTATAGAAAGCCTTTCCCTATACACAACCGTAGGAAACCCTAAGGAGATCAAACAAAATGCCAGGGTTAAAAATTCAAATTGTAAAAACCCCTGAAGTTAAGTGGCATGGCCCGAAAATCCAACTCAAGTTTCAAGGTTGTGTAACTCGTCGACATCTTAGGCCGAAAACCCTAGGAGGAAAATGCCCTAAGTGGGTGAGCTCGATGAGTGCAATGACTTGGAGGGATTAGTTAGTGTGCCCCCTAACCACGTGACTTCAGGACAAAATTTAAAATGTTTGCTTTATCTTTGACTTTCACCTTCCCCTCGAAGGACAGGGAACGCCAAAGTGTCCACTTCTTTGCGACTCACCTGTCTCCCGAAGGACAGGGAGTGTCAAAGAGGGGCAATTGTAGACACCCATTTTAAATCAAGTAAATTATGTGGTTTTTTTAACCCTTAAAACCACACTTAACCTAGTAAACCCAAATCCATTGTTCAAATAGCCTACCTCGTGACCCAGAACCAATTGGCTTGCCCAGAACCCTGTAGAAACTCTGTTTTGACCCAGATTTCTTTAAATGCCCTGTTTTACAAAAAAAGCATTAAAAATAGCAAAAAGAATATGTTTTGACCCAAATTTTCTCTGAGAGCTTCACAAGAGGCTGAAAAACACACCAGAAGTGAAAATTCCCAATTTCAACAAAAATTGATGTGTTCGACAAGGGGCATGTCGCCCAGATCAGGGACCCTCAAAAGTTGGACCTTTTAACCAGGGATTTCCTTGTTACCATGCTTATCATTCCCAACGAATCCTCCCCCCACCCTTTAGCATCTTTCTGGGACCATTTAGAGGGAGACGGAGAGAAAAACGAGATGGACTTCAGAGATAAAAACCCTAGGAGAGAGATAGACTTCAAAAAAAGAGGAAACGCACGCTAGAGAGAGAAAAACCCTAGCAGAGGAAAAGAAACAGAAGAGATAGACATGGAAAACCTGAGGGAGTTACAGGAGAGAAAACCGTGGAAATTGCATCAAGAAGCCTGAGTCCCCTAAGAGAAACCCTAGATCTACTCTTAGGACACAGATCAGAGCTACCCTTAGGGCACAAAATCCCAAATCAAGGCCTTCACACCTAAGGGACTTGCTGGCTAATATCCGGATCAGAGAGACAAAAGAGAACCAGTTTTGATACAGGTGAGGCCCAAAAGGCTCGGGTGTCCCGGGCCATCCGGCCTGGTTTGGTATCATTCTCAACCGTCTCTCCTTCTGCATTTCTTCACTGATTTGTTTTATTTTGATTTTTTTTTATTAATTCGCTCTAACAATCGTATTTTGATATCATGGATCATGCTAGCTCCATCACAAATTTGAGAGCAGATCTACTCGTTTCTGAGTAGTTCTAGCCTCAAATCAGAATTCGATTTGTCCCACCTTCTCTGCTATTTCATTTTCATCATTTTAAGGTGTGAGATCTGAGAGACCTTCATTTCAAGATCTCCGGATTTTGCATGGTAAACAAACGGGAGTGGTGTGCTTCTTCTAAAATAGCCCTTTTTACCTTCTCATTGTCAGGGATACAAACCCGACCATTAAATCTTAATATATCATCATTGCCCAGAGTAAAATCCTCGTTACCTTCTGACTTTATTTCCTCCGAAATTTTCATGATCTAAGGACGGATCCGCTGAAAGAGATGGGGCTTTATTCTTATACACGAAATTATTCCTTTCCCATCATCATGGAGCAGAGTTGGGTGTCATTCTACTACATTTTCTAGTAATTTCATCTCTCAAACGGCGATAACAAAATGCAATGCACATAAAATCACCAGGTATCAAGTGAATCCTCCAATATGCTCTTCATCATTCAAAAAATAATATGATAAAAAAAGTTTAATATACAATGCCCAATTCACAATCATCTTACTTAAGTTAGAACAGTAAGGACAACAGATCACAGTCACAAAACTAGTAAGGCCCTACCCTCGAATTAGAAGTTCTATTGCTCACGTTAAGCCAATCCTTGCTTCTTAAAACCTCTACCCTCATTCAAGAGGGAAGATAATGACAAGTGGGTGTGGTGCCCCACATCATAATTCCCTCATACACACACACACACACACACACATATCCCCAAGCGCTTTGGGGTTTTCGATAGGCAGTGGCCATGCAAGACACGACCCTCTCCTTATGCCCTTCTGGCGAGAGAGCGTTACACTACCATTGGGTGACCCAATGCGTAGTGCCCATATAAATTTGGGGGGTGCCTCCCAATTATTCACATCCTGACTCCAGTCCTATCATGGGGAGATAGGGGAAGATCACAGCTGTGGACACCATCATTCACACAGTAGGTGCCCTTCCCATCAGGCAGCTGTCAGCACCATCATTCACACAGTAAGTGCCCATTCATACATCACATAAGCAACACGGTAGCATCATTCACACAATAGGTACCCCTTTCTCATATCACATAAGCAGCATGATACCATCATTCACACAACAGGTATCTATTCACATATCGCATGAGCAGCATGATACCATCATTCACACAGTAGGTATCTATTCACATATTGCATGAGCAGCATAGTATTATATTTTGACGATATCAATTTTCCATCATGATAGCAGCACTATCAAATTAGATAGTTGCATATCACATTTAAGCAATCTCATAATCACATTTCCATAGTAATAACGACATTATTTCAGTTAAGCCTTACAGCTCGATTTCCTGCCATCAAGGGCAATAACATATGATCACTATTAGGGCGGTAACGTTTAGACCGTTTAGAGTTTGAAGATAATTCCAAGACCAATTTTGTACTAAACGCATCTATCCTTCAAATGGGATTGGTTTGAAGATAATTGGACTCTATTTGGCCTCTTAAAGGTTCAAAGAGGTGAGGGTTTACTAGTTGCACTCTGCGGTGCACAGGGGCAGCGACATACCCTGTTTCATATTACTATAACTCCTAAACAGTGAAGCAACTTGTAACGGTTTCAAAATAAAAGTGAGCCAAGATGTACATATTTTAAAAAAAATCTAATTTGAAAGCATTTGGATTTCATTTGGTGGTTTAAAGATTGGCGACAAGCGAGGTGAGAGTTTAGAAGTTTTATCAACACTGTCCACAATGACATTCCTTCATAAAACAAAGTATAATTTTCAATCTAAGAAGAATTTCATAATAATTTCTCATGAAAATTTTAGCCCATTCAAAGATCTTTCAAATGGATGTGGTTTGGCCAAAAATGAACCTCGTTTGGTTAGTTAAAATCAATGACCAAAGTGGTATTAGTGAAAAATCCAGGAAAATAGTCAACTGTGATATACCTTCTTATTTTGAAACATAACTTCATTTTTGTAAAGAATTTAAACAGTGGTAAAAAAAGAAACATTTTACTGGACTCATACATATTTTCAACGGCAGTAATTTGAGGTCTATCGAACCCTATTTGACTGTTCAAAAGTCTCCTTCAAGCACACACATAATTCTCGAATTTCACAGTGGCATATAACATGTCTCAAGAACACATTCCATGACCTTCATTTCTTGGTGAGGAACATGAAAACAACCATTCTCTCATGATGTACACATACAACATGCATTTCTTACATAATCTAATAATCATACATTCATTCGCAACATCCACCATTATCATAGGACAAAACCCCAAAATATTCAGTGAAAAAGGCATAATGATTTTCTACATCACATATACTTCCATTACTCACTACACATGCATATATCCCCGTGCATCCTTATGACTGCAATGCAATGGTGATGGATCCACTTACTTAAACAACAATGGTATCCTCTCCACTTCTCTTCTCATAGTTCTCACCCGCTCAACAATGGCTGCCTACCAACAGTCACTGCTCCAAACCTTGCCTTAGTGAGAGAGACATGAGGGAAAAATGAGTGGCATGGGTTAGAGAAGAGGGTTAAGTACTCTTGAAGGTGGGGTGGCTATCCAAGTGGCGCCAAAAGCCTGCAGGGGCAACACTAGTAGTGCCTTTCGGTGACACCACCCGTGTCGCTCAGTTGTAGTGGTCTCAGAAAACTTTTGAGACCCCATAGACCTCTTCTAGAGGCTGTTGGTTCCCTGTTCACCAATTTGTGGTTTAAAATGAGATTTTTAAAATACAAAAAAAATATTTTGCTTCTGATAGGTCTGTTTTCCTGGCTTTTTTATTTTATTTTAGTTTGTTAATTTTGATTAAAATCATGTTTTCCCTGCTTTCACCATGCTTAGAATAATTGTGTTACATCAAAGTTAAAAAGATAAAAAAATTAAAAAAAAAAAAAATTACATTGAGGATTGCTTGCACCCTCCCTGAACCATGTTCCATTCGAGTCACTATCGACTTGGGCAGCGCATGACTTAGCACGGACTAAGCTTGGTCTCAATGTCTTGATTGTACCTTCTTAGGGGTTGCTTACCCCTCCATCTATACTGTGCTTCGAGCAAAATTCGCCTCGAAGCGCGGATCGCTAGGCACAATTAGTGACAAGCGCTCACTTTATTCCTTCATTCCATTGTGTGCTTGAAAATTATTTTTGATTGCATGCTTCTTTACACACTCCAGCACACACCGGACCGAGAATGCCTGGAAACCAACAAACAAATATTTCAAAAACCATCAAAATCCGTGTTAATGGCATGAGGGGAACCTAGCTTTGAGAGTCGAGGTGGTTGGGATTCGCGTAGCTTTAACTGTGAGCTCCCCTCCGTAATCCTTTGCCTCCAAACTCCGTGTATAGTAGGACCTAGTGAAAATCCTATAACATGAGGCCAAGGCCTATGTGGGGACCTATATCAGCCTAGCCGCATTTCATTAGTTAGGAGCCCACTCGCAAGCCAAGCCTACCTATAATCTAGGTCAAAAGTTATTGTGTGGTGTGCTTGCTTTTTTCTATTGGTTAATCTTAGATCCTAGTCCGAACCCGTTTTTGGTCCGAGATGAACCCTCTGGGTCCAAGTCCAAGCTTGTACCCAGCTTAGCCCAGGTCTGAATAAGGTTTTGTCTTGGTCCGAACTTAAGATCCTCTCGGTCCAAGTCGAAGGCTCGTTCCTAGCTCACCTTTGATCCAGTCCGGGTCCATACCTAGTCTGATCATCAAAACTCTCTGGGTCCAAGTTCAGGCTTATACCCAACTTAGCCCAAGTCCGAACCAAGTTCACACCCAGGTCCGAACCTAGGCCCCCTTTTGGTCCAAGCGAGGGGGCTCATATCTAACCTTGATCCAATCTGGGTCCATACCTGGTCTGATCATCAAAATTCTCTGGGTCCAAGTTCAGGCTTACACCTAGCTTAGCCCAGGTCTGAACTAGGTTTCCCCTTGGTCCGAACCTGGGCCCCCCTTCTTGGTCCAAGCTTAGGGTTTATGCCTGTCTCAACCTTGATCTAGTTCGGGTCCACACCCAGCCTGATCTTTAAAACTCACTTGGTCCAAACCTAGGCTTGCACCCAGCTCAGTCAAAGTCCAAACCAGGCTCACACTCAAGTCCGAACCTAGACCCACTCTTGGTCCGAGCCAAGACTCGTACCCATCTAGTCTAGATCTTAGCATAGTTCTTAGCTTAGAATTTCTTCAAGGACTAGACTAGGCTTACCCTAGTTCAAAGTTTAAACCAAAACCCATCAAGTTTAGCAAGTTTCATCCAATCTAGTTCTAGCCTAGATCTTAGTTAGGACTTTTCCCCTAGAGCCACATTAGGTCTTTCTTAAGTCATCGAGTCTAGATCTCACCCTTAGTCTAAGAGTCATGACCCAGGATCAAAGCAAAGTAAGGTCCAACCCTATGGCCTCAGCTCAGCCTAGATCCCGAGAACCTAGTTAGTTTGAGAGGTACCGTCACAGTGCTCCCTCACAATTCATAGCCCTCGTGTCAGTAAGCCGATTCTCGACCCACATGGAATCAAACTTAACCATCCAAGCCGCCTTTAGGGCCATCATTTGGAAGTCACGAGCCAACAGCTTAATAATGTTCGTAATACCTTGAATAGTTAAGGGGTCAGGCCGAGGGCAATCCTCCAAGACATAGGAGTTAACCTCAAATCCAATCGGCACAACAAGAATAAGGCCCCAGCCCAAATCTCTGAGTTAGCTGATCTCAGTCGTGTGAACCCCGATGGTCAATTACCAGCCCAACATTCTAGTCTTGGCAATCAGCCAGTTAGTAGGCGAGTGGGTTCACATACAACTAGGGAAAGTCTACCCAAGCAACCCATTACCAGTAAAGATCAGGGTTTTAACCTAACTCGATATAAAGACAATCCTAAGGTGCATGCTTACTTTCTTGATCTGCTGAATAGAGAGTACACCATCCAGCATAGTCAATCTGGAAACGTTATGTCAGAAGTTCAAGCCATAGGTCAAGCCCAACATTTTGGCTCGAACCAGGGCGATCCTAGGGTTGTTAGCTTGCCAATCCAACCCACTACGGGCTAGGGGTCTAGTTTTAATCATCACTCGAGCTCAAGACTATCTAGAGGGCAGACTCCCTCTGGTAGTCGTTATGGCATTTCTTCACTCTTTCAGTCAAGTGCTGGGGTAAGAGAATACCCTAACCTTAAGGATAGATCATCCAATCAAGGTCAGGGTCAAGTAGACCTAGCCACCCAAGATCAGAGGTCTAGTCGTCATAGCAGCTTTAGTCGTCCATCCCAGTTAAGTGGTGATCCTATCCTGTAGACCTCCTTGCATAACCAAGTTATGCAACCTGCGAGTAATGGGTATGCTCTGACCCAATTCAACTCGGGTGAGTCTACAAGCCGACAATCAACACATCAAGTTCAAAACATTCCTCAGGCTCAGTCCTTAGGGCAACCCACTATATGGGCCCAACAGCCAGTTTATACGTACCACATACCACAAAGTCACATTCAACAGACCATACAACCGAGCCATCTCACAGCTATAATGACGGCTCCATTTGCTTGTATGAAACATCTCCAAGACTCTTTAGAGAAAATGGGAATTTGGGATTTCTCAACTTTTAAAGCTTATGTATAAGAAATTCTAAGACACCTAGAAGATCTACCAGTGGGGTTTGTGATGCCACAATTCAGAAACAAATTTTCAAGGAAAGACGATCATGAGGCACACATCAACGCTTACGTATTGATGGTTCACACATGGCGATACCGACCCAACCAACTTAAGGTCATGTTCTCGCATAGCTTATCAAAAGAACCATTGATGTAGCACCGAAGATTCATGAAGGATGACCCTCAAGCAACTACTGATGAAATGTTTAGGCAATTTTTCTCCTGCTATAGTGGAGGAATGACAAGACCCATCACCCTTGGTGAGTTAACTTCCACCAAACAAAAGTTGGACGAGTCTCGTTCCCTGTTTATAACCAGATTCAAAGCGGCTGCTATGCGAGTCATTTAAACTCCACTCCCTGAAGCCGCGAAGGTAAGCATGGCATTACCAAAATATGTCACATTCTTCAGTATGGGGGGCAGCCCCTTACTCATTTGATGTTATTCTTGAAAGAGGATCGTGATATGAACGAGCCAAGGAAGATAAAGCCGCAGTCGAAAAGCCCTCTCAAGAAGGTTGAGGTGAACATGATCAAGAAAAGAAATCCTTCCACAAACCATTCACAAGAAAAGACTAAAATTTATTCTACCACATGGAGAATGCAGACTTCCACACTAAGGGAATTCACTCCCATTGATGAGCCTATGATTGATGTCATAAAGAAGTTGCTTACGGCAAGTCTCATAGAATTACCGATAGAAGCCAAGATTCCTCCTTTTTATAGAGGCAATACATCTCGATGGTGCAATTGGCATCAAAACTATGCCCATGGAATTGAGGAATGTCCTTTTAGGCATAAAGTTTAAGATCTCATCGATAACGACATGATAAGTGTCAAAAAGGAAGATGTTGATGGCAAAGAAGAACCAGAAACTCTAGATGTCTCGACAAAGAATACTGATGTCAACCTGATTAACTCAAGAGAATCACAAGCTGTGTCCTAACCCGAAGAACATCCACAAAGGCCTTGGAACACAAGAAGAAATCAACTGGAAATCTAGTAGATGAAGAACAAAACGAGCATAACCTCACCCAGGAGTTAATGACTAAGGATACTCAAGATCAAAGCAGTGAAGATGACCTTAGCTCCAAGCCCATAACAAAAGAGAGGGGAAAAGAAAGGGGTATCACATATGGAATTCCACTCCAAGATACACTCCAAAAAATGGCACAAGAAATCCCCATCATCAAGAGTCACACTAGAGCATATGAACCCTTCAACCCTTACTTCCAAGTTAACACAATAAATGGTTCATACGTGTGTGCCAATGAATCAAACGCGCAAGTGCAATATGAACTCAAGCATAAGCTCAGCCAAGGTTTTGAAGCTATGGATTCCCAAGCCCATGATGACAAGAAAAACCTTAATTATGGGACAATAACTCGTGAGGAGGCTAATGAACAAGCGCTAAAAGGAAGCCCTTCACCTCAAAACCTTGACGACCCACCTAAGTGGGATCGATATGATGAGGACGGTGTGCTAGAAATTGATGTGATCCAGATCAACGAGAAGGGATCATCTTCCAAACATGGGGTCAACACCACAAAGTCCCCCATTATGCTTCTAAACAAGGGGCCAACACCTCAAATATCAAAAGAAGTCGAACCTTTGAAAATTCTAAGGGGCCCACTTGGGCCACCTTCACCAAACTTGTTCGCCCACCCACCTATATGGGATGTAGATCCAAGCTTAGAAGATTTAACCGATTCACCTCTCAAGGTGAACCCAGTTATAGATGATAGAGGAGCAAAGAGCCCAAATTTGACTATTCTCAAAGATTTGGCATCTTCACTAGAGTTGATAGAGCTTGAACCTTTGGAAATTCTAAGGAGCCCACATGGGCCACCTTCACAAGATTTCTTAAATGATCCACCAATCTAGGATCAAGAATTGAATATTGAAAAGTCAACTATATTACCTCCTCAAGAGGCAAACTCTTTAAAAGTCATTAACGACATGAGCACAACTCCGATAACCAGAGCACCACCATATCAAGAGAATTCATCATGCGAAGAACAAGTTCTCAACAGAATAGAAAGCCCAGCAGGGGCAACCCCATTAAAATATTTAATATAGACAAACTCCTCTCATGAAGAGGATACATTAGGGGCAACTAATGAAATTGAACCCTTGTTTGTTGATTCCCAACGCGCCATAAAGCCATTTAATATAACATGGGCAACTAATGAGATTGAACCCTTCTTCGTTGACTCTCAACATGCCGTAAGGCCATCTAATACCAACTCAAGCACTCTTCTTGTGTGAGAGACTCACCTAAACTCGAGCACTGAAAATGAGCCTACTATAGAGTTAACCCCCGAAAAGAAACACAAAATTTGCAATGAAAGATAATCGAAAAGGAGTTGGGTGATCACTCATCCTTTTGTAAATAACTGAATGAAGCATTCATGCCTCACACTTCAAGTACTCCATTAACAGGAAAACCCTAATGAGCCTATCCATCAATACAGAAGACTGAGGGATTAGGAAACTGAAAGTGATGTTTAGTCACAAAATCAAGGTTCAAGTGGAGCAGTTTAAAGGAAAAGTTCAATAGAGATTCATCAACTATTATCAAAGAGATTTTAGATGTAAACCTGGGTCAACGGAAATCAGAGGAAGATGATATTAGAACCTCCCTGCCACTTGGAGGAGGGAAAGATGATCGAATTCTTAAATGATCTTAATGTGAATTGTTAAAAAAAAAAAAAAGGGGGCACCTTTGACTCTTCTTCCTCTTCCCCCTCTTCCTTTTTCATTGTTTTCTTCTTCCAAAAAAAAAAAAAAAAAATCCTCTGAGCTAAAAATATGAAAGGAATCCCAAGCGTTGGAAAAGAGGTTACTGGGCTGAATACTTGAAAGGGACCCTGGAGTAACAAAAAAAAAATCCGCTGGGCTGAAAATTCGAAAGGAACCCCAAGCGTTGGAAAAAAGCCTACCGGGTAGAACACTCGAAAGGGACCCCAAAGGTGATGAAAAAGAAGTTCTCTCCTTCCTTCGACTCTCCAAATTCTTTTCTCTCTAAATATCTTATCTTCCTCCCCTTGAGTCGAAGTGGTGTTAAAAGAAAATCAATAAGCATTAGGCTGGCGGAACATTGTTAAGGACCTAGATCGTCTGTAACTTCGAAAGATAAGTGGTGGAGAAACGAAATCAGAAATACAAAGAGATTCTGAACACCCAGGGGCATATCCTGTAATTTCAAGACTCTGTTTCGCTCAAAACTCCAGAGAACTCTCCTTGAATTGCAACACAAGGGCTGAGGTTGGAAGATAAAGAAATACTTGATGATTCCTCGTTCCGAAAATTCATGCAAGGACCCAATATGCTTACATAGGCTCTACCAAATGGGTCACAAGTGGTTAAACTGTAAGACCTACATTAAAAAAAAAAAAACCCAACCGGTTGTATGAGTATAACTACCGACTACATCGTCAATCGCTGCATGACGTTAAATTGCTTAGAGGACTCTTTGGTTGCAAGAGTTAAAACCGCTAACAAATGTTTTTCAAAATTTCTTTCTCTTTTCAAAATTTTCACTATATGTCTTGTGTTTTCAAAAACTTTAATTTCTTTGTTAAAATCATAACCTGTCCTTACTCTGGGTTCTATTTCAAATATCACTCTATCTTCAAAAATTCTACGAAGTCTTTCAAAACAAAGGAGCTCGGACACCCGTATATGATGATTACCCCGTTGCCGCGATTACCTCGTTGTCGCGATTACCGCGTTGCCGCTATTACCGCGTTGCCGCGATTACCGCGTTGCCGTGATTACCGTGTTGCTACCTTGTCTCTATCTTTGGAATCGACCAGACAAGTCTCTTCCTATGGAAAGCCTTTTCCTATAAAAAGCCTTAGGAAACCCTAAGGAAATCAAAGAAGATGCCAGGGTTAAAGAATTTCAAATTGTGAAAAGCCTTGAAGTTAAGTGGCATGACCAAAAATCCAACTCGAGTTTCAAGGCTGCGTAACTCACTAACATCCCATACCGAAAACCCTAGGAGGAAAAATGCCCTAGGTGGGTGAGCGCAATGACTTGGAGGGATTAGTTGGTACGCCTTCTGACCTCGTGACCTCAGGAAGAAATTTAAAATATTTGCATTATCTTTGACATTCATCTGCCCCTCGAAGGACAGGGACGACAGAGTGTTTATTTCTTTGCTACTCACTTGTCCCTAGAAGGACATGAAGTGCCAAAGAGTGGCAACTGTAGACGCCCCATTTTAAATCTGGCAAATTATGTAGTTTCCTGAATCCTTGGGATCACATTATCCTAGTAAAATCAAATCCATAGCCCACACAGCCTACCCTGTCACCCAGAACCATTCTGCCTACCCAGTGTAGATACCCTGTTTTGATCCAAAATCTTGTAGACACCCTGTTTTACCAAAAAAAATCATTACAAATAGTAGAAAAATCCTTTTTGACCCAAATTTTCTTTGAGAGCTTCACAAGAGGCTAAGAAACACACCTAAAGAGGATGTTTTTTAATTTGGACAAACTTTGGTATGGGCGACAGCAGGAGTGTCACCCAGCCCAAACTGGGCAACATGCTAATGTCACCCGGGCGACACCACTAGTGTCGCCTAGCCCATTTTGCCTCAAAAAAGAAACTTTCTTTCATGGTTTGATTTCTTACCTTTTTGTGATGATTTTACCATATTTGTTTTGGCGACACTAGGAGTGTCACCTGGGTAACACCACTGGTGTTGCCCAAACCCGAATCCCCAAAAATGGTATTTTCGACTGGAGGATTTGTTAGTTATGGAAAGAAGCCCTTTCCAATAGATCCTTGGCCTTTATGACCTTTTTTCATGGCCATTTGAGGGAGAGGAACAAAGATATTGAGATGAAAACTTGGTGCGCTTATGAAATCTTAACCCTAAACCTGAGAAGCTTTAACGTAAACCTAGGGAATCCTAGTTCTAAAACCATCTCTAGGGCACAACAACCCCTTTCAATCAGAGATCTGCTGGTCAACATCCGAATCAAAGAGGCAAAGAGGACGCCGATTCTGATATGAGCGAGCCCTCGAAGGCTCGGGAGTTCCGGGCCATCCGGCCCGGTTTGGTACTATTTTCTTTCCCTTTTTTTCTTCTTCTTCTTCCTATTGTTTTGATTTTATTTTGATCTACTTTAATAGTGTTTTTAATGTCTTGGATCATGCTGGCTGTACCACAGATTTGAGAGTTGATCTACTCGTTTTTGGGCAGATCTGGCTTCAGACCTGAATTCGATTTGTCCCACTTTCTCTATCACCTTATTTTTATCAGTTTAGGGTGTCAAGATCAGAGAGATCTTCGTCGGAAGATCTGTCCGATTTTCATCGTAAATAACTTTGAGGCGCAAATCTTCTCTGTGTGAAAATTTATGTTCAGTCTTTTCTGGGGAAAAAATTTTGTGATCAGCTTTACAATTATTAGATGAGCACTTCCAAAGAAACTTAAATTTTTAGTACCTAAACACTTGGATCTAGTTGTGTGAGAACTGGGTGGTTTGTTCGATTTAGTATCTTATAGATAATCCATGTACCAAAATTGGATGGCTAGTTGAATATTGAAATTCTAATCTATGTAAAATGGTTCGCTACATCGAGGATGCTGCGACTCCAACATACTTGCAAACAAGGTTTTATCAGACGTAGTAAAAATACTATATGCTCCCGAGGGGCATATAATCTTTTTCACTGCACTGAAAAGTATACAGCTTTGATAGGGACTTTCGCTCCCCGTCCCATCCCTAAATCCCAACGACCACCAGAATCTTTGCTCCTACCCGGCCACCGCCAGAATCTCCGCTCCTCTGCCCTGCCACCACCAGAATCTCCGCTCCTTTGCCTTCACCGGGTCGCAGTCAGGATAGTTAAAGGGGGAGGAGAAGTGATAGGTTTCTGTTATTAATATGGCGGGGGTTGTGGCGGCTGGTGGTGGCGGCGGATTGTTCTTATACCGCCGCCCCTTTTCATCCATGACTCCTCTCCTCAACAATGCAGAATTATCTGTACTTCCTCCTCTTTCTCTCCACTTGTCGACTGCTTCCTCTGCAAAGAGGAGCACGGGCATATGGTGTGGGCCGAGGGACCAGAACCGCGGCCCGCTGGCTCGAGGGCGACTCCTCTCCACTGAAGCCATGCTCGCTATTCAATCCCTCAAGAGGTCACCTAACCTCCTCGCGCAAACCACCTCTCGCCTCCTCAAGGCTGACCTACTTGCTGTCCTCAAGGAGCTCCAGAGGCAAGACCAATGCCACCTAGCCCTCCAGGTATCTCTCTGTTTTGGTCGGTTAACTGTGATTCGAAGTTTCAGTGTGCTTAACTGCGATTCGAACTTCCACACTGCTCTCTCTGTGTCTCTCCACCCTTTTCTTGACTAAACCTTGTTTCTTTCTCCCTCTTCTTCTAACAAATGTTTGTTTCTTTCTCCCTCGGCTCCTAAAAAGTGTTTGAGCTTATTCAGGTATTCGGGGTGGTGCGCAAGGAGGTTTGGTACAAGACGGATTTTGGCCTGTACGCAGAGATGGTCACGGCATTGTCAAGGAATGGTATGACAGAAGAGATTGACAGCCTCATTGCGGATGCCCTGCAAGACAAGTTTGAGACTGACAATCGTGGAATTGCTCGCCTTGTGAGGGCTTTGATAGGGGCGGGAAATGCAGAAGGGGCAGTTAGCATTTATGAGATGACCAAGGGCAGTGGATTCCTTCCTGATGATTTTCTCTTCAGGGTTTTGATAAGAGGGCTCAAGAGGTTGGGTAAACAAGCCCATGCCGCCAAAGTCATGGACGATTTCAGGGAATTCTCGAAAAAATCAGTACTAGTGGGGTATGAGGAGCTGAGCATGGCGGCGTGAGGTTTGCCAAAGATTTGAGTTTTTTTTACTCTTTTCTTGTATTTCTTCGTCTTTGTGATTTTCATGAGGATGTAAATATAATAGTTCAACCTGACTATCTTTCTTTTTTATTGTTCATTTGTTCGTAGAAGTAATAATATAGATGTGAAATTGAAGAATTGGAGAAGGAACATGAATTTCAGGATGGAAGCTGTGCTTTCTTTTTATCATTTGTATGATGATTCATATGGGTTGCAATCTACGTTGGTTGGTTACATGTTTCTGTGCAATATAAAGCTCTTTATATTTTTTTTTCTTTGATGTTATTTTGTTATTCTTTTGGTTTCTCGAAGTTGGTATTGGATAGAAGAGCCTCAACAATCCTCTATAACCAAGTTTTAATCAATTTGGTGCAACTAAATAAGCTTTGGCTCGAACAGGATGATGTCGGGGATGAACCTGGAGTTCCCTTACTCATCCTGTTTGTTTCCTTTAGAACGTCCATGCTTCCTGATGAAATAATGTCGTATACAAGCAGAGTGTGTGGCTTCTTTTGAACTGAAAGTTCATTAAATCCTTTCAAACTTGTTATAAACAAGAAAGAATGCTATTATTTCAGTGCTCCATTACAATGTTTAAGATGTCATTCCGGACAATGAGAGGTGTTTCCAAAAGGGAATCAGAATTTTGATTTTCAAACTATTGGGAGTTTTATAAGATCTCAGGGCTTTTGGAATGATGGTCAGGGTGGTGGAGCCACGACGTTTCCAATCCCACCTGGTACCATATCAAAAGAAAAAGAAAAAAACATATCAAAGAAACAAAAAATAGAACTGTTGGGATCTCTGTCTTTTAACAGTCTCCTTATTAATCAATCAGCAAAATTTGCAGCCCCACTAGTGTGGGTCCACTCAGCATGTGTTAATCATCTGCCTCTTCCTTCCAATGTCCTTTAAATCCTTTATTACTGATATGTTGGTAAAGTTGGCTTTGGAATGCATTATGCGGGTTACAAAAAGTTCGGAACATTTAGTAGCAGGTAGTGTCTTACTAACTTTATTCCCCAATAATCCCTTTCTATGTTACTGCAGTATTACATTATCTTAAACTGCTTTGTTGTGGCTTTGGTCCATGTCAGTTTCTGACTGCCGTGCTTCTTCATTTTGATTAACTTTCGAGCTGTTACTTCTTGCAAAGAGGTACTAATTGATTTTCTGAACTTTAGATGGTTTTCTGTAGCATAAAAGCTACTCTTCTGCCAATATAAAAACATATTGCATTTCGATATGATATTTGTTCAAATTGGAAATATTCCTTCTTAGACATATCTGAGGGTTCTTGTTCTTCACCTAAATCATTACCTTGCTGAAAGCCATGTCGATTCAGATCCAATGTGATGCTGCTTCCACTCAATGTTCAAGAAGACTGGGGTGGCTGCCTGTGAAGTCCCACCTGGGTGGCTGCCACTGTGGAGAGAGCTGTTTTTTTTGTTTTTTTTGGTTGGGGTAGGGTGCGGGCAGGGGGGGGGGGGGGGGGGGGAGGGGGGCGTGTTTGGGGTTCGGGAATATATTTTCAATTTCGCATTAAAAATAAAAAACATAGCCAAACATAGAGTAATATTCCCAAGTTTGTATTATAAATTAGAAACAAAGCCAAACACAGGCAAAAATATATTATAAATTTTCAAATTTGCGTTCTAAATTAGAAACACAGCCAAATATATAATAATCACTAAAATAGCAAACCCTTCCCCCCCCCCCCCTCCCCCTTCCCAAAAAATAAAAATAAACACAAGAAAATGATAGAAAAGCATAGCATTACATAATATTCACAAAAAAAAAAAAGTAGTTTTTGGGGGACAAATCGAGTTCTCTAGGGTTTTGGGGGGCCAAAATTCCCCCAAATCCTCTTTCCCCCGTTTAAAGGGGGTGGGAATTACATTTTTTACCCTTTGGCAAGGGCAATTTCCGCCCTTTCCAAAGGCCTCTGGATGCGCCCTGCGCTATGCGCCTGCCCAGATTACCATCTCTTGCCTTTCTGTGCATCTCATGAATAAACTCTGAAAATGAAGCTCTTCATTGATGGGTCTCTCCTAAATAAAGTTTTTTCTTCATCAAGAGATCAGATTGGGAAAGGATGGGGCATAACCTATTCACCGAGTTTCATTTGAGACACAAAACAAGACCTGTTCGCTGACCCTGTGTAGATGATATCCTAGGGATAGTTGCGAAGGACGATTAATTGTTCAGTTTTCCTTGAAGGTTGGAGATGCTAAGATGTCAGAATGAGAGTTCTGAAATTGAAAACAGCAACGCTATATTGTTTGAGACTGCATCATAAAATCATCCATAATTGGCCCCCAACTATTTTTTGAGAAATTGTGAGAAACTTTCTTGACCTGGTGCACTAGTCTGAGGAATGCTCTCTATGACTTTGGAAATTTCCTTCCTGGTAGTAATTAGAGTAAGCTTTTCATTATTTTCTTGAGCATTGGACTAGAAAGAGTGGATTGATCATTACATATCTTTGAAGATGATAGCGTCTTTCAAAGAGATTAAACACGGCAGTGCTAGTCATTGACTTGTATGTCACTATTTAGTATTACTTTTTTTAATATAGTTTAGATTTATATGAATAGGTCTGCATGTTCTAGCCGACAAGAGGAAGTGCTGTTTTATCTTCCAAATATGGTCTGTGAGTATCACCTAAGGACCGAAGGCAACCTGAGTCGCAGATGATTAATTTTTCACCTTAACTGTTTGATGTTCTTATAATCTTTGTAAAGGATTAAAACAAGTCCACTGATAGCAAATGGGATCCCAAGGAATTCTGTATCATAAGCCTTATCTGCCACATTTGATAGCCACCTTCAAACTGAGTTAAGAATTTTCCTAGTTGTAACCATCTTTCGAACATGAAGTTCTGATATTGTTACAGCCCTCGTTTCCACATGCATAAATCAGATCGCAATTCCCTTCTCAAAGTTGTCTTTTCAGCTCCACTGATACTCCAAAACAGGGTTTACTTGTTAAATAAATAACTAAATAAATAAATGAGAAAGCAAGTTGAGCAGAGTGAGGTTGGGTGCTTTGAGTTCTAGTAGGTTTATGGGACCTCTCTTAAACTTTTCCGTGTCTGACAGTAAGTGATATATATGAGGATCCTGCATCCTATGAAGAGTGCTTTGAGGACTGCATCGTATAAAGTGATGATGGTAAGGAGGAGGTCTCTTCATGGAGAGCTGCCTTCCTCTTCCCTTGAAACCCGATTTAACATAAGTGTAAAAGGGTTGCCAGCTATGTAACAACCAAATGCATGTCTGACAGGTTTAAAACTGTCAGACAGAAACAGTATCAGATGTGTGCTTAGTTGACATGGCATGCGACATGCAATTATATGCATCAGTGCCAGAATGTTGAGACCATAGTTGTTGGGAGTAGGAGCAGGTGCGGGTGTGGGTGCGAGTGCGGGTGCGGTTGTGGGTGTGGGTGCAGGGGTGCGAGTGCGGGAGCCCGGGATCGGCACTTGGCTAAAGCTCCCTACCCTAGCGATCTTGTATATATGAAGTTATGAACTACATGTAAATGGGAGTGTAGGGGGAGCTCCATATATATATATATATCTAAAGAGGGTGTGATTTATATACAACGAACTAACCAAGGCCCTAAACAGTCAAAGTAGGGTGCACCTTTAATTAGTGTTGAAAGACGTTTCAATACTAGAAATCTTTGTGATGATCTGAAAATTTATTTTCATATCTAATTATAAAATTTAATGCTTAAAAAATTGTGTACATAGGGTCGATCTATGAACACTTGAAAATCCTGAAAATTGAAGGTCCGAAAATGCATTACAAGATGCACTATATCCAAGACTTAAAATCCTTTTTTTCTCATGTCCATGCATCTTGAGGTCAAGATGATCAATTTGAGGATTTTTGGGCATCAAATCAACCTCCTCTAGTGAAAATTTTTAGGTGCGCTTTAATTTGATTGTTTAAGGGCTTGCCCTTATATAAACGTTTTCCATATACTTATGTATGTATGTATGTATGTATGTATGTATGTATGTATGTACGTGTATGTATGTATATGGGCAATGATTTCATGCAACGGTTGTATAGTAATATGATGCAACAACCTTTAAAAACCATGTTATGGCCATTTGTTTGAAATCCAAATTTTAAAATATACACTCTTTTCATTCTAATGAACAATCACAAAAAAAGAAAAAATTGAAAACACAACCTAGAAAGTATTTTTTTAGCCCAATTAACATAGGCCATTCATTTTGGTGAGATGCTTAGATCTAGGTCTTAGAAGGATTTTTTCATTTCCAATTTTTTTGGATGGTTTTATTATCATTAGATGAACAATGGCAAAAAAGAAACAAATGATTTTGAGTTTATAAAGGTCAAGATCTTGAAATTCACAAAATGAATAGTCTAGATTCGTTTTTGGAGGGGACTCATTTTGGCCATATCTAGGGTTCAAATTGAACTTTTATGTTTGGGGGGATTGATTATTGAGATGAAGAGAGTGTGTATGTAAAATTTTGGGTCATACAAATACCACAAAGATGGTTTTTTATAAGTGTCATTGCATTACACTATGATACAACCGTTGCATTATACTATGATACAACCTTTGCATTAGATCATTGTATATATATATATATATATATATATATATATATATATATATATATATATATATATATATATATACGCAATACCTATAGGCGAAAATGAACTGTGATTTCGTTTATGCTCATCACTGTCCAAACTTCATCGCACGGTCACAGTTGTCCGGTAGTATTTCAATTTTTCATTTTTTTCTACAAATCGGATTGATCTGAAATTTAGAACGTGTGTTCATCAAAAATAGGAGAATCTAATAAAAATATAAAAATAATAATTTGTAAAATATAAATTGATAAAAATACCCCTGAAAATTTATGGTGGTATTTTGGTCAATTTATATTTTGCGAAATAGTTTTTTCATATTTTTATTAGGTGCGCTTCACTAAGATGTACCCACGCTCCAAATTTCAGATCATTTCGATTATAAAAAAAATAAAAATTGTAACACTATTAGACAATC
Source organism: Amborella trichopoda (assembly GCF_054954075.1). Taxonomy (NCBI): domain Eukaryota; kingdom Viridiplantae; phylum Streptophyta; class Magnoliopsida; order Amborellales; family Amborellaceae; genus Amborella; species Amborella trichopoda. Next base: position 19,923,200 of record NC_142343.1, on the reverse strand, counting down.
GTGACTGTGCGATGAAGTTTGGATGATGATGACGGTAGGCGAAATCACTGTTCATTTTTGCCTATAGACATTGTGTAGTGTTTTTCATATATATATATATATATATAGAAAAACTCTTCTCAACGCCTATAGGCGAAAATGAACAGTGTTTCGCCGTTCAAAGTTCATCGCACGGTCACAGTTGTCCGCTAGTGTTTCAATTTTCATTTTTATTTCTACAAATCGGAATGATTTGAAATTTTGAACGTGTGTTCATAAAAACTAGGAGAATATAAAAATAATAATTCGTAAAATATAAATAGACCAAAATAGCCCTAAAAATTTATGGGGGTATTTTGATCAATTTATATTGTGCGAAATATTTGTGTCATATTTTTATTAGGTGCGCCTCACTAGGATGTATACATGCTCCAAATTTCAAATCATTCCGATTTATTAAAAAAAAATGAAAATTGAAACACTACCAGACCATCGTGACCGTGAGATGAACTTTGGACGGTGATGAACATAAGCGAAATCACTGTTCATTTTCACTTATATGCGTTGGGAAGACTTTTATATATATATATATATATATATATATATATATATATATATATATATATTTCTATGTCCCCCCTGCAACATAGAAGTTCTATCCTCCCCCTTATCCAAGCGTCCATTTTTTAATAGAGGGCTAAGATTGCCCCAATCACAATGTCACGTCTCTACACTATTTTATTTTTAATTTTTTTCCATAAACTGTTTTGACACCAAATTTTGGACGTCCATTCCTCTATTAAACTCGCACTAACAAAAAATATAAAAAAGATACTTTCACTAAAATAAAATGACCAAAATACCCCTGAAAGTCTCAAGGGGTATTTTGATCATTATTTTTTATCGAAAAATTATTGTGAATATTTTTTATAGGTGCACCCCAATGAGAAGATGGCACGTATCAAATTTCATGTTTAGAAATTTGTATTAAAAAAACTAAAAATAAAATACTTTGAGACATCGGATCTAAGATCAAACAGTGGTGGCTCTCTTGATAAAAAATGGATGGCTGGATGGTAGGGGGAGGATAGAACTTCTATGTTGAAGGGGGAACATAGAAAGCTTTCTTTGTATATATATATACAAAACTTCTTCGCACGGTCACAGTTGTCCGATAGTGTTTTGCTCAATTTATATTTTATGAAATGTTTTTTCATATTTTTATTAGGTGCGCCTCACTAAGATGTACACACTCTCCAAATTTCAAATCATTCCAATTTATAAAAAGAAAAATGAAAAATGAAACACTGCCGGACAACTGTGACTGTGTGATGAAGTTTGGATGGTGATGAGAGTAGGTAAAATCACTGTTCATTTTTTTTACTAATCGGAATGATCTGAAATTTGGAGCGTATGTAAGTCTTAGTGAGGCGCACCTAATAAAAATATGAAAAAAATAATTCGTAAAATATAAATTGACCAAAATACCCTAAACACTTTTAGAGGGTATTTTGGTCAATTTTTATTATGAATTATTTTTTTTCATATTTTTATTAGGGGCATCTCAATAAGATGTATATATGCTCCAAATTTCAAGTAATTTGGATTTGTAGAAAAAAAATGAAAAATGAAACACTACCAGACAATTGTGACCGTGCGATGAAGTTTGGATGGTGATGAGGGTAGGCAAAATCACTGTTTATTTTCCCCTATAGGCATTGGGAAGATTTTTCCATATATATATATATATATATATTACTTTGATTGTTGAAGTCCTTAACCTTATAGAATTCACACCCTTCAAAAATAAAAGTATGAACACAAGATGGACATAAATGAGGCACGAAGTCCGAGGAGTACATTTTCTATTACTAATAACATGATTTATATGAAATTAAAGAGTAATTTATGTTAACATATATACTAAAGTAAAAATTTAACAATTAAATAAAATCAATGAATAGATGACAGAAAGATTTGAAGTGCGATGCATTAAATGCTAGAAATGATACAAAATAAATTTGTTAAGAATTGATAGACATAAAGCTAAGTATGAAATCCAATAAAAGATTTTGTACTATTGTCCAAAATTTTGACGTGAAAATCAAGAGAATAAAATTAAATGAAGAATAGCATTACTTTCAAACACATTTAAATAATTTAAAACATTCGTCAATTGTAGAAAATATAATTAGATAGATAAGACATCTTGTTCAAAAAAAATATAATCTATGAAATCTTAATAATTTAAATATCAAGAAACTGATTTAAGGAAGAATTGAAGTGAGATTCATAAAATGCTTGGCATGATATTTAATTAAACGAGATCCAATATAAGATTTTGTACTATCATCCAAAAATTTGTCATGAAAATTAAGACAATAAAATATTAAATGAAAAATATCACTACTTTAAAACACATTTGAATCATATAAAAAAATTGTCAATTGTAGAAAATATAAATAGATAGATAAAAAAATTTGTTTAAAAAATATTGGAAAAATTACAAAAAACCCCCAAGACTACAGTGTCTATGCAACTTACCCCCAACCTAACTTTTTCCTTCACTTTTTTTCCCCCAAATATACACTTTCTATGCAAATATCCTACCAACCAAATAAAAAATAAAAAGTGCCTAAACAACCCTCCCTTACTTTTACCTTACCCACGCCTCTCTCTCTTAAGTGTAAGTGCGCTCCAACATTGTGTAAGTGCGCTCCGACAGTACAACACTCTGGAGTCACAGTGCTCCGACACTGTCTATGTGCGCTCTGGCAGTGGGTCATGCACTCGGACACTGTGTAAGTGCGCTCTGACAGTAGATGTGCGGTCCGACACTGCGTAAGTGCGCTCCGGTAGTGCAACACTCTGGAGTCACAGCGCTCCGGCACTGTTTATGTGTGCTCTGGCCGTGGATCATGCCTGCCGGCACTATGTAAGTGCGCTCCAACAGTGAAATCTGGAGTCACAACGCTCCTGCATTGTGTATGTGCGCTCCGACGGTAGATGATGCGCTCCGGCATTGTGTATGTACGCTCCGGCAGTAGATGATGCGCTCCGGCACTGTGTAAGTGCGCTTCGGCAGTGCAACACTCTGGAGTTACAGTGCTCCGGCACTGCTTATGTACGCGTCGACAATGGATCATGCGCTCTGGCACTGTGTAAGTGCGCTCTGGCAGTGCAATCTGGAGTCACAGCGCTGTGTATGTGCGCTTCGGCAGTGGATCATGTGCTCCGGCACTGTGGTGGTTCACTCCAGCAATGAGCTCCGAAAGTCAACGTCAAATATGGCCAAATTGATTTCTATGTACGAGAAGGAGATTTCTGTCTAAAAAAAATGAACTTTTTCCCTTGGGCCGTATTTGCATAGAAAGTGTGTTTTTTGGAAAAAAGTGAGATAAAAACTTAGGTTGGGGGTAAGTTGCATAGAAGTGGTCTTGGCGTTTTTTTGTAATTTTCCCAAAAATATTTCCATTAAATCTTAATAATTAAAAAATCAAAAATAGTTTTAAGAGGCTTTGAAGTGAGATGCATTAAATGTTTGAAATGATATTAAATTAATTTTTTAAGAGATGGAAGAAATCCATAAGAAATTGTGCTATAAACCAAAATTTAATCATGAAAATTATAAGAATAAATAAATAAATGAAAAATGCCATTGCATAGTATGGCCGCTCATATAATATAAGGTAGATTGAACTTCCCTTCCCCCATACCATAGTCGGAGGGGATAGTGTATCTACAGAAGAGAGGGTACGGGCCCGCCCTTATTCTTAATGCCTCACCAGTCACAACTTCATCCAGGCAACACTTTTAAATAATATAAAATAAAAAAAATTGTCAATTGTCTAAGAATTATAAAAAGATATATAAGACATTTTTTAAAAAAAAAATAATGTATGAAATCTTAATAATTAAAAAGCTATATACTTAGTATTCTTTATATTAGAGTACATTGATTTAATGGAATTAAGTTAATGTTGATATTGTTACTATAAGATTTCTCATGGACTATGCTACTTATTTGAAATGAGTTCATGATTTGTATACTCATTAGTATATACTTAGTATTTTATATAATAAATTACATTGATGAAGTTGATTTAAATTAATGTTGATAGTCGGATAATATTAGTATAAGATTTCTCATGGGCAATGCTACATACTTGAAATGAGTACATGGACTATAAACTCATCAACATCAGTATTACTAAAAGATTTCTCATGGAACATGAACTCGTTACCATTAGTGGTAACGAGCACATGCGTACAAGTCCTTAAAGTTGAGCTTTCATAATCAGAACATGATCCATCTTTTGAGGAGTCTTGATCCCCCAATAGGGATCAAGATCCTTTGTAGTCAAGGATCGAGATCCTTTTAGATTAGGAACCAAGATCTGAAGAGGTAGGGATTGAGATCCCCTTATGGGAGGAAGCAAACACCGCTCGGGCTCCAGCTCCTGGATCGTTGGATCTAGATTCCAAGAGGGAAACACCACCCCTTGACCAAGATCCCCACAACTATGGTTGAAACCATAAAACATTGGTGTATTAGTTTTAAACATGTGTGGCTTAATGGTAAGATATGCATGTATGACTTGTAGGACGCGTGTCTTAGTCATAGGACATGTGTCTTAGATGTAAGATGTCTCCGGTTGTGATTTTCAATTTTTTTTTTAAAATAATGATTATTTATATGTCAATCAAGTTGTGCTTCTTTTAATATGGTTACTACTTATTGACAATTATTATATTTAATATGCAAGTGAATAATTTTTATATACCAATCATCATCATCCGAGCCTTCTCCAACTACTTGAGGCCGGCTACACATATCCTATTTAGCTATTTTGCTCTATTAGTCAGACCATAAGTTATTGTATCTTTTTTGACTACTTCCATCTATATCCTTTTGGGTGTTTCCCTTGCCCTTTTAAAGCCACTCACTTCAACCAAATCACCCTTCCTAACCGGTGCTCTTTTAGGTCGACGCTGAACATGACCAGACCACTTGGTCTGCCAGTGTCTACCATAAGATGCGCATCTCAATTTAAGACATGCATGTGAACATGTGTCTTACTGTTTGACATACTTCCTATATCAGAACACAGAATTGACATCTCTATATTGTACAGATATGTCATGACTAACACGCCTATATTTTTTAAGGGTAGTGTTTGACACTTTCTATCCATGTCGAAACTCAACATTTGTATCCCTGTCCTTGTAATGTAGGTTGCTAGGGAGTTCAAGGCAAAAATCTGTTCAAGATATTGTCTGCTAATGCTATTTTCAAGTCTTATTTCTTTGAACGGCTTCTTTTCTTCCATGAATTTTGATATTGAACACGCAAGAAGTGAATTTTTAATTATTCTTAGTGTCTTTCAGTTTAGCATATAGTGGAATGACACATTAGGAATAGTTTTTCGCACAATGATATAAACCCCTTCAGAATAAAGGGTGAACCCCCTACCCTTAAACCCCTCTCCATACACTTTAAGATTGCCCATCGGCGCCCTCTCACTCTCCCTTTCTCACTCTTACCTTCTAGATCCTCTCTCTCCCTCTATCCATCTCTCTCTCTCTCTCTAAATGTTAGTCCCCTCTCTCTCTTTTATCTTTTGGGTTTTCGTAACTTTCTATTTTATTTGTTGTGATTTGGGCCAGTGAGTCTTCTTCCTCTTGTCCTCTTCAAAGTCTTTCCCAAGAAGGAGGAGGAGGAGGAGAAGGTGAAGGCGAAGGCAAAGTACCAGGAGAAGTAGAAGAAGGAGAAGGAGAAGGAGAAGAAGTAGAAGGAAGAAGGAGAGGCTGAAGAAGAAGAAGAAAAGGAAGAAGAAGAACAAGAAGAACTCGTTACTTACTACAATGGTTAATATTTTTTTTTTTAAAAAAAAAAAAAAAAAGAACAAGAAGAAGAATAAGTAGAAGGGAAGGAGGAGGCGGAAGAGGAGGAGAAAAAGAAGAAGGAGAAGAAGGAAAAGAACGAGGAAAAGGGAGGAGGAAGAGGAGGAGGAGAAGGAGGAGGAGGGGGAAGAGGAGGAGACAAACCCAGCAAGTTATAGCAGGTGTGTGTGTGTATATACATATATAGTAAGAGAAAGAGAGAGAAGGGGGGTGGGGGGTGGGGCAATACTTCCTAGATTAGAGAGTCAGAGAGTGAGAAGAGCCACATGATTTTATATATATATATATATATTAAGAGAAAGAGAGAGAAGGGGGGTGGGGGTTGGGGCAATATTTCCTAGATTAGAGAGTCAGAGAGTGAGAAGAGCCACATGATTATATATATATATATATATATATATATATATATATAGGAGACTGATTTCATGCAACAATTATATTATAATATAATGAACAAAATCATGTTTGGGTCATTTGTTTGACATCAATTTTTAAATATACATTCTTTTCATTCTTATAAACAATCACAAAAAAGTAAAAATTAAAATATATCTTGGAAAATAATTTTTTAACTCAATTAGTATAGGCCGTCCATTTTGGTGTGATGCTTAGATCCAAATGTTAAAATGATTGTTTCCTTTGCAAAAATTTTTGATGACTGTTTTATTAGTAGATGAATAATGTTAAAAAAAAAAAAGTTGATTTTGAGTTTGTGAAGGCCTAGATTTTGAAATCCACCAAATGGATGGTCTAGATTCATTATTGGAGGGGGACTCATTTTGAGCGGCATATCTAGGGTGTAAATTGTATTTTACTTTTTGAGGATTGATTATTGGAATGAAGAGAGGGTGTGTGCAATTTTTTGGGTCATACAAATGCTACAAATATGGTTTTCTTGGAGTGTTTCATTATATTACAAGGACACAATGACATTAAATCATTTCCTATATATACATATGCATACACACATATCGAAGGAGGCGGAGGGAGAGAGAGAGCAAGAGAGAGGGCCTGATATTTAGAGAGAGAGGGACAGAGATAAAGATACGTTTCTGATGGGCAATCTTGGAAGAAAAAATAGAAACCCCCCTCATAATCTATGGAGAGGGTGGGTGTCCTAACCAGAAGTAAGAAGTTGGGGGGGATGGTGGGGTGGCTCCATCTTTCTTGGAAAGGTGAGTCATGTCATTTTCTTATTAATCTTTTGCACACAAGCAAAGAATTATATGACATTCTAATGTGATCTATGGCTTTGGGAGGTCCTATTAATATAAAAATAGGAAATTGGGAGGCCCTAGATCTAGCATTTAGCTATAAATTTGTTTGTCTTGGAACTGGACTGTCCTCTATTTAGGAGGAACTTGAGGAGTGGGGAGAGCTATGCCCGGCCTGAGTTTCCTTGATGATAGTAGATCTTCTCGACTCTAGGAGGAATAGATAATGTTGCAGACATAAAATTAAGTGTTCTCATTCAGCTTTTTACATTCATTCTTTAGGGATCAAAAGCTCATTGTTTGAGGCTCATCTAGCTGGACTTATTTATTCCATCCCATTACTCCTAAGACCCTGGATTTTTGGTTGTTGCCCTGCTCTGGACCTCAATTATGACCATTTGTTTAATTGTAGTCTTCAGTTTCCAAAACATATGTTGCCCTTGTTAGAAAGTAATTGCCCCACAAATGTGGAGTTTCTTCCTTGACCTATTTTGAGTGTGTTGACTTATGATTTACTTAGTAGGTGAACTCCCATTCTGCAGAAAGGATTTTATGGTTTAAGAGGTCTCTTGTCATGAGAGACTGGGAACTGGATGACCCATCATGTGTGAAAGGGAAAGACATGCTTGATACCACTGTATCCTGCTCTAGGATATTAAGCCAGACCCATATGCTGGTATATCTGCTTGAAGTGGATTACTGGGTCTGGGAGACTAGAGAGGGTTGGCAGGAAGCTTACAAGGATTTATTGATTAAATTATGATAGAGGAGAAACCTACGAAGATAATCACTTTAAGAGGTCTCCCTTATGAGTGGCCGACTAGCTGGACAATGGGTATTGATGTGCTACTCCAAACTGGGCAAGGGATGGTGACGAGGAACTGAGCTGGATGCTCTTCAAATGGTGGTGTCGTACTGTCATCCACTTTACCTAAGATCTGGTTCAAGTCCAAGGGGTTGGTGCTCATTCCTGAAGGGGTTGCGCATCCACTGCAAGGATCTGGCAAGTTAACAAGATTCGTCCATCCTCCGTTGATCCACAGACTGTGCAGTCTTCGAGGATGGAGAGGGCTAATGGGCAATGTGTGTCATAGCACATTGTGTTTAACTTGCTGATGTTGAGACCCAGAAGAGAGAGCCAGTTTATTAAACCTGGAAAAAGATTGTGTTCTGGTGAAGAAGGGGGCCTAAAGTCTTTCTGGTTGGTCTTCTTGCATTGTCTTCAATCGTGCCTGAAATGAAAGGGAGTCCTTCTATTTATAGAAGCTAGGGACATTATGCATCTGGACATGCGGGCTTGCATGTGCCATGTCTATGTGGTGCCATGTGTCTATTGCTGTGTGGAGAACGTGACCTTAAGGAGGTCTTAATGACCATGAAAAGCATGCCACACAAATAGTTCATGGGCCACGCGTTGATGACTGGCCATGCATGGTGGGGATACCATCTCCATCCTATGGCAGATGTGTAGCAAAACGGATGTACAGAAGGATAAGTTCCCTCCATGTGAGTCCTAAGACAGGTCTTATTGCCACATGGAAGCTTTGGCTGCACTCAAGAGAAACATCTATCTACAAAACACATCCCAAAAGGGCCAGTTGGCTATGCATAGATGGGCTGCATAGACTGCTGGGACGTGCATGCCACTGGATGAACGTGTCTGGGCTGTCCAGGCTGGCTCATGATTGAACATGCACGTCTGGGAGCTTGTCCTGTAATTAGCCAGATTTTTTGTGTCATTTTTAGTGGGCCATGTGTCATGCCGCTATTATCTAGTAGAGGACCATGTCCTGCTATTGGAAACTGTATTCTTTGAGATCCATACCCTCCTGAATGGCATCAGATTATGCATACACTTTCTTTAGTTCCATCATGGCCAAAGGTGATTTAGTCTATGTCATTTGGATTGGTAGGCTTTCAAGGGAGTCACAATTCCCCATGGAGCCTCACAAATTCCATGTGACGATGGTTAGGGTGGTGAACTGCAATTGAATGTCAAGCTTTCCATCCCACTGCTTACCTACAAATAAAAGCCATCCATAGTTGTAGATCTGTTGATATCTTCTTCTGTCATGCATATTTGGAGGCCAATGATGCAGTTGACACGTGTAGACAGATGTGACCCATAAGGGCACATTTGTCCACTGTGTTTACATATCTTAAAACCTATATATAGGTTTTACGTAAATATAACATAACATTGTTCAAAATGATACATCTGTATACATAAAGGACAAATTTGTCCTTATTAGTCATATCTGTTTACAGGCTAGTGTTTGTTCTTTCTTGTGTCTTTCATCTCAATCTTCTCTCTCTTCCTTCCTCTTTTATCCTCTCTATACTGTGATGTATGTGTTAGTTGAATGTTCTCACTGAGGTCAACTTGATCTATCCTTCTATCAATGAATATGATTATCGATTGTCCAAATCGTAAAGAGCCATGTTTGTTTTCGGGCAGGTTGCTTGAAGAAGCATTTTTTGTATTGTTGAAATCCTACTTACGATTGGTTCAAATGATGTAGGAGTTTATGCCTTCTTCTTTAAAACTGGAACTAAACTTTGATCAAACACAAATATAAATTTGGCTGAACATGTTGTTATTATTTCTATGCATTTTTACTGGGTTTTTCTATAACTATCTTTTTTCATCTATTCATAAAGGAAATGTCGTTGACTCATGTGATTATGCTTGTTGGCCATTATATAATCTATGTAGATGATCCATGATAGACATATCAGTGTGTGGATTTTATATTAAGATATTATATTCCTATGATTGAGCTTGATTGAGTTAGTACCATTTGAACTAACATCTGTCAGCTTTGTGTACTGATTCTAAATTATTGTCTGTTTTAGAGCCCATGAATTTTAAGGTTCGATTGTAGTAACAGCTTGTTGTTCTTGTGCATCACCTTACTTAAAATCATACGAAATCCAGCAATAATACCATAAGCCTTTTGTTTATGGTAATCATATTGCAAAAAACTCTTGCTTTTGACCTGTGACCCATGGCCAATCAAATATAGAAAAATCTTGCTTTTGCAAGATTTGGCTATTCAGATCAAAAGAAGCATCAATTTATGGGAGTACTGAACCCTTTTTGTATGTATTATGGGTGTGCAGTCATATCTGCACTAATGCACCGGATGCATTAGAACATTTTCTGTATGGATGATAGAATACTAAATATATTTTGCTTGGAGTCATACTGTCAGCTACCGGCTGGCTTTCTATTTCTTTGTTTCTTTTTCCTTTCAATTTTGTTTAATCTATTACTCATATATTCTATCTTTTTTCCCCCCCTTGCGTCTTTACCTTTCTTTTTTATTTCTTTTGCTTCAGCTGCTTCTTGGAAAGCTGATGGGATGGTCTTGCTAAAAGTGTGTTGCCGGTTGCATTTCATGCATATAATTGTTTGGTTGAATCACATATAAATCCAAATGGAGTACTTGTAACTGGAATTATCTATATGTATATTACAAGTTGAGAAGACATAAGTTACAGATGGAATTCCACCACTGAGACCCCTGCTCGGGGAACCCACTTCTATGATATATGAATCTTGGACAATATGAAGGAAGCAACGCAGATGGAACTAATATATTTGGACTCAGAAGCCAAGTGTATTGATGCAGACAGCAAAAGTGGTCAAAGTTGAGGCGCTGCATGAGTGCTTGCGAAAAACAAACTAGTGCTTTAATCAGTAGATCATATGGCCTTGAGTACACAACAGTTATTTTGTTGGAGGCTTTTGAGGATGATTTAATGATGGTATATGCGTATATGCATTCTGTGATTGTGCTTTTTGAGCCATAAACCCAAAGAGTCATACTCTAATGTTCTTCATAAACATTGATGTCTTTTGTGCTTTCTAGTTATCTTATTTTTCTTCTGAATAAATGAGAATAAATATAGCAGGCTACTGGCATTTCAGATTCAAGTGATTTTGATCATTTTCAGAATACAATTATTTGTTCTTGACTAAATCGAACAAATAATTGTCTGGGTGTGTGATTTTCACTGTGAATTTAATTTTGGATGACTTGGTAGATGATGGATTTATAATTCAGAAATTCTTTTCCAATTTAATGAAATACTGAATCAGTGACTTTGTGTGTGTGTGTGTGCGGCTGTGCACGTGCGTGCATCCGGGTACGTGAATCAAGTCATTGACAAGTCACCAATTCACCATTTCATAAATACACACACACACACACTGGTCCAGAGGGTGAGAGTCTGTGGAAAGAGCTTATGAGATAGAGGAGTTATTAATAAACTACCTTATATAGAGAGAGAAGTTTTGGATTCTTAAATATAAATTTCCGTGTAAATATGGAAACAGAAAAAAAAGGAAAGGGATTCAGAAAAAAAAAATCAAAGAGGAAAGAGATTCAGAAAAAATTAAAGAAAGGGTTGAAGGAGAGATATTGCATGCGGAAATTTTAGGAAAGGGATAATGTGTGTAGAAATTATAGGTGGTGTTAGAGTTTGTAGAGCAAACAGGAGGCATATGCCATTATGTAAGGATAGTTGAGATTCACTATTGAAATAAGAGTTATTATTGGAATGGGCTCTGATGCGGATAGTTTAGGAGGTTTCTAGGAGGTATATATGGGCTGGAATTGCCTCGAGCACTCAAACTCATGGCAATCAGTAGTTGGTATGGATAAAGATTTTATACCAAAGAGGAGACACATGTCATTAAATAAAGGGATAGTTGAGATTATTGTTGAAATAGGAGTTATTGTTGGAATGGGCTTTACATAAGGATTTTTAGGGTTCTTAGGAGGCAGATGAAGGGCTGGGATTGCCTCTGGCAACCCCAAAATACATATACTGAAGGCACTTAGTGTTCAAGACATTCTGATGTCACGTTTTCCTGTTGTTCTGTGGATAAGCAGGATCTAAAATCCTGTGTTTTCTTCTTATTTTTCTTCTATGATTTTTGGTGCCATGGCCAATACTTGGTTAGGACAATTCCATTCATTAAGAAACAAGTTGAACCTTTGTGAGCGAGTTGACTTTTAATGAGTGGCTCCTTAAGTGCTTGCTCCATGGGTCATTTCAAGATAATGCATCCAATGTTAAGGCTATTTATGAGATATGATCCTTTACCCATTAGAACAGTAGTTCTGAAAACATCTCTAAATGATGGTGTGTGTCCAACATGAAATTGGAAACATGAAGTTTTTAATGTTTTCTATTCATCAATCAAGTGTCATGGTATCTTCTTTTTTGTCTTCTTTCTAGTCGTGTGCATACGAGTGTTTACGAGCTAATTACTTCAGTGTTATGTGGAAAGTGTGCTTACTCTATGAACTATGAATTTCTGATTGGCACTGTTCAGTGCAGGAGTCAAACTCCTTGAAGGCGAATTCACTTCTAAGCACAGACTATGAATTTCTTCCTTTTGCTGAGCTAGTGCAATTGTTTTGCATAAAATATTATTTTATAATCCTTTGAAGAACGTCCATTTTTAGTGGATGCCTCTTACTTTATGTACTCGCATTACTTGTCACATTTTTCAACATTAAAAATTGTCTTTTAGCAAGCCTCTTTTTGCTGGCTTACCCATGCTTTGCAGTCATATATCTTTCACTTTGTACACTTACTAGTGTGGTGGTGCATGAGTTCTGGGCAAAATTTTATCTTTACAATTGAGTAATCCTTTGTCTATTTGAGTATGTACCCATAAAGAATGGCTAATATATGTATGGTTAATCATCATGGCTTTTGCATATTCACATAGAAATTACTTTATGTTGTCTCACTTTTTGGACACTCCCTTGGTGCAAACAGGTAAGTCATTGAATTGTAGTCATGATAAGATTAAATATTTAGCTTTTTGCACTTTACTTCACCTACACAGAGTGGCTAATATATTTATGGTTAATCATCATGGCTTTTGCATACTGTTTACCAAGAAATTACTTTATCTTGTCTCACTTTTTGGACACTCACTTGGTGCAAACAGGTAAAGGTATTGAATTATAATCATGATAATATTGGGCCTTTTCACTTTACTTTGACCGATCAAACCCTATTTTATGGTTATGTAATATGGGATCCAAGCATCATACTTAGTAATGGATACCCAGCCATGATGCTGAACCCTGGATCATGCTCTCTTTTGGATTTAAAATGTGTGTGCTGGTTTTCTCATGCAAGCATTAAAATCTGCTATGTTTTCAATTCCGCTTTAATGTGCTTTTTTTTTTGAGTTATTTAGAATGTGTTACAGTAGATTATTATGGGCTAGTCGTTGCTGCTAGCACTCTGGGTCAACCAATTGGGTTCTTTTAGGGATTAAAATGCTGTAAAAGCATCTGGAAGGTTTTGTGGCTGACTTGGCGCACAACTAAGATATGCGTTGACTTAAATGTCTTCCTGAAAATTAACTTTTTGGCCCATTCTTTTTGTTATGTTTGTCCTTTCTATGCTTTCGCCTGTTCTATACGTTGTTGCATTTTTGATACTCGGATCTGATTGCAATCTTCATATCTGATGCACCAAAAGACTATGTTGCAAGTTGGCATTTATTCTCGCCAAGATCAGAAAGTGTTGTTCCAATATTGAAAGGAGAGTTGCCTCTCAAGGAAAAATGTGAACAGAGTACTCTTGTTTCTTTTATGGCGCTTTGCTTGGTGTGGGTCTGTGAGGATGTGATCTGAATAAGTTGTGTAAATATGCCACTCAAGAAATGGATGTCGTAAGTACTGTTTTGATTATATGATACATGGAAGTGAAGGGGTAAGTCATTTGAAAGCGGAAACAATGATAGAGATCATGCTCCCTGTGATTTTTTTATCCGTATTTTTTTTTTCTGTGGTTTGACAGTATGAAACAAGCTTGAGAAGTAGTTGCCAATATCAACTGCCAAGCACTGAAGCCCAAGACTGATTCCTAGCATCCCACAGTGACAGCTGCAGAACGATGTCCAGTTGCTATTATTCGATAAATGTTTCAGAAGTACAATTTTGTCTGTATGCAGTTATAATCTCGCTCTGTTGGGAATTTGGTGAATTTGGGAAGAATAGCATTCACATTATCTTTTTTGCATGAGATTTTACCCCATCGGTTGTTTAATTCTTCCCCTGCGAGGGAAAGGCCAGCTCCATGTTGGAAGGCTTTTTATTCCCGAATTTGCCAAACTTACATATTCAAGCCACAGCTGCCCTGTGTGCAAAAAATCATAAAGCTCTACAGTCTAAAGTCTGGAGCATATGCATGGTATGGATAAGTTTTTAAGCTTATTTGTATGTCCAGATTCATAGAAATTTATGAGTTATACATTATCCGCTACACCTGCACCACCACCTTGTGCCCAAGCACACAAGCACTGCACAAGTAAAACTATCTAATACTACCAGTTGTGGAAGCATTTTTTATCCCATCATTCAGAAAAATCCTACTTTTTCATTTCCCATTGTAGCATGTTCCAGTAATCATAGTACAACGAAGTTGCATTAACAGCACTGTCTGTAGAGGACATCGACTGAGTTGGTGCTTCGCAGCAGATTGTCTGGAGAATGCATGCTTTTCATACTGAATTACAATCACTCACTCCCTCCTTCTTGTGTATATCGTAAGAGAAATCCTCAAGGCCTCACCCAGGCCATGTTCACTTCAGGGTTGACTGCTTTAGGGCAAAGAATGGTTTTTTTTTGGTTATCTTTTACAGGCTGCAGCTTCAGAAATTTACAGAATATGTCATTAGCAAACATGAGCAGAGCATATTTGGGGTAACATTATTCTCTAGTAGCCTTGCAATTTGCAGTTCATGATACTAAGATTAAAACCCACCCATCTCTATCTACCCTGCCTAAAATCTCTTCATTAGTCCTCGTGTCTTCTATCACCATCTATGCCCAACTTGAATCATTCATTCGGAAAACTTCCATACAAGCAAGATAGAGTCAAGGGTGACCTGCCCAGAATCTCTCTCACAAGAACTCGCCCAATAAAAGGACTGTCATATTCATGCTTTGCAACCAAAAATAGCCCCTCTTTTGACAACAGTTTTGACGTTGCTCTGCAATAACAAAGACCTTCATGACTGCTGCTCTAACTATGATTCTTAATGGGTGGCAGATGCTACTTTCATTATGATTCTTGATGGATAACAGATGCGACAGTTCGAGCCCATGACCTGAGATGCCTCTTCATTTCTGTGCCTGCAGCAGTTGGAGGGGGCATCCTCAGATTCAGAAGAGGGGAGTCAGGCCTCCTAATCAACCACGCCTCCGAAAGATAAGGCCTCCTCACTTGTTCATTTTCAGCCTCCTCCTCCTCCTCCTCCTCTCTGTACTTCTCCTCTTCTCCGAGCCTCTGCAAACCCGGGATCACACTCATGGTGCGTGGGCTCAGATCCTCCTTATTGAAAACGAACCCTAAATCCATGAACCCCTTAAGCTCATCAATCTCGAGCTCCGACAAGCTCTTGCTGTTCTTTAGCCTGCTCCTCCTTTGTTGGGGCTTGCCGGAGTCTAATCTACTAGCTGTGCGCCTTAGCTTGAGCTGAGTGGACTCCACCACGGCCAGTTCCGGCTCTCGTGGTGGTTCTTCAAGATTCAGAAGCTGCGGTCTTCTTAGGTTGGGAAGAGGTGGGCACTCGTCAATTTCAGTAGTTAAGAGAGGCACCTTCAACTGCATCTCTGTAGAATCGCCATCGATCTTAGAGATAGAATCGCCAATGATTTTAGAGAGAGAAGTGGATGAGGACCTGTGAACCAGGATGTTTTGTTGGAACCAGTTAGTGTCCATAAGAGTTGTGAGGGTTTGGTACTCCCCCATGGTCTGGTTCTTGGGTTTGGGTTTGCAGGAGGGGAAGGAGGATATATGGGAATGAGGAATTTTAGTAAAGTAAAAGGGTAAATAAGTAAAAATCATAAAGAAAGAGAGTCGTTGTGGGTGCGGATGGTGTGGTCATTATTTATGGAAAGTTCATCAAGACGGCAGTCCATTGGGGGCATGTTTCCTAAAATACCCTGCCATTACCTTCCCATCCGCTGCTGAATTCCAGGGATTGACGCTGACATCCTGGGTGTCTGTCAGTGCCGCCCCTCCCTCTCCTCCCTAGAATTGCTTGTTCTTCCTGCGTTGGCTCTCGATTCGTTGAATTTCAGTCATCACAAAAGGGCGAAAGAGACTTTGCAGCCATAAAAGGGAAAGTCAGTCACTAATATAATGGCTGCGGTTTCTATAAGGTAGCAACCTTAAACAATCCAATTACGGGGCACCTTAAAATTTTATCATAAGATTTAATTTTGTTGTAAATTTTTTTTAGTATTATTTTAAAACCTATTTTCATAACTAATTAGAAAGTTTTAAATTAAAAAAATAGTTAAAATTAAGTAGATCTATAAATATATGAAAATCTTGAAAATGGACGGTGTAGATAATGGGTTGCAAGATGCACTATTTTAAGGATTCAAAAACGTTTTTTTTCATATTCATACATCTCGATGTCAAGATGTTCGGTTAGAGTGTTTTTTCAACATTAAAACAACATTTTAGATAGATTTTTGAGGTACATCTGTGTATCTGCATATCGAGATGATCGGTTAGAAATGTATATTGTGATCTTTTATGGGTGTGGTTTCTATAAGGTTGCAACCTTAAATAATCAAATTAAGGCGCACCTCCAAATTTTATCATAACATGTAATTTTGGTATAAAAAATTATAGGGATTATCTAAAATCTATTTTCATATTTAATTATAAATTTTAAACTCCAAAAGTGATTAAAATAAATTAGATTTATAAACATATGAAAATCTTGAAAATGGACGATCTAGATAATATGTTTTAAGATGCACCATTTTTAGGACTCAAAATCTTTCTTTTTCTTTATATTCATACATCTCAATGTCGAGATGATCGATTAGAGGGTTCTTCAATATTGAAACAACCTTTTCTGATGGATTTTTGAAGTGCATCTTTAATTCAACATTTTAAAGTTGCAACCTTATATAAACTTTTTCCATCATTTATAGGTCATTGACAGTTAGATTTTAAACAAAATGGTGAGAATGTACCATTGTACGAGGACTTGAATGTCGTGACATATTTTCATCTATTGAATTTCACATTAGATGGCTAAAAATAATTGTAACCTTTTTGTATCAAAAAATAAATAGTCTTATAGAATACAATCCTGTATGTTATTACTCTAAGGGTGAGGTGTATAGGAGGTGCTCGCCTTATACTATACAAGTAAAACACATATCTAAATTTTGTTGGAAGGTGTTGTCATGGTGTCGAAAACCTTATCATGGTTTGAAAATTTATGTTCAATTTTAATTATGAAATTTTAAATTTAAAAAATGATGCATATTGAACAAGTTTTTAGAAGAGAAATAAACATTCCAAATAACTTGTTATAAAATGAACTATGTTTGGGATTTAAAATTCTTTTCTTTTTTTTTTTTAATTATATATTTGGAGGTCGTGATGGTCAATTGAAAGGTTTTTCAAGTTCGAAAAACTTGAGATGCACGTTATTGGATTGTGTGAGGAATTCCTTCTCTTGTTAAATGGTTGCGGGTTGTTTTTTTTCTTTTGGGTAATTGGGTTTTATTTACTTTACTAACAATGCATATATCTTCTAAGTAAGGAATACTTTTTCGACTTCCAATTGGGGGGATCTCAAGCGTGCGTGAAAGGATTAAGTTAACATCAAAGACAAGATAAAAATAGGAATAAAAATAATATAGAATCTTAAGAAAACCTTGCAAGTTGGCATTTTCAATTAGTTAGAGTGATTTCTGCTTGGGTTCCAATTTTCTCTTTTTAAAAGAGAGAACGTGAAAGGCAAGAGCTCAAATTCAAGAGATATAAAACTATAAACAACGACTCGTGATTACATGATTATCATCGTTCTTCGTTTTTGGTAAATCCCTATTAATAATCCAACAGAAGAGCCTGGCCACCAAAATATAATGAATTTCATGAGTTGATCCCACCCCACAAGGATTTTTAAGTATCTTTCAATCCAAGTTCCTGGATTTGGTTAGACCACCCTATTATGATCTTCCCAAAGTGTTTATACCCAAACGGACACCAAGGGACACGTAAATACGTCCTGACAGGTGTCAGGTCATACTGACAAGCATAATCACGTAACTTTACGTCACTTTTGCAAGCTGCTGTCGTTTTGAGGTGCTTCTGATCTGGCAACAGTTCCAGGGGTACTAGCGCCACTATGAATAGCATTGGGCCCTTCTCTCTCCATTGTGATTGCTGGTTCTTACCGTTGTGGGGGTTCACCTTCATGTCACCATTAGGAGTGGCTCTGACGTCATTTGGAGTGGTGCTGAGTCTCTATGCTTCTAGATTATCCTTTAGTTTGATTGCCTTAATGCCGGTTCTGACTCATCTCGCTTTTCAAGTGGCTTCAACTTTGCCCAAGTGTTCTAGAGGTTTGTAAAGGCTAGTTTGCGGTTGGGTTATGGTGAGAATGAGTGGTTAAGGTATAGAGGTGACTTGCCTAGGGTATTTTGATTCGTTGTGGTTTCTTCAAGTGAGCGATGGGACACAAAAGGGCAAAGAAGGCAAAGAAGTGGACACATGAGATGTAGCAAAAGTGGTGAGGAATTGAAACATCATAGTTCCTCGGAAGCTTGGCCTCATAAGATCATGGTTCATGTCGTTGTTGTACATTATTTTTGACGTACCTACATCTCTGGTACAAATAAGGAGAGAACCAGTGACGACCTAGTCCTGTTAGTACCTAAGACACAGGCAGACCAAGGGAACACTGTAGAATAAGCGTAACTAGGCGACCTTGGAAAAATGTACTATCACGCCAGAAAGAGACCTTACAACTACAACCTATGATAGGGGCTTCAATACAATACCAAACTACTGCCATTGCATCCAAAACATTGAAAAACCCTCAGGGACCAAATTTGGGCTCAATCGAACCTCCCAAGAACATTTTGGGCCCAAATTACCACAAAATGGATAGGTTGTACACCATTGAGGTGTGGCCTCATCAAACCAGTCCCCAATCATAGAGGTTGTGATTATTCACATCTTGAGATGACCTGCAACTGCCTACACAATGCTCGATTGGAATCAGAACAAGCTCAAATTCAGATACAAGTTAGGTCTCGACGACCTGGTCATTTTGACATATGGCACGTATTGTGATGTGACCCAAAACCAAAGTTTTTCTAGAGAAAAGATGAGGCCTGAACCATGGAAATAAGAGTTTTTGAAGAAAAGACATCTCGAACTTCATGAAGCAATAAACTCGAGATCTGTAGATCGGATCATTGCATAGCCAGGTCCGATGCGACTGTATCGTGAAGGGCTATAAGCTTGTATAACTATTACACTAAATCTAAGAACGGATAAATCACAAATTCGAAGGTTGAAGAAAGAAAGATCGCCCGGTAGCCGGAATCCCTTTTTTCGGAGATCTCTCGAATTCAGAGAGTACTTCAAGCTAGAATCGAAACGGATAAAAATTGGTGCAAAACGACAGTGGTAGTCTCCTCTTTAATTTGCATTCAAAATAAAGACTCGAAACACCATGGATCGCATTACATTGACAGTCAAAGTTCACGATCTAGCCAGATTTCTACCTCTCAGGAAAAAGTTCGCCTAAAAAACGATCAAAAGACATCAAACTCTTCATAATCAAATGAGCATCAAAGCTACAATGATGGATCGTCTGAATCACCGTCATAAACATTCAAAATAGCTTCCAAGATCTCGCAATGGCGAAAGGCCCCTCAAAGAAGGATGGTTTCATCATTAGAACAAAATGGTTTAAGGGGCATTTTGGTCACTATTCTTAAATTTGAGATTTTATTGTAATTTCTTTTAATTGTTATTAAGCTTAGTTTTGAGCATCCACCCCTGTTCGGTGGGTCTTCTATATAAAGAAGCTTAGGTCAATTGTAAAAAGGTCGGATCATTCATTAAGGAAATAGAGGCATTAAGCTCGTTCTACTTGTCTTTTGCTCCTAACCCTTGGATCTAATGCCAAAGAGAGAGAAACTACCCCTAGTCCATCCTAGTCGTCTGGCTTGGTTCTCTCTCTCTCTCTCTCTCTTCTTTCTTTCTTTTCTCTCTTCACTCGTTGCTTGCCTTGCGCAGTAGCCTATGCCCTCGGCAAACGCGCGGTCCCGTCTCTTTCCCCTTACATCTCTAGTGTAAAAACGGAGCAAACCTGTGGCACGACATAGCATCCCGCTATTCGACATATGCTCGACTCAATACATTTTAGAGTCAACCTAAGAGGTCCAATCCTAGACCATCGCTCTAACTTCCTCACCGTACAATCGAGTTAAGCAGTGAGAGACGCATACGCTCTCTCCCTTAGTTACTCAGGAGGAGTCTTCTTGAGCTGATCGTTAAGAGAGTTCTAACCCTTCGGTTGCCTTGATCGCCCAAGCGCGTAGCGTTTGCACGCATGGGGCGAATCTTTTCACCATTTCTTTCCACATCCTATTTCTTGCCAGCCAACCTACCATTTGAGTGAACTTTTATAGAGGAGTACTGACGAATCCACATTGCAATTTCCAGCGAAAGGGAATGAAGTGACGTGTTAAAGCCTGAGGAGAGTTCGTGTCCAAACCGAGCTTGTCACGACCCTGCCCCCGACCACCGTACCTTACGTCGCGATGGGCGATTGAGCATGGGTTTGTGATCCAATGTAACATTTTTCACTCAGGTAGGAGTGGACTCAACACCTTTATTTTTGGTAATCGAGCAAACCATGGAAAAGAACTAGAACAAAAACTCAATTAGTAGAAGAGTAAGGAAAAAATCCACAACCAAAATTTATAATATAAAAATCTTCCAAAATATTACATTCAGTTCGGGGCACCTAGGCCACATATTACACATATCCATCAAGAAAAAAAAAAAACTAAGGCCAAACAGCCCAGACATAAACAAGGTTTAAGCACCTTCTTCAAGAACACTTGCTTCGTCTTCCAGCCACCAAACACGAATTTCCAGCCCTGCACCTGTTGCAATCAATCTACAAAGAGAGAAGAAATAATAGGATGAGTTATACGGCCCGATAAGCAGGTCTAGTATCATGCATATGTGGTGGTTCTATCCATGTGTGAAAACAATACAGTTCATCAATATAAAGTCATAGTTTAACATATATGCATATCAGGTCAAGGTAGCGAATTTGAACATTTCATTTAAACGATAGTTACCTTTGAATCGGTGTGATCATAGGAATTCAGTCAGTGAAATCATTAATCATCAAATTATTGTAATACTAAACATTCCCTATACAAAAAATCAATTATTATCCACTCACTCCCTAAATCACCAACTCTCGCAGTAGAGGCCCTATCCATGAGGCTAAGCCATTCCCATTGCTTAAGACATCTGCCATTGTATAGGAGGGAGGACAATGACAAGTGGGCTAATCCACTTTGTAATGCTCTCAACACACACACAGTCTCTAGTACGCATTGGGGTTTGATAGGCCCTTACCTTGCAAGGCATCAATCATTTTATTTCATAAATCTAGGGTGCGACCCTCTATCCTCTTCCTTAACCTGTTCCTATCATTATGCAGGTTAGGGGATATGTCGGTATCTCTTTCCTTACTACCGATGAGTGTCCCATTGCGTAGCAGGCAATATCGTGGCAGTATCCACTACCGGTGAGTGTCCCACCACGTAAAGTCAATATCAACATAAGCATTGGTCATTAATCACAGTATCATAACAATATCTACCATCGGTGAGTGTCCCACCACGTAGTGGCCAATTCATTTCAGTATCATAACAATATCCACTATCGGTGAGTGTCCCACCGCATAGTGGCCAATACAATGCCTTATAATGGATCAATCAGATTCTCATAAATCAATGTCTCATACAGATGAATCATATTTCATCATAACATCATAACATTAAGTAAAAGACATGCATTTCATAAGCTTTCACATGACATTTACACATAAACCCTCTCTGTAGCATTTGGCATTCATTATGAATTCATTTCATCACTATCACACTCGTGGCCCCTCTTTCTCACAAAGTGCAATTTACACGGGGTGATTCACATATTTTTACGGCATTCTCATGGAATTTATTATATGGCATTCACATATATCATATACCAAGATAACTTAGCGCCGCATGGTAATAAAATGATGCAGTGACATGCCCCTCTTGCGAGGGCGTAGCTCCCGATTTAGGGGTAGTTTCAGGATGCGACACTGCATTTTCATCTTACTTAGTCAGCGCTACATTTTCCTCTTACTCAACTGGCGCTATGGTTTCCTCTTACTTAGTCGGCATTGCGTTTTCCTCTTACTCAGCCGGCGTTGCATTCTCCTCTTACCTTCTCTTTTCTGCTCCTTCGTCACTGACGGCGTGAAGCTCCCACTCGCAGTGATGCTTACGTGCGACGATACTTCTTATGCCTTTCGTGCTCGGCTATAATCCTTGTTCACACGCAGCATTACCAATTCTTCACCCTTGCGTGCAGCGTTAGCTTTTGCTACATGGATGGCACTAGGCTAAGTCACACAGACAACATTAATCCTCGCCCTTAGCGCTGGCCTTGCACTTCTATTTTTCTCGACTTTCTTCTCTGTCTCCATTGCCGCGAGTGGTCCAGTTTAATCGAATTGTAGCCCTTATATCATCCCCCCCCTTAAAAGAGATTTTTTCCTCAAGATCATATCAACATTAACTAAAAAGGTGGGGGTATTTTTCGCTAATCTCATCCTCTCGTTCCCATATCGATTCTTCCCTTGAATGATACTGCCATTGTACCTGAACCAGAGGAATTTCTTTATTGCGCAACACTTGTACTCTCTTGTCAAATATCCCTATTGCTCGTTCAACATAGGTCAAATCTTCTCTGAGCGGGATTGGTTCATAGTCCAAGACATGGGACGGGTTAGGTCGATATTTCCTCAACAGTGATATATGGAAGACACTGTGGACGCTGGCTAGTTCATGTGGCAAAGCAAGTCGGTAAGCCACGCTGCCAATTCTTTCCAGGCCTTTAAAAGGCTCAATGAATCGTGGGCTCAATTTCCTCTCTTTACTAAATCTCGTAACACCCTTGGTTGGTGATATTTTCAAGAAGACTCGATCCGAGGTTTCTCTGACGATTATCCGTGTAGCTCTTGCACCGACTTTGGGCTATCTTGAGCCGCTCTCTAATTAAGGCAATCTCCTCAGAAGTCATCTGAACTATTTCAAGCCTTAATAATCTTATTTTGCCCACCTCATCCCAACAGTTGGGCGACCTACACTTTCTCCCATACAGGGCCTCATAAGGTGCTATCTGAATACTGGCTTGGAAACTATTGTTG
This sequence comes from Amborella trichopoda, assembly GCF_054954075.1. NCBI lineage: Eukaryota > Viridiplantae > Streptophyta > Magnoliopsida > Amborellales > Amborellaceae > Amborella > Amborella trichopoda. The sequence goes on along the minus strand of NC_142343.1, from coordinate 19,899,791 downwards.
TAGGAAAATTCTATCAAAGGTAGATGGTCTTCCCAGCTCCCCTTAAAGTTAGTGACGCATACCCTCAACATGTCGTCCAAGGTCTGAATGGTTCTCTCTGACTGTCCATCTGTTTGGGGGTGGAAGGCGGTGCTAAAAGTAAGTCTGGTTCCCAAGCTGACTGCAGACTTGCCCAAAATCTGAAGGTGAATCTAGTGTTCATGTTTGACACAATGCTGATATGAACTCCGTGCAATCTCATAATTTCCCTTATGTACAACTGAGCTAGCTTGTCTAGAGTATAGGTCGTGCGAACCGGTAAGAAGTAAGCAGCTTTGGTTAATCTGTCCGCCACAACCTAGATACTATCATGCCTTGCACTTGATCTCAGTAATCCATAAACAAAGTCCATTGTGATGTGTTCCCATTTCCACTCTGGTATGGGTAGGAGCCATAGCAGTCCAGCAGGTTTCTGATGCTCTGCCTTCACTTGCTGGCACGTCAAATACTTAGCGACAAACTACGCCACATCTTGCTACATGTTGTTCCACCAGAAGGTCTTTTTCAAATCCTGGTATATCTTTGTACTCCTTGAGTGAATCATGTAACGAGAATGGCGTGCTTCCTCTAGGATAACCCTACTTATTTTTTGGTCATTGGGAACACACACTCGGCCTTTAAACCATAACAAGTCATCACTGCTCACAGAGAATCTCATTTTCCTTCCATGTTCAGTTCTTCGAGGATTTTTATCAGTTGGGGATCTCCTTTTTGGGCCGCGTGAATTTGTTGAAGGAGTTGGGGTTCCATCCTTAAACATGACAACATTCCTTCCCCCTCGCTACGGGGCTGAGATGGGTGCCACTCCACCACATCCTCTAACAGCTTCATTTCTCGAACCATTAAATGTGCCATAGAGACCACAACTTTTCGACTTAAGGCGTCAAGTACTACATTAGTCTTGCCCTGTTGGTAATCAATTGTACAATCATAATCATTCAATAAGTCCATCCATCTTCTTTGCCTCATGTTCAGCTCTTTCTGGGAAAATAGGTACTTGAGGCTCTTATGGTCCGTGACACCTTAAACTGGGCTCTATAGAGGTAGTGTCTCAAGATTTTTAACACGAACACTACTGCACGAGCTCCAAGTCATGAGTGGGATATTTCTGTTCATGCAGCTTTAGCTGTCTGGAGGCATAAGCAATAACTTTACCTCTCTGTATAAGTACACATCCAAGCCTTTTATGGGATGCATCGGTATAAACCACAAAGTCTTCATTTCCTTCGGACAAGGCTAAAAAAAATTGGGGCTATGACTAATCTCTTCTTAAATTCCTGGAAAATCATCTCATACTCCTCTGACCATACAAATTTTGCATTCTTCTGTGTCAGTCGAGTCAGCGGAAGCGCTATCTTTGAGAATCCTTCTACAAAGTGCCTATAGTACCCTGTCAGCCCCAGGAAGCTACGAACCTCGGTCACATTTGTTGGCCTTTCCCACTTAAGTACGGCTTCGATCTTCGAGGAATCGACCGTGATTCCATCCTTCGAAATAATGTGCCCAAGGAAGGCCACACTGGGGAGCCAAAACTCTCTCTTGCTCAACTTAGCATACAATCTTTCTGACTTTAAAGTTTGCAAGACCATTCTTAGATGTTGTTCATGCAATTCCCAACTCTTTAAATATACCAAGATATCATCGTTGAAAATCACTACAAAGTCATCAAAGAAGGTTCTAAACAACCTATTCATCAAATCCATGAAAACAGCGGGGGCGTTGGTTAACCCGAACAACATCAAAAGAAACTCATAGTGATTGTATCGAGTTTTGAAGGCGATCTTTGGAATGTCTCCCTCCTTGACCCACAATTGATGATAACCCGATCTGAGGTCAATCTTTGAAAACACTTGGACCTCTTGAAGCTGGTCAAAGAGGTCGTCAATCCCAGGCAAAGGGTACTTATTTTTCACCGTCACCTGGTTCAACTGCCTATAGTCAATGCATAATCTTAAGGATCCATCATTTTTCTTCACAAACAAGACCGGTGCACCCCAGGATGACACACTGGGTTGGATAAATCCTTTTTCCAATAATTCTTGCAACTACTCTTTTAACTCTTTCAATTCCGCTGGAGCCATTCTATATGAGGCTTTAGAAATGGGAGCAGGGCCAGGTACTACTTCTTTCTCAAATTCGATTTCTCTTTCTGGAGGTAAGGATGGAAATTCCTTTGGGAATACCTCAAGGTGTTCTTTTACTATCGATATCCCTTCCAATAGGGTCTGAACATCCCGATTCTTTACTACATAAGCCAGGTACCCTGCACACTTTTTAGCCAGAAGGTGAGAGGCCCGGAGGGTAGAGATGAGGTGCAATGGGAAATTGTCCCTAATTCCCTTGAAGTGTATTTCTTCTTGATTAGAACATTTAAAGGATACTGTCTTTTCATGGCAATTGACAATGGCATGGTGTGAAAATAACCAATCCATGCTTAGAATCATATCAAAGTCTTGAATATCTAGGTGGATTAGATCCACAGGTAGGTCACACCCATCAATAGTGAGCTTACACTGTCTGTATATTCTATCAGTCTCTATAGAGCCTCCCACAGGCGTGCATACTACTAAATTATAATTGAGACATGTAGGTGCGACATTCATGTAACGAGCAAAATGGGGTGCAACAAATGAATGAAAGGATCCAGGCTCAATTAAGACTTTAGCACTAATATCACAAATTGAGAGCATTCTGATCCCCGATGTGGATGCCTTAGCCTCTTGTTCAGTGAGTGCGAACACTTGTCCTTGGGTCTTCGGGCGATCCTCGATCTTCATCATTGGGCAGTCCTTCGCCTAGTGGCCAGGCTTGCCGCATTTCAGCCATACATTCTTCTTCCGGTAGCATTATGAGGCAGTGTGGTTGCTTCTCTCACAATAAGTACAAATCAGGCATAGGTCATTATCCATATTGCTCAAAAGACTCTTCGGGATCCTTGGGTTAGGTGGGTATGGCCTCCCTTTGACGTTTCTTCTTGACGACTGCCAGGGTTTCTTTCCAAACTTTCCCGACGGCATAGCTTTCCTTTTCCTTCCTCCCTTAACCTGCGATCCTCGCAATCTTTTTCTATCTTCAGAGCATGGTCTACCATCGGGGTGTACAACTTTATATTGGCTGACATCACCCTACTCTTGATATCTGGTAGCAAGCCCCTTTCAAATTTAGCCGTCTTTTGTGCCTCGGTATTTACGATGTGGGGCGCATACCTAGAGGACTCTGTAAATCGGGCGACGTATTGTTCAACAGTCATGCCCCCTTGTTGGAGTTCAATGAATTCTACTTCCTTCCTTTCCTTGTCTGAATCACTGAAGTACTTCTCATCCAATGCCGGCAAGAAGTTTTGCCAGGTGATGGTCCCTGTCTCCCTCCAAGTGTGCTTCACCGAGTCCCACCAGTATTCTGCTTCTCCTTCCAACATAAAGGCCGCTAGCCTGAATTTTTCTTATCTGAGCAGTGTAACACCTCTAAGATTTTATGTTTCTGTTTATTCCACCTCTCAGCCTTCTCCATTCCTCCACGCCCCAAAAAGGTTGGGGGTGCCATTCTCCTAAACCTCTCCATGAGGTTACTATCATTCTGCTCGAGTGTAGGGGTAGACTGGGTTGGCATCGATTCCTTCATCATTTGGGTCATAGCCCCCAGAGTCTTGTAAACCTCACCGAGTGCCTCAGTATTTTCATTACTAGAACTCGCATTGTGGTTACGAGCACTCAACATCCTTTAACTTAGTCACAAGAACACCCAGCCACTTGCCTACCCAAACTAATCTAAGGACTCTCTTAAACTTCCTAGGCCAATAATCCTCTCATGGTTGCTCTGATACCATATCTGTCATGACCCCGCCCCCGACCACCATACCATACGCGGTGACGGGCAATCAAGCACGGGTTCGTGATCCAATGTAACGTTTGTCACTCAGGTAGGAGTGGACTCAATGCCTTTATTTTTGGCAACTGAGCAAACCTTGGAAAAGAACTAGAATAAAAACTCAACTAGCAGAAGAGTAAGGAAACACTTCACACACCAAAATTTATAATATACAAATCTTCCAAAATAATACATTTAGTTCGGGGCACCTAGGACCAACATTACTCATATCCATTAAGAACAAAACAAAACCAGGGCTAAACAGGCTAGACATAAACAAGGTCTAAGTAGCTTCTTCAAGAACACTTGCTTCGTCTTCCAGCCGTCAAACATGAATTTCCAGCCTTGCACCTGTCGCTATCAATCTACAAGGACAGGAGAAATAATGGGATGAGCTATACAGCCCAATAAGAAGGTCTAGTGTCATGCATCTATGGTGGTTCTATCCATGTGTGAAAACAATACAGTTCATCAATTTAAAGTCATAGTTTAGCATATATGCATATCAGGCCAAGGCAGCAAATATGAACATTTCATTTAAACGATAGTTACCTTTGAATCGGTGTGATCATAAGCTTTCATTCAATGAAATCATTAATCATCCAATCATTGTAATACTAAACATTCCCTATACAGAAAATCAATTCTTATCCACTCACTCCCTAAATCACCTACTCCCGTAATAGAGGCCCTATCCATCAGCCTAAGCCAATCCCATTGCTTAAGACCTCTACCAACGTACATGGGGAAGGGTAATGACAAGTGGGTTAATCCACTTCGTAATACCCTCAACACTCACACACAGTCCCCAGCGTGCATTGGGGGTTCATTGGGCCCTTACCTTGCAAGGCATCAATCATTTCATTTCATAAATCTAGGGTGCGACCCTCTATCTTCTCCCTTAACCCGTTCCTATCATTATGCACGCTAGGGGATATGCCGACATCTCTTTCCTAACTACCAATGAGTGTCCCATCGCGTAGCAGGCACTATCATAGCAGTATCCACTACCAGTGAGTGTCGCACTGCGTAGTGGTCAAAATTAACATAAGCATTGGTCATTAACTATAGTATAGTAAAAATATCCACTACTGGTGAGTGTCCCACCGCGTTGTGGCCAATTTATTTTACTATCATTACAATATCCACTACCGGTGAGTGTCCCATCGCGTAGTGGCCAATACAATACCTCATATTGGATGAATCACATTCTCATAAATCAATGCCTCGTACATATGAATCATATTTCATCGTAACATTATAACATCATAGCTTTAAGTAAAAGACATGCCTTTCATAAGCTTTCATAGGGCATTTACTCATAAGCCATCTCAGTAGCATTTGTCATTCATTATGAATTCATTTCATCACTATCGCATTCGTGGCACCTCTTTCTCACAAAGTGCAATTTACACGTCGTCATTCACATATCTTTATGGCATACGTATGGAATTTATCGTGTGGAATTTACATTTATCATATATCAAGATAACTTAGCGCCGCATGGTTGTAAAATGATGCAATGACAAGTAACAGTGACATGCCCCTCTTGCGAGGGCGTAGCTCCCGATTTAGGGGGAGTTTCAAGATGCCTTAAACATGAAACTTTGAGCTAACACAAAGACCTTTACAAAGATAGTAATTTGAAAGAATTTGGGGGGCCATTTGATGGGTCAATAGCTCATTACAAAGTGAGCATTTGTTGTTGGAAATCTTCCATGCACTAGTGTGCAGCAACATACTCACGCATTTTGGGTCATAATTCAAAATCCGTGGAATATTACAAAAACCTCAAAACATGCAACTTTGAGTACATTCATAAAAATTTCCAATGGTGGAAGTTTTAAGGTTTTTGGACATCGTTTGCTGGGTCAAAAGCAATGCCCAAGGAGTGCCATAGATGCTGTAAATAGCAGCGACTGTGAGCAGTGCCATGCCTCTCCATTTAGGTCATATCTTTTCTTCCAGGCAAAATTTCATCATGACATAAAAATTAGACTGAAAGTAGACATACATGCCTTTGATTCGAGACATGTTCATTCCATAGATTCTCAAAGCCCAACACTGGATGTGTCTTCAAGGACTAACACCAGTTGTGTTTTCAAGGACTAGCACCGACAAGGTTCACAAAAGGATAACACGAGCCATGTCTTCAAGACTATCACTGCATGTGATTTTTTAGGCAGTGCCGCTCGTATCTCCTGCACTTGCCATAGCACGTGTCACCTCAAGCCTCAGGAGTGCTGCCTGACAACTGCCGACCACGATGTGGCTTGACGCACGTCCTCGCACGTGTTGACTGGGAACTGCCTAGCATGGGAATCAGGTGGCCCTGCTGCTCGAATTGTAGTCAATAGAAGAGTCCTCAGCTACGGATTGGGCACAAGTCCTCAGGAAGGGGGCACTAGAGAGGGTGAGAGCCCCGTCATGCACGGACCCTGCCACGCCATGAGGAGCTGTCGGCAAGTCGGGTTGTTTGGAAATACAACCCTAATTGGGCGGTAAATTCCGTCCAAGGCTAAATATCAACGAGAGATCGATAGCGAACAAGTTCACCTTCACTACCAATGACTTTCATTCCCCTATGACCTTTCGGCTAATCACCAAAAAATCACTTCCACTCATCAAAAATCCACCACCGGACCTTCCCCTCTCCCTCCACAACACTGAAAAATCATCGTAAAATCAATGGAATTTCACTGGCAAACCCCTGCTAACTAAATGCTTCCATAAGCCTATTCCCCATTGAGTTTCATCTTGCACCTTAAGAAGCCATATTTGCCTCGAACCCCCAGTGAAATCCGCTTCTGTTTGCCACTCCTCATCGGATCAACATCTCCGTCTAAGCCCTCTGCTTGTGTATCCCCAGGGAGTTGAATTGTCATCCGTACTTCTATTCCCCTTGAAGCTTCACTTATATGGCGACCCACAGCTGCGGTCTGTGCTGCATGACCTTAAACTGCACAGTCTCGGTCTAGGTGCATGTCCCTAAACTGCATGGTCTAAACTATATGACCTTAAATTGTAGCGGAGGTTTAGTTGCACAACCTTAAACTGCATGGTCCTAACTGCATGACTTCAAATTGCATAGCCACGGTCCACGCTATATGACTTTAAACGATAGTGCATGTCCTGGTCGCGTGATCTTAAAAGGTTTAGCATCATAGTCCAAACTACACCACCTGAAACTGTAGCGAAGGTCTAGTTGCACGACCTTAAACTGCATGGTCCTAGCTGCATGACTTTAAATTGCATAGCCATAGTCCAAACTATACAACCTTAAACTGTAGCGGAGGTCTAGTTGCATGACCTTAAACTACATGGTCCTAGTTGCATGAATTTAAATTGCATAGCCACAGTCCAAGCTATATGACCTTAAACCATAGTGCACGTCCTAACCGCATGACATTAAAAGGCTTAACACCATGGTCCAAACTACATGACCTTAAACTGTAGTGGAGGTCTAGTTGCACAACCTTAAACTACATAGCCCTAACTGCATGACTTTAAATTGCATAGCCACGGTCCAAGCCATATGACCTTCAATTGTAGTGCACGTCTTGACCGCATGATGTTAAAAGGTTTAACACCCTGGTCCAAACTACATGACCTTAAACTGTAGCGGCGGTCCAAACTATATGACCTTAAACTGTAGCGGAGGTCTAGTTGCACGACCTTAAACTGCATAGTCCTAGTTGCATGACTCTAAACTGCATAACCATGGTTCAAGCTATATGACCCTAAACTATAGTGCACGTTCTGAACGCATGACGTTAAATTGCTTTGCACAGGTCTCAGAGGTATGACTTGAACTCGCCCCCACACACGTGCACATGCCCTTTACATGTGTCTTCACACAAGTCTTCCATAACCGCCCCGTCCATGTGCGCACATCACCTCCATCAATTCCCCAGTGAACTTGTTCACCTCATTACCATTCATTATTCCCCAGTTAGTCTCATCCGTGCTCACAAAACGGTAAGCCATCTCGCTATCCATACTCACCGTAAGCTAGTGGGTCATCACTTTCCATCTTCCATCCATACATTATCCATCTTTCATACGTAGCCTCGTGCCATCTCCTCAAAGTGAGTCAAACCACCACCACAATCGCTCTGTGGCCTCCACAAGACTACCATCCATCCCCACCATGGTTCAGCTGTATGACCTTAAACTGTAGTGCACGTCCTGGTCACATGACGTTAAAAGGCTTCGCACAGGTCTCGAAGGCATGACCTTAAACACGCCTTCATAAAAAAAAAAAAAGAAAAAAAAAATGAATAAATAAAACAAAGAAAAAAAAAAAGAAAAGAAAAAGAGAATAACGAGCATGGTGTATACCTGGACAAGGGAACTCCATGAGTAAAAATGATGGACGGGCATGGTCATGACACCATGAGTAAGAGAGTCCCGTGAATAAAAGAGCACAGTGAAAACCCCAAAAGGGCACCATGAGTAAAAATGGAGGGATAAGGGTGGACATGGTTGAAAGCTCATGGCTAAAAGAGCCCCAAATAAAAAGAAGTTGGTGAAAACTGTTTCTACAACCTCACTTCTTAAGTTCAAGTGAATATTCATAAAGGACGCTTGGACTAATAAATTGATGCAGCGTTCGCCTCTATTGGCAGCTTCAGCCAGCATTCAAGAAGAAAAATCTTGGGTGTCAGAATACCCTGATACCAAGCCCCAAAAAGATGAACATCAAGGACATATTCCGACAGCCTGAGTCCATTCGCAAAAAGCACTCGAAGGACAAAAGACTTGCCAAGAAAGAAAGACAAGTCTCATGAAGAAGAGCACTATTCCCACGAGGTCGTTAACGCACTCCAAGATGCTGAAGAAGCCCCAAGAAAGCCAAATCAGCCAGAACTTGGACCTGTTATGCAACAACAGGATTGAGCCCTCAGGGGACGCCTCAAACAAAGAAGAGAGGTATCTTTGATTGTTGAAATTGGTAGCAGTAAGTAGGGGTTATACCCAAAGTCGATCACCTCGATAAACTGAGGTACCCTACCTGCCAAGAAAAATCTGGTGCGTAGCGCTGACGGACCCTGACCAAAGGCCCTTCAGCAGACCATCCAGAACAAACAACAAAACAATGAAACCCATACCAAATGGGAAGAGTGCTCTAAAGCATGGAACTTGGTCACCGAACAGGCCTAATTCTGACCAACGAGGTGCATAGAAAATCCTCTCACAAACAGTCCCTTGAAGATGAGGACTTCGACAAAATCCTTAAAAACAGTCTCTTCTCCCCTAAAGTCTCCATGGATGGACCTGTAAACAAAACAACCAAACGTCTCAGCATCCTAGTTACAACATTGTGTGGATCTCCTCAACGTTCACGTGGTCCTGTGGCAAGGAAGAAAAAAGTAATAAAGTCGAAGGAAATTATCCGAATGTTGTCCTTCTTGCTTCTCTCAGAGTACAACATTCGGTGGGGCAAGCTGTTTGAAGACATTTTTCAGCACCTTGGATCCTCGATGTAGAATAAAAAAGAGAAGTTGGTCAATAATGCTTGAATTACAGTGAAATTTTAGACAGTCTCAAAATTACCCCAAAACAAGTGGAAATGTTCATAAGGACTTCAAAAGGCCACCTGCCAAGTTTTGTCGCAATCCAACATGTCTAAGGCAGTGCAGACAAAGAAACAATTTTGAAAAAATCAGTCTCTAACACCCTGAAACAGACCCTATAACTAGAACTCTATTTTCAGTGCGTCAAATTGCTAAGGACCACCACCATTGGATATGGAACGGTTGAAAACCACCCCCTATGGGTCAAGTTTTGGCTTAAATGGGTGCTCCAGGACAAAGTTATGGGTAAAAGACCGAAAAGGGACAGGCTGCACACTATTCCCGTGCGCCCTTCCTGCACCAAATCCCCATTAATGGTGACTATTTTTACAGTCTCGGGCAGTGACTTTCGGGAGTCATATCTCACTTGTCCCAAGTTGGATAGCACTCAAAGTTTATGAGTGTGTTCGTCTCGTTAAGACGAGCGTTTCGATATGTGTCATGTCCCGTGACGACGCCCGAGTAGGGAGAAAAGCTAAAGATAAATCGATAATTCGTGAAGGAAGTTGCAAGTAATTCAGCATTGATACATCCCACTCGAGCGACCATATCACGACGCTCGCACATCAGATTGATGAGACTAGTTCTATCGCATGCGTATGATCTAGGGCTACCATTGGTCCGAACCCCGTGCATAATGAACGGCCACATTTAATGCATGAAGGGAATAAAGTTGCTATAAATTCCAGCCATCAGAATTTAGATTCTTGCAAAAAACCCAAGGCTGTAAAATCTTTGTCCAAGCACAAAATCGAGCTGCATTTGTTACCAAGCAATCGTGAAGGCATGCTCAGTGCAATACAGTGAAGAAATCATGAAGAAACATCAAGATATGAGCACACTATGGATACGAAGTTTTCAAGATTCGTACGAATTTCAAGTCGCATGATCGTGGTTTAAAAACACGATCTGTGGCTCGAAGTTGATATCAAATCGATCGCCATGACGAGCCCTACAAGAAATCAATCATCTTTTTGTCAAACGGGCACCAAAGCAACCCCAGATCATCCATGGCAGATCACACACGTTTTAGAGCAGCAATAGGGACTGTTTTGGAATTCCAGCATTCCGAGTGGTGGTGCGATAGACCCACAGAGCTTCAGGCATCCTCTCATGCCAATTCTTCTTTGACTTCGAGACTGACTTCCGGAACACCCCGCACAGGGTTTTATTGAATGCCTCAGCTCAACCATCTGCTCGAGGGTGGTACATGGTCGAGTACCTCCACTCAAGACCAAACTAGTTAACTAAGCGATCAATGTGATGGCTTCTAAACTGAGGGCCATTATCAGAGATTATTTTGTCTGGAACCCTGAACTGGTATATGATGTGGTGACGCACGAAGTTGACCATAGTGGCCCCTGGAACCTGCTTGAGCATGACCGCTTCAGCCTACATGGAGAAGTAATTCGTCGCTGCTAGGATGAAGACATGGCCCGAGGCAGAAGGAGGGTCAATGGGTCCTACAATGTCCATACCCCACTAGGAAAAGGGCCATGATGACACTGTAGGGTGGAGAGGTTTCGGGGGTTGATGAATGAAGCTTGAGTGCATTTGGCACACCTAGCATCTTCTAGCATAGTTTTGGGCTTCAGCCACCATTGAAGGCCAATAATAGCCAAATCCACGTATGCGTTCATAAAGTTTAGGGCTGGATTGGTGCAGCCCATAGATACATGAATGCACTTCTTCTAATACTTTATTTGCTTCTTGTGTATCGACACATCTGAGAAGAATTCCATCAAATGATCGACGAAAGAGAACATCCCCATCGAGAAGGGTGTACTTGGTAGACATCCATCGTATACCATTGCATTCCTCCCATTCCTCAGGCAGCCTTTCGTGCTTTATGAAGTTCATGATAGGTTCCCTCCAGTCTTTCACTTGCTCAACCTCTGCACATATCGGGTCAAAGAATCCCGACTGCTATTCCTCAGCCTTGGGTTCTTTACCTCTGGATATTTCTTGCTCTGCCTTAATGACATCCTTGGCTGCAAGGAGTGCTCCAAAAGGATAAGATAGGCATTCAAGGAAGACATCTCTCTCATCATCTGCATCAACTTCGGTTCTCAAGTCAAGTCTCCATTCTGTTACCTAAACAGGCGTGGGCCTTGATAAATACAGTTTAATAGTAGCACCAAGCTTTAAGAGTGCATCGGCCTGCGCGTTTAGCCTTCTAGGGATATGACTTAGGGAAAAATCGTCGAACTAGGCCATATAAGATTTGGCTGTGTCATGATAAGGATTGAGAGTATCATTCCTTATGTCGTAAATTCCATTAAGCTGCAGGATGATGAGCTCAGAGTCGCTGAAGATGTTCAGCTGCTCTAGGTCTAGCTCCTGGGCGATCTCCAATCCGATTATGAGGGCTTGATATTCAGCTTCATTATGAGAAAATGCCTCTGCGAGTGAGAAGGATAGAGGAATCATTCCACCATCGGGAGTTAGGAACACGACTCCAGTACCCTCGTTATCAGACTGGAATGCTTCGTCAAAGTACATTTCCAACGGCTAAGTTAGCATAGTACAAAAGACTTCTTCATCTAGGAGGTCACTTGACATGGGAGATCCTAAATGGACAGGGTGAGCCGCGAGAAAGTCTGTTAAGGCTTGATCTTTGACAGCCCTCTGTGGTACATACGTGATGTCAATCTCCATTAGCAATAATGCCCACTTGGCCAAGCATCCTGACAGGCATGGCTGGGTCATAAGGAACTTGAACGGGTCTTCCTTTGAGATTAGCTTGACCTCATGACCAAGCAAGTAATGGCGGAGCTTCTGTACCACAAAGATCAAGGCTAGGCACATCTTTTCGATGGGAGGGTAATTTTTCTTGGCACCTTGCATCCTATGACTGAGATAATAGAGTGTTGTTTCTTTCCCCCCATCATTGTTTTGTGCTAAGAGTGCCCCTACCAAGAGCGATCATGTATAGGATGAAAGGCCTTCCTAACACTGTCGTGGATAGTACCGGAGGATTCAGCAAATACTACTTGATATCATCGAGTGCAACTTGGCACGCCTCATCCCATATGAAGGGAGTGTCTTTCTTTAGCAGGTGTGAAAAGGGCATGCATCGTCCTGAGAGGTTCGAGATGAACCTTTGAATGTAGGCTAGCTTGCCCTGGAGAGACCGAAGCTCACGCAGGGTTGTAAGTGATGGCATGTCCTAAGTCAACTTGATTTTGACTGGCTCGATCTCCAGCTCGTGATACCTCATGATGAACCCTAAGAACTTTCCTGAGCGTACGCCAAAGGTGCATTTCGATGGGTTCATCTTGAGTTAGTGATTTCGCAACCGCTCAAATACCTTTTTAAGGTCCTCCATGTAAGCGTCTTTTGCTTCCAACTTCACCACTAAGTCATCCACATAGCACTCGACCTCCTTATGCATCATGTCCCTGAAGATGGTCATCATGGCTCACTGGTACGCTAGCATTCCTTAACTCAAAATGCATCACAGTGTAAGAAAAGACATCCCTTTAGTCAAGAATGCAGTGGCCTCTTCGTCCTCTGGTGCCATCCTGATTTGATTATAACCAGAATATCCATCCATGATGGAGAAGATCTAGTAATGAGCCATGGAATCGACAAGCATCTCAATGAACATTAGGGGGAAGTCATCCTTTGGGCAGGCAGTGTTAAGGTCGCGAAAGTCAATACAGACCCTGATTTGGCCATTTTTCTTCTTGACTGGGACAACATTTGCCAGCCATCTGGAGTCTTTTACTTCACGTATGAATCCGGCTTGCCTAAGCTTGTTCACCTCAGCATCGATCTGCATCTCAATGTCGGGTTTAAACATTCTCGATTTCTACTCCATAGGTTTGATGGATGGGTCAATACTGAGACGAAGGACAACAATTTGAGGGTCTAGACCGGGCATCTCATGATAATGCCAAGCAAAGATATCCCGATTTGTTTGGAGGAGGGAAATATAACTTTCTTTGTCTTCTGGGGACATTTTTGTCAAGATAAAAGTTGGCCATAGGCTGGCCTCATCCCCTAAGTTTATCTCTTAAAGCTCGTCAGCTGTGGCCTGACCACCTTCTTCCCACTCTTCCGGAGCTTCCTACATCTCTTCGTCAGGGGATTTAAGATGCTTCTTATCAATCTCGAATGCAGAGACCCATGATCTTGACATTTTGACTTGTAGGAGGGTCTCAGTGTGGGAGACGATTTCTGATTCTTGACCGGACCAAGCAATGAAAGGGTAACTTTCAACATGGAGTCCATGGCATCGTGCTTGGAGTCACTCGGTACTTGCCTCGAGCTGGGTGGCGCTTCATGAATGTGAATCATGTGACAGGCTTCATGAGAATAAGAGCTCGAAGAAGGCTTGGACTTGACTTGGGCTGTCAGGACATCAACGACTAATAAGAATCCAGCCGCCTGCCAGCATCTTCCTTAGGCTCTTCCGCTACGACCTGCTGATGTTGGTGCCTTCGAGCTCTCTGTCTAGAGTATCAAAGTCTAGGCATTGCCGAACTGTACCTGTGAAATAAATTCATGAGGGAGGAAAAGAAGAAAAAGTGGAGTTAGAATGTCCTGGGACGCTTTTTACATCGTCGCCAGAATTGGACGTGTGCAGGGGGTGTTTTAGGTCTTACCTCAGCTCTAATCGTTGGGAGGTGCTTTTAGTATCGTCACCCATATTGAACGAGTCCCGAGCAGCTGATGACTCAGGGATGTCCACTTGATCGGATGAAGGGATAGGCGAATTGCGCCTAGGATGAAATCCCGTAAGGTCGGCAGTGGAGGAAGGGGCCTGAGGAATTCTTCCTCGACTGGTGGCTAAGGAATATGATTCTTTCAGTGAGTTAACCTAAGTGCTCGTCTCTTTTTGGATCCCCTGTGAGGTGTTTTGGTCTATCCTATCGAGCTAATGAGTAGCTCTAGCTTGGTGGACTGCCTCACACTTCAGGGACTTAAGCCTACTTTGTCCATGATAGACTTCCCAGGGCTGAGAAGTCAAGGGTTTAGTGTAGGCTCATAGAGGACCCGTAGTGGGATTTCCTCTTGGACGGGAGTGATGGCTTGGAAGCTTCCAAGGGATAACGACACATAGCATGTGGCCTTCCTGTACCTTCTCCGCAACTATAGATTCGAACCCAGAGCATTCTCTTAACTCATGGCCCCATACCTGGTGATATGGGCACCAGAGATTTTTTGTACCCTGGGCAAGATGCCTAGGTTGTCTGGTGGGCTTGGGAGTGACAAGGCCCTATTAGAGCATTGCCTTAAAGAGGGCTTGTAGAGGGTCTAGCGCACTTTGCTGAGCTTGTGTCGGGAGGTCTTCTTGCACTGGTGGAGCAAGGACTTGAGGGTGTCCTTCTAGGTTACCATGAACTTCTTGGTTCTGCTGCATCTTCTTTGCCAAAAGCTCGTGGCAGCCAATGCATTCACTCAGGTCATGGCCTCATATCAAATGATACAAACACTAGATATTCTTAATTCCTGAGGGCATGAATTTGGGATGCCTTGTCGGCTTTGGCATGATGAGACCTTCTTCAAGCATTACTGAGAATACTGCACGGAGGACAGCAGGTGCCTTGTCATCCTCTTGGATTATCACTGTGTGGGAAGCCTCAGTTGCCCCGAATGCTTTCTTTATCTCTTCCAGATTTATCTATCCCTTCTTAATAAGGGCTTCGATAATCTCCTTGAGCGTATAACACTCTTGAGTGGGGTGGCTTACTCTCCTGTGATAGGCATAGTACCTCTCTTGTGTCTCCTGTCCAGCTGGTTCTGGGGTGTTGACCTTCAGCCACTGGATCATGTTTTGCTCTAGTAGTAGTTGAACAGCACAGGAACCCACTCCTTCTTGAAGGAGTACACCTTATTCTAGTGCTAGATCCAGTAGTCACTTTGATTTATAATTTTATGGGGTGGGACTTGTTATAGGATTGATGTTGCTTGCCTCCAGCTTGAGGTGTATGTGCCTTGGAGAGGTCCAAAGTTTTAGGGGCGGCTTTCTTAGTGTCAGTTACGGTGACAGCCGCACTAATCACCTCTTTTTGCTAGTTGCCCCGATTGTTAGAGAGAGAATTTCCATTGCCCCAGTTGTTTCCCATGCTAAAGGGTTGCTGGTGAGATCCACCATGGTGCTTGGATAGACCTTCTATACGAACTACTTTAGAGATGAGCTCTGACATGGAGGGTGGTTTGGAGGCCTCAACATGCAGGGCGATCTCCGGCAACATATTTGGTATGCAGGTCTAAACTGCTTCTCTTTTAGTCATGGGAGTGGCATGATAGGTTGCCAACTCTCTGCATCAGGCGAAGAACTTATCGACCGGCTCACTAGAGTCTTGAGTTAGAGTGAAGAGCTCGATGGTTTCCACGTTTCTTGCCATGTGTGTATCGATCTTGGAGGTAGCCGAGCATACCACTGGAAGGTTGGCCCCTTCTAGAGTTTCGACGAACTGATAAAGGAGGAGTCGCCCATCAATTGTCGTCTCTCGACAAGCAGCTTGGAAGTGAGAAGTATACTGGTGCGGGGACATAGTACCATTGAATGAGGGGAGCTTCCATTTTTTATAGTTTGGGGAAAACGATACCAAGTCGATGTATGAGGGAAACAGTTTTTGGTAAAGCGGTACCTCTTGCATGCCCGGGACCTTATTCTTGAGACCGTGGGAGCTCATCTCTCACAGGGACTGAGTGGGGGAGCTGTGTGATGAGAGGGAGGACGAAGTGGTCGACCCTCGTGTCCTTGAGCTAGAGCAGCACTAGCACACCCCCGAGCTGTGGGATGCAGATGCATGGTGCGTGCAGGGTTCGGCCTGAGAAGGCCTAACCTTGGACGCGAACTCAAGGCAACATGAAAGTTTCCCCGAGGTGTGGCTCGAGTGGTTTGACCACGAGCCATTAGGTTTGTGTGAGACGTGGAGGCCCCAATAACTCTGCCTCTGTGTGTCGAGCCTCTAAGCATAGAGGTTCGGGGTGGTGAATGAGTATGGGGGGTTGCCTTGCGGCGACCCTCAGGAGCGATGGCGAACTGCTTGCCTTTCATGGAAGAAGATAGGGTAGCCTTTCAGCGTACTTCAATAATATGACCTTCAAGGGACTTGCTAGTAGCAGGGTGCAGGTTGAGTGTGGTGGCATGTGTACCACCAATGCGAAGGGCCTTAGTGAAGGGTCCACCAGGGCTAGGACATGGGGAGCTAGGGACCTTCAAGTCCCTTCTTGCACTAACCAAGGAGAAAACTTGGGAGCCGAACTGTGAGTCTTGACTCAAGAGAAGTGTAGGGAATGAGGCTTGAGAAGCTCGCTTCCCTAGGACGGTCACGAGTGCGGGGATGAGAAAGTCCCCAATTCGGATGAATGGGTTGAATAACCTAGATTAACTGCAATGTTTGGTGAGGTATGAAATGAGGCTTTGCTTATTTGGATAGGGCCACAACCCTATCAAACTATTTTACTTCGTAAAATATCATTAAAGGAAAAAGTTTACGTAAGGTTGAGGTCCTAAACAATCAAATTAAGCTGCACCTCAAAAATTCACTACAAGAGGCAAAAAAAAAAAAAAACTCATAGTTATAAGGTGGCAATGGATCCGACAGACCCATGACCCAACGGGTCTAGGTATGAGTCCAACTTTTGGACCCGAATACTATTCGGGTTGAGTCTAGGTCCGGCCGAACCCAACCGGTACCCGACCCATTGCCACCCCTAATTTTGTGCACCCCATGGGTCCAGTTCCTCTAATCTCCTCAACAAATCAGTATAAGCCAATTAAGGCAAAAAATGCTTTTTTAAAAAAAAAAAGAAAAAAAAACTTCCAAGTATATAAGGCCAAATATATTCTACTCCGACCGGGGTAGAATGTCCATTTACTCCTTTGGGTAAAGCTTCATCTAGTAATAATTTTAAGACTGCAAATTTTGGGACATAACATTTTCAACCCATAGATTAACCTCAATAAAAGAAGTTCTAAATGTACTCTCTATACACTTTTTAAAAAAAAAACTCGAGGTTGAATAGAGACCATCCAATTTTTAGATTGTAACATCTAAGTCTTATAAAACCCAAATTTCAAATTTTTTTAGAATAATCTTCTATTAATTTTTAAATGGTTCTCAAAATTTTCAGATTGAAAAAATCCTCACAACCGAGGAAATACCGAACACGTACTCTTATATAAGAAAGCCATCTAATAAGAAACCTACGCTTTCCTTCTAACAATGGGGTTGCAATCCCACGTTTTACTTATAACAATGGGGTATCAACCCCAAGCCTAAAGAATTATTGGAGCTCATGGCATTAGACAATAGGAATTGGGTACGAATATCAGTTAAGAAAAGGAAGAAAGAAGATCCACTTTCACACCCTCATTCTAATTTATGTAATGTTTAACAGCAAGGTTTATATAATTAAAAATTACCACATTTGGACAATACGGTAATGAAAATGATTTGAACCCTATCAAAATAAATAAAGCCTCACCTTATAAGTCATCAAAATTTGCAATTCAAGCATTGGAAACCCTTTATATCGATCATCTCATCTTGAACATTTTGGTTGTGAAAAAAAAATAGGATTTCAAGCTCTAAAATTATTGTATGTTGTAACAAATTATCTAAACCATCCATTTCACCCTAAAATAAATTGTTCATGGATCCGCAAGATCTATATCCCTTTTTTAATTGTAAATTTTATTATTGGTGTTGGAAGTTGATTTTAGAGCCATCATAGATATTTCCGCTGCCGAAAGTACTTTCTAGACGAGGATTTGAGTGAGGGTTTATTTTATGGGATTGTCTACAAATAAGACCATTTGCCTTTTATACATGGAGGTTACAATCATTCTTGTCCCTTAAATTTCAAAATGGTTGGTTGTAAGCGTGTCATTGAATAGACACAAAGTTCCAAAAAAAAAAAAATTCAGGCTTCGTGACTAACCCTAAACCATCCAATTTGATATCTAGTGAATGAGAATGATTGTGACTTTCATGTACAAAGGTACATGGTCTCTTTGTAGACAATCCCTTATTTTGTTTCCATAAAGCCTAAGCCTTATAGCACCTTCATCCAAAGGATAAAGACCCCTGCACCTTCTTCCAAATATGGATTTAAAGTCAATGAAAAAACATCAAATAACATAGTTTCTCAATAAAAACCAAATCGATATCAAAAGGTTCATTAGAAGGAAATGGTGAATAGAAATCGATTGCCATTATTTTTATCTTTATGAGGGAATACATGGGCTAATATTATTTACAACCAGATACATAAAAATCCTCCCTGACAAAGTAGAGCACCAACCTAATAATATTAATAGAAGGTGACAAATAATGCATTCAATCCAAGAGGTTCAAGAGCTTTATCCCTAAGCTCCATGAAAAGGAACGATGCTAGAAAGTCGCTCGGTGAAAAGGGGCAGAAGGTAATACAAATTCAAAAAATTATAAGCTTGAAACTTTGTCAGTTTCAAACACACAGGAGCACTATCTCAAGACGATATTTGCTCCTCTTAGATACTGTAATAGATATTTTGGTGTTGGGGTCGGAGATTTGTTTTGGCGCTGGGGCCAGAAAGTTAGATTTTGGGGCTAGGGCTGGAGAGTTTGATTTATTTTGGCACTAGGGCCGGAGATTTGTTTCGGCGCTAAGGCCAGAGATTTGTTTCAGCGCTGGGGCCAAAGATTTGTTTTGGTGCTGGGGCTGAAGATTTTGGCGTTGGGGCCGAAGAGTTGTTTGTTTGGCACTTGGGCTGGAGAGTTTGATTTTTGTTTGGTTCAAGTGCCCTTTCAGGTTTTCACTTGAACCGGGTAGGAGTGGCACCACAAGGGTGGTTTTCACCAAGTCCTTTTGTTGAGGCATTTTTACTCATGACTTCGAGGTCACATCCACCTCTTGGTTTCCATTTTTACTCATGGTGCCCTTACGGGTTTTTACCATGCTCGGTATCCTTGTTTTCAAAACACTATTACTCATGGCTTCATGGCCATGTTCGCCTGTCATTTTTACTCATGGCGTCCTTGCGGGTTTTCACATACCTATTTTTTTTTATTGTTTTGGCAATTTTACCAATAGCATCAATGGCTATGTCCACCTAAAGCTTTTTTTCTTTTACTTACGATGATTCTCATCGCGCCTAACTTCTTCTTTGAAGGGATCTCACTGGAGCAATGAATGTCGTGGATGAGGTATCTGGGGATGGAAGTGTGACATTCTCGCCTGCTTGATACAAGGAGGTATCCTAGATACACTTCATGCATGGGTGCATTGAGCCCTGGGCAGCTGTTTCCCTCACAGGCTGCTGACTGGTGAAGTGTCATTTTGATGACATGGATCCGTGAGGGATAAAGTGTTACCCGGGGGAGTGGGTAGTTCTGATGACGTGCCTATGCATACATGGGGCACGTCACCCAGGAGGCAGAACATCCGGAGATTAGTGCGTGCGCAAGAAGACGGCACCTAGAGGATGAGGTGTCCGGAGACTGACACATGGTCAAAGACAGTAACGCCTGGAAGGCGAAACGTCTGGAGACTGACACGTGGTTAAATAAAGTGATGTTTGGAACGTGAAGCAACGGGAGATCTGTCGTGTGAAACTTTGATAATGACGCCTGGGAGGCGAGGCGGCGTTGGATTTGACTAGGTGTTAATCGAGGCATCCTTGGAGACGGAGCACTTTTATGATGGGCCAATAAAAAGCTAGGCCGAGAGAGAGCGGGAGGGCAGCTTTCTTTTCGAGAAGCTTCTTCCTTGTCTTCTTTCCTTCGCAGAGAGAGAGGAAAGACCCTTCTTACTTCAAGCATTCTTCTGGGTGGCCATGCCCTTTGCTGGGTTTGATGCTTGAGCCTCCAGCCTTGGAGTGTGTCTTGGCGTTTCCCCTTTTGATGAAGGTGTTCGACCCTATGAAGGTGCTGGTGATGAGCCTGCGCTGGATGGTGGACTTGTGCCTTTAGATCCCTAATGTTTGATTGAGATCCAGAGTGTAAGGTCTAAGGCTGTGCATAAGGTGTTGAGGGTGGTCAGGCCTAAACCCAATCTCATCCATCTAGTCACGATGGCAGATTGTGGTGGTCTTTGCTGGCCCAACATCCTCCTTGTGCTGGTTGACCAATCGAATGATTTGATCAACTTTAATGTTCAGCGCTTCGGTGAATTGTTGCTATAGTGAGTATGAGTGCTTTGCTCAGGCTTTTTACATATGGTTGCTCTTCTAATCGCCCCCTGGCTCTTCACCTTGGCTCCACGGTGAAAAGTAGAGAGCAGTTTATTTCTGGGCATTTCAAGCTTTATTTGGAGTGAAGAATTTTGCCCTTCTAAAGAGGTGCCTTTCATTCTTTTAGTATTCCATTTTCTTTTTAGAAACGAATGACCGATCATTTTATAAGACACAACTGCCTTGAGGAAATGGTAACGCATTTTGGGAAGCGATACCTCTGGATGGAAACTTATTTCAGAATCATTTGATCTTTCTGGGAATTACGGATTTATTGTAAACATAATCATGTAACCCTTTTATTCATGAAATAAAATCTTCTTTTCGATTTGCATCCTTACTCCTGCTCTGTGGTTTGTTTTCTTCTTCTTCCGCCTTGGCATGCTCACCCTTTTGATGATGGGGATAAGAAATGGGCCAAGGGACTTTCTTTGCCCTGGGGATGCCATCTTCTTGACTTGAATAGCTCGAATGCCCATTTCGGGTTTTCATTTGAGCCCTAGGGTGTGCGTCATTTCTAGTTTTCGCAAAGACCCCTGTTTGTTTTTTTTTTTTTTTTTTGCGAAGCAATTTTAACGTCATGCCACCAAGACTGCATATGGTGCAATTTAGTGTCATACAGCCAAGACATGTGCTATGACTTTAGCGGTCATGTAGCTTGGACCTTCATCTAGGGATACTATTTTTTCAAATATCTCCCATTAATTTGGGGCATATCTTCTTCTGCGCTAGAATTAATTAGCACGTAGGCTCCATTGGGGAAGGCTTTCATTACGACAAACGGACCTTCCCATTTAGCTTGAATTTTCCCTTCGTTTGGCCATGGGCGACAATAGGTCTCCTTGTTGCTAGGACTAGCTCTCCCTTCATATATCTTGATTGATTTGTCGAAGGCCTGTTGCATGTGATTTTTGTGAATCTCGAGACTCTCTTGCGCTTGCAATATCTTTTCATCAAGTGTGTCTAGTTCTTGACAACGAAGAGCAACTTGTTCTTCTTCTGTCATTCAATAGTGGAGGGTTATCCTGAGGGAAGGTAATGAATCTCCAATGGTAATATGGCTTCACTCTCATACACCAGAGAGTAAGGGGTCGACTGAGTTGGGTCTCGGGCCATAATATGATAAGCCTAGAGAATTTTTGAAAGCTTTACATGCTTCATCATTGAATTTGACATTCACAGACTAAAAATAATTGTAACCTTCTTGTACAAAAATAATTAGTCTCATTGTATACAATTAAAAGAGAAAAAAAGTAATTTGATTTTATCAACATCGAACCAGCCTATGGTTTTAAGAAAAATGAGAAAGCTGTGGCTTGAAAATAACAACCTCAAACCACATCCAAAACTTGGGAGATACAAAAGCGTGGGCAGTTCAAGATTGTAAACCTCCAACAACATTAAAAAAAGAAAAAGAAGCCTGGGTCCAAGACTTTGTTCATCAAACCGACCCAAAGGGATCCAAAAAGACCCAAGCGTGGCGATGGCATGAAAATTGTAATATCAACCACTTGGAAGGTTAAATAATGATCTTTCTTTCGCACTGCCCTATATGGTTGGCCCTAGGGCGCTCTTAGCAGTGCCATTGGACCCAAAAGAGTTGTTTGAAATTAGGAACATTGTGCATGCAATGTACCTGTCTTTGAGCCAAGGGAAAATTTGGAATAAAAGATTAAAAAAAATAGGACCTCAACATAAATAACTACATGTTTTAGTACCAAAAATATTTAATCTATACCTAAATTTTCCTTAAAAAATAAAAAATTAAAAAAAGTAGGACCTCAACTTAAATAACTACGTTTTTTAGGATTTTTTAATACCAAAAATATTTAATCCATACCTAAATTTTCCTTTAAAAAAAAAAAAAAAAAAAAAAAAACAAGAGGGGGCAACTTCTCATAAAAAGCACTCGTTTTTTATTAAATGAGAAGCTCACTTACTTCTCATTTTTTGAGAAGCGTGCGCTCCCCTGCTGTGCAGGTTTGGTCGAAGTTTTGGCTTCCGGCGCCGAAGCTTCCAGACGACGATCTCAACTTTTAACTAGTGAAAAGCACGAGGACATATCCTGGTAAGAAATTTCCGTAAAAGAAGCAAGCGGAAAATTTCCGCGAAATTCTGAGAAGGAAAAGAGCATTTGCACACTCCAAAAGAGGGAAAAGGAAGAGTGTGGCGGGAGCTTCATCATCCTTTAATACCCTTTGATCTACTTCCTCATCTGAAAGTAACAGTGGTATTATTTCTCTTCCCCACCTGTAAAAATGTGGATTTCTAAAGCTACATGACTGACGTTTCTACATCTGTTGTTTGATTGATAAATTGAAATTGAAGAAACAATGAAATGTATGATGTGAAATGTCAGAATAGTTGTTAATCCTTTTTTTTATGCTTAATAATTAAAGAACTTTTTCCATGATAAAATGAATAGTTCATATTCAACTGCTTCTTTAAAAGTTTATCAGTCAGATGACATATGGTACATGATTCGCTTCAGCTTGCAATTTCTTGGGTTTTCTTGCTCTGAGTCTTATGTTATGGAAAGTTTGCTGCACTTATTGCTGCCTTTTATTTGTCCATTACACTTCATAGATTGTATGAATATGAATTGGCTGTTTGTTTGCTCTGCATGTGAGTTCTCCAGGATTTGTTCCCAGAGGTCACTGGTTTGAATCCGGTTGGTCCCTTTAACTATGATAATTGTGATAAAAAAAATAAATAAAAAAATTATCCATGGTTTGTTACCCCATTGTCATAGGTTAAATAGTTTACTGGCATTTTCACTATCTAATGATTTCTCAAGTATAATTACCCTAAGAATATTTTACAGTGTAAAAGGAAGCCAAATTGTTTATGTTTTGTGAATATTCATAATGTATAGAAAGCTACAATCTCTTTTTTTGTATGTCATTCTAAATAGAAACAACATTACTTTTATTGTATTGGGATTTAATGTTGGTTTTTCTTACTCCCTCATAACAAACTTTTAAGCAGAACTTCCCCTTAACAAGAGTCAGAATTCTATCTGAATTTCAGTAAATATAGTCCCAGTTAAATCCCAGAGGGATTAGATCAGATTTTGAGTCTTACACCGATAAAAACATTTCTAGTCCTAATTAAATCCCGAGGGATTAGATCTGGTTTCAGGGGTTGAAGGGAGCCAAAGTATATCAAGATCTGGAGGCACAAATGGTACTCGCTTTCTTCAAGTGTTGATCTCCCCTACTCAGTACAATTTCAAGATGCAATAGGATCCTAGTGAGCACCCCCCTGCATTCAGCCAGACTAAAATCTTCTTGAGTTATCGAGTTGCATTCTCATTGTACTCGCATAAAACCACAACAAAAGGTCTTCCAATTGGTATTGATGCCACAAACACCTTGATTGGGATCAACACTTATAAACTGAAGTACCGAAATCCTATTAGAAAATTAGAAACACACGGAAATCTCTCTATACTTCCTTCCTTCAACGTGAGGATGAACTAGGAAATCCAACTAATACATGGCTCACCAAGATAATAAAAACACATGAATTAAGCATGAAATATGGCTAACAACAACGTATTGGGTAAGAGAGAGAAAGAGACTGTCATTGATTGAAGGAGAGAAGTAGTAAAGAGCTTGTTTGAGAGCACAACCAACCATTAAAAATTCTCTTTTTTTTTTGGATGATACATGCAAGGGTTTATATACCATGAGGTGGAAGGTAACAGATCATTAAATATGTGTCACAAGAATATTAAATAATGTAAAGTTGCTACATCATATGGTGGCAATTAAAAGCAAAAGCATAGGAAAGCACGTCATGCTTGCAGATGCACATCATGCTTCAAAAAGGGAGTAAAAGATAAAGTGTACCATGTGGTCTAGAAAATGTGGTTGTCCTCCACGACCACCTACAATATGATAGTCCCTAAAAAAAATATATGAATAAAACATTTGTTTTGAAACAAGTAGTTTTATTTTGAAACAACTAAACAACAATCCCCCATCTGTTTCAAAACAAATAAGACACTCACATAAAAAAGAATGCATAAGTGAAGGTGTCCTACGTACTTGAACCTTCAAATAATGTTATGCAGAATGCTTACTAGGACAGTGAGTGGACGACCTTTGAACTATATCCATTATTGATAAGCCTCCCACATATCACATATTATTTTTCTGTGGTTTACTAAAATGCTTGTGCATTTAAGGCCTTGCTCCGTTCTTGGTTTTTCACGAGTGCTCTAGGGAATGCCCACTTTTCATAGGAAGCGACCTCCACTTGCACATCATATAGTTGAGTCCATGGAGGATGTTCTGGTGCGCAAGTCCCAGCGTAAGACTTACATCATCGAGGCAAATGGAATAATTAAGGAGAATGCTCAACCTCTCCAGTCATTGCGATTAATTATATCATATAGCAGAGATGGGGTAGAAATTTATAAATTTTTATTTAAAAAATTTATAAATTTTTATTTAAAAAATTTATAAATTTTTATTTAAAAAATTTGTAAATTTTCATTAAATAAATTTTGGTATAAACATATATCAGACATTACACAAGGGACTTGTTTTCCCTTGGAATCATGGTCTTGGGACTCTGTCGTCCTTAGGTAGGGTTCCCATCGCTCTGTGACAATACAAATGGGCTTCAATCCCATCCCTCTAGCTGTCTTCCAGACTTGGTTCCTTGCAAGGTCTTTTGTTATTGGATCCACCAAGTTCTGGTTAGAGCGAACATGGAGTATTGATATAACTTCATCTTCCAACAAAAGTCTATACTGACTATGCCTCAGGTGTACATATCTAGATTTTTCGTAATAAAACTTAATTTTCACTCGTTGTATTGCAGCTTCACAATTGCAACATATCGAGACTGCAGACATGGGCCCATGAACCAGTGGTATGTCTACCAACAAGTTCTTAGCCACTAAGCCTCTTTGCTAGTGGCTTCCAAGGCTATTAACTCTGATTTCGTCATGGATATGGCGGTACAACTTCGAAGCAAAGGCAGCCCCTCCATATGTGAAGATCCATCGCTAGTAGACATGGATTCATCAAAATCCGTAATCTAGTTTGCATCATGGTACCCTTCTAATGCAACGGGTTTACCCACATAGTGTAGTGAAAGATGGACAATGTGATCTAGCCAATTGTATACAATTTTTATTTTATTTTTTCTTTCTTTTATTCATACCAGCTAGAACACTTTACATTTGTCCAAAATCACAACTTATTCATGAAATATAGCTTAATACAATCTAGGATGCTCTCTTGCATACCATTACAATTCTTTATAATTATACAAAAATACAATGCATGAAAAATTAAGAAACATGGAACAATTAGAATACTAAGAACCTTGCCTCTGGTATTCCCTAAGGACTTCGTACATCCCGCACCAGGTCTCCTCCACTAATGGTACACGGGATCTCGGTTCTAACTTTGTTTCATAATCCGGGAAAGCCTAGACAAAACTTTCTGAGAGCATGACATGGGATAGAACCAACTCAAGCACAAAACACAACCTCAATGGTCAAACACATAGAACGGGGCATGCTGCCTTGTGGCTTGGGCATGCCCACCTTAGGGTTTTCTTTAGGCTCAAAACAATTCGAAACCCTAACTAGAGTGGGGCATACTTGCCAATGGGAGAGAGTGGCCAATCCAATTTCACAATTGTAGAGAATACACCCTCATAGAGAATATTTATAGAGAGGAGGCTAGAGTTTTGGGGTCTAGGGTTTTCCATCATAATGAGACTCAATCTTGACCTTCAATCTTGACCTTCAATCTTGACCTTTGATCATAGAGATCTGTGGGGGAAAGAGATCTCGGCCATTCATTCCCTAGATCGCCATCAAGATTAAATGAATGAGGTGGAACCATCATCTCTTAGTTTTCATAACTCTATTCCCATCAAATATTGTGTAGAAAACATACTATATTTTACAAATCAATTTTCAATCAATCTCTGCACTTGCTTATTTGCCATTCCACTTCACTTTCTTTTTATTTTTAAATCAAGGAGGTGGCTTAACACAAAAGCCACAAAAGATAGGAAAGAAGAGGGAGTGGGGCCCCCCACACATGGAGAGCCATGCCCAAAGTCTCAATGGGCCCTCACACCTTATATTATATTTTAGAATACTAAAAAAAATTTTAAATATTTAAATTTTTCTCTTTGAATTAAATAAATCCAAAAAAATTCAACTTGTACTTGAATTTTTAGAATTATGAATATGGAGCCTTTATCTATATATTTAAGGATACTATTATGAGTTGTCAAACATGGTCTTTCTCATTCAGTATTAGATCTTTTTTTAATTGCTTGAAATCTTGAAATATTCAAATAGTTGAGTGCAATCAAAGATACCCTTACAAACACTATAAGAGCTTCACAGGCACTCCAAAAACAAAATTACATGACCTTGCATCAACCCTCTTCACAATTCCACTAAAAAACACTCTTGGAGATTGATAAATCACTTTAGAATGTCATTTACATACAAAATTCTGCACCATACAACTTTCTCCTGAATACATTCAAACGCTTGGCTTATAAGTACAATTCCATTCAATCTCTAAGTTACAAGACTCAACCAAATACATGCACTAAAGTCTTTAATTATGGGAAGGAAAAACATAGAGATGTGGTGGGCCTGTCTTATGGCCTACGATTTGTTACACTCCATGAGATACCACTACCACTGGCACAAGAATCGTGGTCCAAATTGATCTCAAATTTGGGAAGCAATTAATCAAGAACCTTACTACAATGATATTACTCAATAAATACTCAAAAGATGCTCAAAGAAGGGGTAGAAAATCGTGTGTGTGTGTGTGAGAGAGAGAGCGAGAGAGAGAGAGAGAGAG
Source organism: Amborella trichopoda (assembly GCF_054954075.1). Taxonomy (NCBI): domain Eukaryota; kingdom Viridiplantae; phylum Streptophyta; class Magnoliopsida; order Amborellales; family Amborellaceae; genus Amborella; species Amborella trichopoda. The sequence goes on along the minus strand of NC_142343.1, from coordinate 19,872,276 downwards.
CTTATGTGTGGGAGGTATAGAGCTTAGAATTGGTGCCAGTTTTTTGAGAAATGATCATATAAATGGGAGATAAAATTTTTGGCATGGAGGGGCTTATCAAAACACAATTTATATTCACTAGAAACTCAAAACCCTTGCTGATCTAACTCAGAACAATATCAGAAAACTTCAACAAGAAATTCATGGAAAATACTCGTGGAAACTGCACCAAATTGTGGGCAGTTGGACTTGATATGTAAGGGATTAAATCAAGCTCTAAAGGGTAATGTATCAAAGGATGAATGGACCCAAATGAAGCCAAGTATCTCACTGATTTACTCTAGTGATTAGCCAGCCACGATGTCGTAGAGAATAGAGGGTGTGGAAGCTCCATTGATCATCAGTGGTGATGGAGCGCATAAGGCTTCATAGGCTAGAGCACCTCCATGGCTATGGTGGCTATCTTCATCTCTCTTTCTTTATGGAGAGGGGCATGTCCCTTCTCTCTCTCTCTCTCTGTCCCTAGAAGGGTGTATGGCCTTTTGGGTTTGAGTTGATGAGCGAAACCGAAGCATAAGGTCTTATTTATAGGCTAGAGAGTGTAGAAGGTTCCTTTGAGATCAATTTTGGACCATTGATTCAAGGGATCTATGGAGTAAGAGAGAAGCTTGATTGTAGCTACTCATCTTAAAACTAGCTATCATGGACGTAGGGATGATATTAATCATCGTTATCCTTTTTAATTCAATTTCCATGTCCGAAGTTTCCTCTTAGTTTCTCCAAAAATAAAGTATTAAATAGTATTATTAATAATGAATTGAATTATATTGAATGAATTATAATCCCAAATTGCCATAGTGTTGAGACAAATATGAGAGAGAGATATGGTTGGAGGGGCATGCCCCTTAGACCAAATTATTTTTTCACTAATCCTCAAGTTATTTGAATCAAGGTCTTCTCCCTCCTTACCTCTCTCTCTGAAAACGAATTTTCACATGGTTCCAATTGGAGACAGACACATGGCACACAAGTGGTTATGCACATCTCCACTTGTCCTTAGGGTTTCAACCAAACTATCAAACCCACTGTGAGAAGATCCACATCCATGTGCTAATGTGCACTCTCATGTGCAAATTAACACAGTGTGACAAATTGTTCACTTAAACACATAACACATGTTACGCCTATCTACCACAAGTAACACATCCAAAAAATCCTAAAACTGCACGCCTCCTCATAATTGATGTCATCCACATCATTAGTGTGGGTTGATGTGGGTCCCACATGGACAAGCTGTGTGGGGCCCATTGGCCCACTCGGGCCCCACCTGTGCTAGCGTGGATGTGTCCTTGGTTTAAATTTCTCTGAAACAAATTTTAAAAACTTATTTTTTGCTCCGGAAAAATTATCTAAAATTCTCAATAACTCAATAAAATTAATCTTTAAGCATATTTCAATATTTCGAACTGATTTAAAACGTCGTAAAAATATTAGGATCCTTTTTTTTGAGAAATGTTGACTATAATTGTATTACTAAGTAAAAGATGTACACAAAATGGGGGCCTCATAGAAGGCACCCTATTCTACCCCAAAGGGCACAACAGAAACAAACGAAATTACAACTCAAAATAGTTGGAAGGTATCACTGTAAAAATCTAAGACCCCAACGGGGTGTTAGAGTTCGCTCCCTTACGAGCAAGGTAGTCAGCGTCTGAGTTAGCTTCCCGAAAAGTATGGCACCAAGAGATTGAGATATCCTGTGTCAAGTGGGCTATCTCATTGAATATGTCATTTAGACGCCATGGCCAAGAGGAAATTCCTGATGCCCACAAGCTGACGTTTTTGGAGTCTCCTTCCACCACTAGGGTAGGCCCCTAGGTGGTTTGAAATCTACAAAGCCTTCTAAAAGGGCACTTGCTTCAGCTAGAGTTGAATCAGCAAAGCCTACGGGGCAAGAATAAGCTTGCCAGATCTGACCAACAGTGGAGCGAAAGAGACCTCCTGCTCCGGAGGGTCCTGGGTTGCCAAGGGAGCACCCGTCAAAATTCAGCTTGCTGGAGCCTGGCTCGAGTGGTCTCAAAAGAGATGTTTGCGAGATCCTAGGGCTGACTACCCGAATTAAGCTGTCCCAACTCCTATAGAAAGCAGTGTAGGGGCAGTTCGTGAACAATCTATGGTTTGTGGCCCAAAATGCCACTAAGTTCCCAACTTTGTCAGCTAACGTCGCGACTGAAGATCTCTTACCTCTGAAAATTCTATGGTTCCTTTCGATCCACAAAACCCACATAGTGGCTGAAACATATGTTTTCCAAAATTCTTTGCTGGCCTTAGGCCAGGGGGTATAGAGGAAAGCCTTGAATAGGTGTTGCATGGAGCTTGGGGTGACCCAAGTCCAGTGGAAAAGGTCCAAAATATAGGACCATAGGGCTCTAGCAAACTTGCAATGGAGAAAATAAATGTGCATTTGATTCCTCAGCCTCCAAACGCAGTGAACATTTGTTAGGGCACTACAATCCTCTTCTTTGGAGAAGATCAACTGTCAACACTCTCTCATGGAGTCCAATCCAACAGAAAACCTGAATCCTTGGGGGTAAGATGGGGTTCCAAGCTTTTGATAGCAGTGAAGTACTGGGATTGCTAGTAGCTGGGTTGGAGGCGAGGGAATGAAAGAATGAGGATACCATGAAGATCCCCGAGGGTGATGGATCCCAAATGATCTTACCCGTGCAGAAAATTGGAAGGAACACTGGATGGAGAACTTCTACTAAAGCCCTGAAATCCTTGAGCACAAAATCATTAAGTGTTCTCCTGAAATTTGGTGACCAAGTTCTGAGATGACCTGCATGTCCAAAATTCTCTGCCATAGTTGAGGTTGTGTCACACACTATAAGGAATGGGTTTGGGAACTGGTCCCTAAGAGGCCTATTGCCGACCTAGGTGTCATTCCAAAATGCACCCTGGTCCCCTCTCTTGGGCGAAATCGAATGTGGCTCGAAAACAATCGCGACACTTTAAAATAGACCTCCAGAAACCAGATATATGGCTGCTAGATCTGCAAATAGGCACCCAATTATCATTGCCTTGACAGTACTTGTGTTTAATAACTTATCTCTAAAGGTGGCTTGTGTGGGTCGCGTACCCCCACTACCATTTGCCCAAGAGGGCAATATTTGGTTTCTAAGATTGCGAATACCCAGACCCCCCTGAGACTTAGGTAAACACAGTTTGGGCCACGCAATGAGATGGATCTTATGCCCGTGCTCCCTAGACCAAAAGAATTCTGCTATCATTCGCTCTAGTCTAGCGGCCACGTAGGCAGGAATTCGGAATAGAGACATCTGGAATACTGGTATGTTAGCTAAAGTGGCTTTGATCAGCGTGAGCCTTCCCGCTGGAAATTAGGATCCTTAAGGAAACAAAAGTTGAATAGTCTGGCATGCCATTGGGCTAGTCCCATAACCTTGTCATTTTCACAAATTAACGCAACAAATCTTGACCCACTGTCTCTAAAAGGTGCTTTTACTTGGTTCATCAGAGTCCATGCAATAGATGCCTAGGTTTTGGTATCATAGTAGATTTCAAGTGCACCCCTAAGAACATGTGCTCTTGTAGATCGGGGGTTCTCTCTCTAGCATATGTGCATTACTCTTTCCAATGGATCATCCCGTGAAAGAGTGGCTTCCCATTTGCAACCGCATATGCACATGTTGCGAGATGGCTCGAGGTTAGGGATTTGGCTCATGTCCTCTCAAAGCTTAGCCTTCGTATATTGGGCTCATAGTAATTCTCACAGTAATATTCTAGCTAGAGTAATTCTTTGATCCAGAATCATACATACACATAAATACTCAAGATATTCCCTAGCTTTCACTGTCATGAAGTGCTCTTATGCCGTCCTTGACTAGGGACAACCCTCAACCCTTTTGGCTTGATACCCCTCACACGCTCAATCCTCAAGACCAGGGGTTTTGTGACTCCATAAATACTAATTCTGGTTCTTAGTTCACAATGATTATGCTCGTCACAATGTTCTTGTCCAATCCCATTGTGAACAAGAACCCTAAGAAAACAATGGTGTCAAGGCCTCAAAATGCCCCGACTCCAGTAGTTTAATCACTAGCTCGTTGGGCGGCTACATGCCTCGAGTGAATCCCTTCATGGGTTTTGACAGTGCCATCTAAAATTTTCCTATTATTAATGAAAGCACTTTGATTTGGGGAAATGATAAGATTTAGCACCTCCCTTAGCCAAGAGGCCAAGACCTTGGTCATGACTTTGTATGAACTATTGAGAAGGCTAACGACATGGAATTTTTTGAACTCTCTAACGCTCTCTAGTGTGGGCACTAGGGCTAGGAAAGTAGAGTTTGTGTCTTTGTGGATTCAACCTTAGGAATTAAACTCATGAAGAAAGCGAAGAGCTTATATGCTAGAGTATCCCAAAACTTGTTGAATGAGATGTCAAAAAAGCTGTCAGGGCCTTAGCTTGGTCCTGTCCAATGTCTGCCACTAAGTGATGAATTTCATCATTTGAGACTAGCCTCTCCAGGCAGGTTGCTTTATTAGAGGGTAAAGTTAGGAAGGAAAGTTTAGACATCCAAGGTTGAGCATGGGCTTGGAGGTAAAGAGTTTCTTGAAGTATCCTACTATTGTTGGCAATATGACGTTTCAAGGCCTTAATGCTAAGAGTCTCTCGCTCAATGGGAGTGAGTGAGAGATAGAATCTGGGTGCTTTCCGAACTGGGGCTCATGTTCTAATAACTCGGGTACATATGAGGCATTGAGAGTTTACGCTTTGAGAGAGTTCTCTCTCTAGGAGGTGTGAAGGTCACCTCCGAGTCAGGACAATGTAGGTTAGAATGCCTCATAATTGATGTGATTAGCTAAGGCTTGGAGTTACCAATCGAGTGTAAAAGAACTCGAGTGTCTTTGTGATGAGAGCTAGTCTTGTATGGAATGGTCAAGATTTAAGGGACATGACTCCGTATCTTAGCACGAGACCGTTCCATGGTATGTGCACATTCATACGCATAGGGAGCCACTATTCCATATGTGTTATCTGACATTGGAAGAGCCCACGTACATGTGCTTTGAGAGGACCCCTGTAATAGAACAGTAATATGTCCCACAGGGGTACACTTGTAATCCATTGAGAAGCAGGATGATGGGAAGCTTTGGCTCAGTGACTTTGATGTGATCAATTCGTTGGGTCAACTTGAGACATTGGTGGAACATCATTCGGAACTAGCCTAATGTAGTACTCACGTTTCTAAGTCAAAGCCTTGAAATCTCACATATACATTGAGTCTGATTTAATCATGATTAGAAATGATGTAAAAATATGAAAACATGTTTCAAATATTTATTGAGATTTTTGGAGATTTTTTCAGGAATTTTTAAAGCACAAAAATGTGTCTTTCTAAATTGTTTGACTTTAATTCCACATGAAGACATCCATGCGGATGTCGCGTGGCACCCGAGTGGCCATAGGGTGTCCACGTGGCACCATGGGCTCCTCACCTTAGGCCCCCATTCTAGTTTGGGCGTAAGCCCCCCCTTTTTTGTTACTTATTTATTTAAATTAATTTCAAACCTTATGTTATAACCTTATAACTTAAAGACACATTTTAATCACATGGGTATTTCTCACACATGTGACACCTTTGGCTTGTGTGAAGCCAAGGGAATTTTTGAGATAAAAATTATTATTGAAATTAAAATCCACATAGGTTACAAAGCATGTGAATGTTTCATGTGGATGCACCTCATTGGTGTGACCCATGTGAAGGTGTAAGAGTGCATGTGAAGGGTGTAGGTTGAGATGATCCCATTGGTGGTGTCATAGCCCTCCTTTTTCCCTTTCCCATTCCATAATGCCTTTTAATGTTTTGCCCATTGCCCTTGAACATTCTCAGCTCTCTTGAATTAAAGATATATTGAGGGTATTTTTGTAAGCACACTTGGACTAGTTTGGAATACAAGTATGGGGTTAAAGACAAGAAGGTAAATGTGGCTTTGACCTAGGGTTTTAGTGAGTGATAATTGGTGGTGGATGGGGATGAGTAGCTAGGGATAATTAACCTCTTATGTGCCATTTATGATGTGCATCGGGGGTTGAGATCTAATCTTACCGAACATTTCATATAAATACTTTCTTTTGGTCCAAACTTAACACAATCTTTGAAAAACGAATTTTACAAGCAAAAGGAATCTAGCGAGAGAGAGAGAGAGAGAGAGAGAGAGAGAGAGAGAGAGAGAGAGAGAACTTCCATGAGCCCCATGCACCAGCCAAACACTTCATATAAATACATTCTTTTGGTCCAAACTTAACCCAATCTTTGAAAAACGAATTTAACAAGCAAAAGGAATCTAGAGAGAGAGAGAGAGAGAGCAAGAACTTCCATAAGCTCCATGCACCAGCCATTGTAGAACTTGTTCCATAGCATTCCATTGATCATGGTTGGAGTTTTAAGGTGATCCTTCACTATATGATATCAAGTTCGTGTTAAGCAATCATCAAGGTAACCCTTCCATCGAGTTCTTCTTTATTGTTCTTCATCTACTTTCACTTCAAATGTTGCTGTAAATTCTTTGTTACAGTAGCTTTGCAAACCTTTTATCCTTGCTTCATGTGATCTTTGTGAAAGACTTATATAGGGAAATCATCCATTAGACTGCAAGCTTCATACCTTGATGATCCTTTGATTAAGCATAATTTGCCTTTGATTTTCTCTACATGAATTTTTTTGGTGCATTTCTTATACTCAACTTTCAAATACTAGAGATCTATTACCTCTTTGAATTATATAAAGTCCACACTTTTGCATGCAATCTTGTTTTGGTGGTCCGGTGGACTATACTACATAGTTTTGCTCTATCTTGCACAAATTTGATCGGATCTTCTTAGTTCCTTTTGCAAATTGTTTATGGTGTTATTGAGTATGGACCATAAGAAGTGTTTTTAAAAGTGTTTAAGTTTCCCAAAGTGGATAGATACCCTTGAGTCATATAAATCACTTGTGTGCTCATCTTTGGGATAATATTAAGTCCTCAAAAGCGCCGATCGTGGGCCGGGCACAAGGGGTTCGAACCATTGGCTTCCCAAGTATTTTTGGCACTCTAATACCTCTGTTTTGTTGTTATCATTCTCTGTTGTTACTGTTGGGGCAGTTTAGTACATGTAATTTGATTATATGAAGGTGTACTTCCATTGTATGTAACCAAGTGTTTCAATTTCGAGTTGGTGTGAGTGACATGTAATTTGCCCCATAAGGGGACTGTTCTAGAGTTGATTTTCAGTGGTATGTAAAGTCTAAGATGTTTTTATCATTGTGTTAAAGGACTGTTATTGTGTATTTGCTTTGTATAAGTAAGAGTTTTGTGTTAAGGCACAAAGTTGTATTGTTGTTTTTGGTTAAATTATAATGTTCCTAGACTTTGTACCACATCAACTATGACCCTTCTCTTCGTAGGGTCCTTGAAAAGTTTGCAATCCACTTTAACGTGGGTGACTGAATTGGTCCTTCTCTTACAATTGGCAATTTTGCTGATAAAGACGATGTTTTTGTCTCCTGCCTTTGATCGCGTAACTTTGGATCTTTTGTACTGGATGATCTCCAGCAAGATATACAAGGGAAGAAAGGTTACGAAGAAGCAGGATGCAAAGACTCTAATGGAGAGGCGGGAGGGCTGTCGAATGGCCATTTAAATACTTTAGCATTTGCGCATTTGTAGCTATCCATCTAGTGGTGCTATGCTACGCTAGTGCAAGGGTCTGAGATGGGAGATCAATGATTTAAAAAGCGGCCTGCCTAGCGCATAGGCGGTTTAGGAGGGCCAGGCGGGCCTCAGCTCATCTCCCAAGCCTAGGCGGCTCTTTTGGGCTGTCGGTCCCTGGGCGGTGGGCTCTCAATGCCTAGCCCTGGGCTGGCGCCCACCTAGGGTTGAAAATGCCCCCTCAGGGGGCATGTTCATCCTTTTTCCCCTTAAATAATGGGGGCAATGAAGAAGGGGGGGGGGGGGCTGTTTGGGTTCTTGTATGACCTAAACCCTTTGTGTTTCCTTTTGGAGTGAAATGTTTTTTTAAAAAACCCCTTTTTATATTTATGTGAGATCGATGGGGTATTTCAAATTTTTTTAAAATTAATCCATAGATCATCCTTTTGGTTTGGATTTAATTTTATAGATTTTTGAAGTTTATTAGAAAGGTTTTCGGAAGCTTTTGAGATTGGGAAACATCTCAAATATTAAGTATTGAAGATTGAGCAAAAAGGTTAGTTAAGAATCTTCATATTTGAGATTTTATATGTTATTGCAATGTCTCCTTCTAGTTATTTTAGAAGTGGTGATCCGGGTTAGAAGTATGGTTATAACCCAAATCTAAATGAAAAAAAATGTATAAGATATAATTATTGCGAAAAAGATGCTAATGGGGGTATAAACTGATTCAAAAAACACCTTGCTGGTTTTATGGGGAATGTTGTCCCTAGTAAAAATATTCTTGAAGTTATCAGGGAGGAGGTTAAACAACATTTGAGTTCAGTAAGATATAATAATGAACAAAAGGAGCCTTGTCATTTGGATACGTCTTCTAGTGGCTCTTCTAAAGTGGTGATTTGGGTTGGAAGTATGGTTATTATCCAAATCAAATAAAAAAATTATATAAGGTGTAATTTTTGTGAAAAAGATACCAATGAGGGTATTAAATGATTCAAGAAACACCTTGCCGGTATTGAAGAGGAAGTTGATTTTTGTAAAAAAGCTCTTGAAGCTATTAGAGATGAGATTAGACAATATGTGAATTTGGCAAAACCAAAAACGGAAGGAAAGGAGCTTTGTTATATGGAAATGTTTTTTCCTGGTTCTTTTAGAAGTGATGATCCGGGTTGGAAGTACAGTTGTAACCCGAATCCAAATGACAAAAATTGTATAAGGTGTAATTATATTGGAAATGATACTAATGGGGGTATTTACAGTTCAAGAAACACCTTGCCGGTATTAAGGGAATATTAAAATGTTCCTGAAGCTACAAGGGAGGAGATTAAATAATATTTGAGTTCAGTAAAACACAAAAAACAAGAAAAGGGTGAAGAGGCATCGAGTAGAGCAGCGAACACTCTTAAGGCCTCTAGACCATTTGCATAGAGGAAGAGGGGATTAGAAGAAGAAGAGGAAGAGGCGGATTCAAAAGCAACGGAGGAGGACGAGCATTATGTTGAAGAGGGAGATGACTCTGATGGCGATGGACTCGACTTCGATGCATGTTATGAGGCTTACCTCACTTTCCCCACTTTTTTTAATGATGACTGAAGACTCTTGACTCCTGACTCCTGAGTCTTCGAGTGTATATTTTCCTTTTCGTATTGTTTAGTTTCTACTCTTTTGTGTATGCCTGTATGGCTATATCATTGAATGGAACTATGAATTATGGAATGGTATGGCCCATGGAGCATGGAGTATGGTCTATGGATTATGGATTATGGATTGTGCCTGTATTACTAATTTACGACTATATTTGATTTTTGGTTTTGCTAGTATTCTATTACGAGTTTGCAATGGTTTGGAACTTTGGACAATTGGATATTAAAATTTGTAGTATTTTATGTTGTATTATTCATATTCCCTTGCCTCACTTCTTCAACCTAGGCAGCCCAGAAATCTGGATGTGCACCTAGGCACTGGGCAGCCGGGACCCCCATGACCACCTAGGTGCCGCCCTCCGTGTTTTTTGGAATACTGTGGGAGTTGGCCGCTACAATCAACTTGGAGTGGCCGGCGTCGTCATTGGTATCGACAACCCTTGACTAGTCGATTGACTTGCAGGTGACTTGCAGGTGGCTTGTTCACTCTCGAAAACGAGAATATATGATATGTGTTTTGAGCTGGTGTTGGACAATGAGTAGGCCGTGCGAAGAAACTAAAGAGGGAAGCTCTACTAGATCCTTTCCTTTAATTTTTGTTGAAACATTTTCAAAATTCAGATCTATTCTTTTGTGTTTGAATATATTGGTTTCCATTACTTCCGAAACCTATTCGCATGAAATTGGTAACATTTCTACTGAATTTCTTATCTTGATTATGGCCATCCTTGGAGAACTGACTTATTGATATTGTCTATAAAAAAGAGCTAACCTATGTTATCGCCCTGGTATTTGAGATCAGCTCGTTGATGAATTAACTTGTAGTCCTTGATACCCTAGGTCTTCTCAACTTAGCTATGTGCTATAAATTCTAGGACAGTAAATTGGTGGTGAACGCTAGATTGATTTGAAGTGGCTAAACTACCCTCCTACTAAGATAGCAACTGAACAGAAGTCAAACTGCCTGTTTATGTGAAAAATGTTTGCTATTATTACAGGACCGTACATTAGTTTACAGATAGTTTCTCCTCTTTGGTTCGGTGCTGCACTAACGCCATAGAATATCCAGTTTGAAGTCTGAACTGTCTAGTTTTTGATTCATATAGAATATTTACTTATTTATTTTATTTTTTTATACGAAATGTGTGTCCATTGAAATGTACAATCATGACAATAAATATTAGCTGTCACACAGCTGATCTTTTCTCTGAAAGCCAACTAATCTCTTATTGAATGATGACCCATTGCTAGACTCGACTTGCTTGTGAATGGACAACTCACCAGCAAGTCAACTTCCTGAAGCTGGCTCCTTACCAGATGGGTTTGTTGAAAGCACTCTTGAATCTTCTCAACCTATGCCTTTGATCTCAAACATGGATGAATCCTCAACATGCTACAGAGAAATTCATGCTGACGGGTATCACAAAACTGAATTGAGGAATGAAGTGGCAACAGACAAATTTACTGATCTGCTACCAGGGGATATTTCATCAGATGCTTCATATTGTTCAATTTCAAATGGTACACTATTGGATATTTCGTCAGTCCCTCAATTGCTTGAACACTGCAGGATCACTGATGAAGCTCAAGTTTCTGATTCCAAACTTGAGAAGATAAAAAGGGAAAGGGTATTCCCCGTTCAATTGTCAGATAAAGCTCCCCATGGAGCCTGTGGAAATTCGCTTGTAGTTGGTGAGCAGAATAGCGTGGAGCATCGGTGTGCTGAACATGCTGACACAATGACTACACACAGGGTTACCTTGGGAACACCTGAATCTCTTGTCCCTGTGTTGGGCCTTAATCCTCCTGAGAGAATAACCCCAAGTGATGACATCATAACTGACACATCTCTTCAACGTCATGAGGGTGGTGTACATGTAACTGTTCAATGTAATTATCCCTTAACTTTCTCTGCTATCTTTTACTGGATTACACGTGATCCACACACAGACATATGCATGCATGAATTCTCTGCTTCCTTTAATGGTTTACCAATGGTATATACATGCACCTGGGGCTCTTTGCTGATTAATATTGAAGTGGCAATAACAAGCATAGCCTGTCAAAAGACTTTTTTCTGTCTCTTGACAAAAAAAGGCTTCGTAATGCTTTTACCACTTTGATTTTGTTTTCATGTATTCTCTGTTGAGATCAGATTCATGATGCCTTTAAATTCTAAGTAATATGGGGTTGAGAGAGCCAGATATGTCAAATAACTACGAAACATAGTTTCTATTGGATATTACTTTCTTGGCATTTAAGTACTTGAATATAGATTCTACAAGTCATCTGGACTTGGGACTTGGCTGTCCTGAGCTGAGTCCCTGTTTGAAAAACTCAAATTATTGCTTGTATTGCTTCATTAATCTATGACTATTATCCCTATTTCCTACCAAAGTTATAATTGAAATAACTTCTTGTAATAGTCTCGTAAGTGTGGCATGTTGTAGATCATCTTGGAGTACATAATTTTAGAAAACTTTTAATTATAATAACTTAATAAGCTTATAAAAGGGGAAAAAAAACCTATTTCCTACCAAAGTTATAATTGAAATAATGTTGTAGATCATCTTGGAGTACATGATTTTAGAAAAAATTTAATTATAATAACTTATAACCTTATAAAAGGGAAAGAAATATATAAACATGAACATGCGATGCATAATTTTTACAGTCACTTTCATTTTATCACTAGTGCCAGAACATAATAATATATCGAGATAATCATTTCCATCCTTAGTGAGTGCATTTTTCCTCCTGATGACTCTCAGAGTGACTAACCTTTTGTAATCTATTGACAAATGGAAAACTATAGCATCATTGACTGCTCTCTAGAATTAATACTGGTTTCTTGACATTATTGATATATTCCAACATTTACACATGTCTTTCTTGAGCTAGTTATCTCCATGATGGCGTATTTGGTAGAACACATAAGAGTACAAACATACTGTGTGACATGTAGAAGATGTATAAAGCTCATGTAGCCCAAGTCCATGTCACGTATATGAGACATTTACTGTGTATGTGATGCTTCTTTTTTGGCCTTTGATATGTGATGAATTATTGTTTTGTGTCTGGAAGTCTTTGAATCTCAGCTGGATCATGTTATGCATGCCAGGATCTCTATGGCCAACTTACCACAATCCAAATCAACTCCCAAATAGATACTACTGTTGCTTTGGTTCCAATGTAGGGGTATGAAGTAAATAAAGGAAGATAACCCTTTTTAGGGCTTGTCTTTCTCACAGGTTGTCCCTCGAGAAAAACTTTACTTGGGATTTGGGGATGGTAATCGGGAAATCTTGATTTGGTATACTGGGGTTCTAGACAGCCCCAGTATGGAAATGACACCTTAATGGTTCATACTTAAATTTGGACAATGTTTAAAGAGTCAGAGTCGGTTCTGGACTTTGCAGAGTCTTCGTGAGTCTTGTCTTATAAACTTGGATGTTCTCAAGAATATCCGCTGCACCTTAATGGTTCATACTTAAATTTGGACAGTGTTTAAAGAGTCAGAGTCGGTTCTGGACTTTGCAGAGTCTTTGTGAGTCTTGTCTTATATACTTGGATGTTCTCAAGAATATCCGCTGTTTTCGGTAAGACTCGGGCAACAGATAGGAGGTTGAACTGGACAAAGTCCTCTATAAGAATAGGTGAGCCTTATAAGGACACCGACAAGTTTACTTCCAAACCTGTATGAGAGTGAGTTGATCAGTTTGAAAATTGACACCTGCCTGAGGTTGTTTGGCTTGGGCAAGTCCTAAGTTTTATGCCTGATCTTTAAAAAAACTGTTTTCTAAGAGTTAGTATGGAAAGGGGAACACATGGAATATTGGTTTTTTTTGGGTTTTCTTGTTCCCTATTTTGTTGCTGTGGAAGGGCAGGTTCGTGGAGTACTCTAGATTGACCTAAATCAACAATCAATAACTGCCTAATTTCTTTGAACAGTAAATGTTCGTTGGGTGGTATTCGCTGATATGTTTTGTGACATTAGTTGGTCGTGGTACATTTCTTTTAGTTTGGAATTTTGTAAACTGCAGGTTTCTTTTAATCCTGAAATGTTAAAAAAAAAACAACTAATGATCGAAATAAGGCAATGTTTCCGTTTGGATGCGTATAGTAAGACTGCTATGTATAAACTTGAAGAACAAGTGAGACTGATAGTAGAGGAAATCAGTAGGAGTCAAATGTGAAAAACTTGGATTCCACTGTTTTTTTAATAATTTTATAAACTATGAAATTAGAAGTCAATGTTCACTATTTAGGGGTAATGTCTTTTTGTTTGAGTCTTCGAGGAGGAAAATTATGAGTTTCTATAAAATAAATGAGATTTTTGGACCTATTAGCCGACCCCAATTCATTGGGATAAGGCTTGGATGATGATGATGATGTTCAATTTACCATAGCTAAAGTAGTATCCCAAAATTTGGCTGTAGCAAATTTGAATTGAGCTTTCTATTAAAATCCCTTTTCTCGCTACAGGGCCTCTTTTACAAAAATACAACCTGACACTTTTGACCCTAGATCTCTTTGAACAAGGTTTTTGATTGAAGAAATTATGTTACATATTTGTTAGAGTGCTTCAATGTGGACTTTTTGACACAAATTTCATGAATTTTGGAAAAGAATGGGGAAAAATTAAAGAAATAGTGAATCAAGGATTATGAGCTAAAAATTATGAGTTTTTGATCTCTTAATCTTGTAAAAAAACTATGCCTTATTGATGTGTTGGAAGTATTTCTGAATCTCGTAAATAAACTGTTGTGATTGTAAAATTGTTTTTGGGCTATTTTAGATGAGATCAATGGGAGATGAATGATTTGTGACAATTTTGAGCAGATTTGGTGAAGAAACGAAATAGAAATCAACTTTTTAAATTTCAAGTTTGTAATGCCAAAAAAAAAAGAAAAAAAGGAGAACCGGCTTGTTCCCAGGGGGAACTGGACCTGTCACCTGCAGGTCATGAGCCGATTTTGGTGGTTCTGAGTTGGCTTAGCAAATTTCTAGACCCTGCTTTTTTTATGCGCTTACAGTTTACCTTTACATAAAGTCCTACAAAACTAAGTTACTTTTAATCTGGTTTTGATCGGAAGATCTAAGTTACTTGGGTTGTATCAAAACTATTCATATGTTTATGGTGTATTTAAAATTCCAGAAAATTGTAGTCAAATGCATATAACATGGTTAGATTTTCTTTTATATGAAAGATATTAGTACTCTTAAAAGTTCATGATATTTCTCATGGAATGCAGGCATTGACAAGTGCATCAAGGTACCTGCTAATGTTAATGATAAGGCTTCTGTGGAAACTGATAGCAGCTGTGTTATTAAGCCGGTATGTAATGCTCTACTCTATTCTAGCTTAAACTTCTATGTCCATCATGTTTTCCTTTAAACATATTCTTGATGATTATGGAGCTCTATTATTGGAATTTTAAACCTTTTCTAAACCAAAAAAAGAAAAAGAAAAAAAGAAAAAGAAATAGAAATAAAGATGAGAAAGAATGAGAGATTGTGCTCTTACCTAGAGCGTGCTAAGAAATCCACCCCAAAAAACTCTTCAGGAGTCTCATAACCAATTACTCTTCTCTACTCGTGTAAAATTGATCATAGACAAAAGCAAACCCTAATACCCTAAAAAATCTCTACAATCAGTAGTCCAAATTGCCGCCCTTAAAATATCTAATGCTAAATGACTTAAATACCCCTAAAATCTCTACAAAATTTAAAGACCAAACTAAACCTAGCATTTCCTAAGAAATAAACCCTAACTGCTTGGGAAAAGGAAAACCCTAACTATATCACAATGACTGGGAAGTATGCATTTGCAAAAAATTTAAAGACCAAACTAAACCTAGCATTTCCTAAGAAATAAACCCTAACTGCTTGGGAAAAGGAAAACCCTAACTATATCACAATGACTGGGAAGTGTGCATTTGCAATTCATCATGTACCTGGGAATGTTTATTGGAAGCCTATGATGTGTGTTGCATAGGCAGCTAAATGCAGCATTCTGCATGGAAGTGGAACCAATGGTTTACTTTCATGAATTTACAGTAAAGAATCAGAAATTGCTATCTTTCATGGAAAATATGAATGTACATTAACAATTGTACATTCTCGAGAGAAAAGGGGACTTCGTGAGTCTGTCAACTCCTTGGGTTCATACTTTTGGCATGTACTTTCATTTACATGCACATCGATACATAAAAGCTATTGAAATAATTTGTTTGTGCTAAAGACAAATAATAATCTGTTGGGTTTTTTGTCCTTGAAGATTATTTCTTGCGCTGTATGGAATCTATGAACACCATTTGTACAAAGATATGAGTGGTGCTTATAATAATTATAAACTAGGTGGTTGTGGATCTGTAGTTGTTGAATATAGTTGTTGGGGTATTGCCTGAGGGTTATTACTTATTACCTAGAAACAGAAGTTTGGGGCGAAGAGTATGCCCTTGAAAAGCTTATCTTGTTGATTGGGTAAAGCTAATGTTGTTGTTGGGGATGACAATTAGCACTATCAGATTTTTTTTTTGTTTTTAAATAAAAGTCGAATCTATATTAATGTAAAAACAAAATGTACCAAAAGCCCCAACCAGGCTACCCACTATCCTGGAATTCAAAACATAAGGGGGAGCTATTGAGAGAACCTGACTTAGTAAGACTTCCCACTCTATCTCTACACAAAATCCACAAAAGAAAAAACCCACCATGCTCTCTCACTCACTCTCTCTCTACACTAAGCTTTTTTATTCAACCAAAATCGATAACCATCCTTACATTGCACGTCCATCCCCCCTTTTATTTTCTACCACCATGCTTCCTAAAGATTCGCTTCCAACAACATAATCCATCCTTTTAATTGATGGCTTTCCATCCACATCCCCTTATTAAAAGAAAACTATTCGTTCAAAATAGGAAACAAAATGGACTTCCTAAAAAAAAACTATACATAACCTTCCTTCTACAAGCTAACTCCTATCCAAAAGATCTTAAAACCCACTGACTCTTTATCTCTTAACAACCCTTACTAATAGAAAGAATTCACTTTAAGAAAAATAGACCTTCCAAAGAAGACTCGTCCCTCCTAAAAAAAAGAAAGACTTTCAAAATTTAAAGATATAGATTTACTCCAAGAAAATGGAGTTTATCAAAGTAACAAAAAAAAACCCATACTAATCCTATTTGTAAAAATTGACTCTAATAATAATAAGAAAAAACAACACACTCATAAAAATAAAGAAATAATTAAGTCTATCCGATCTTGATCTGCATCATTCAGTCTCTTTTGCTCAAGTCTGTTCTCTTATTTGTATATTCTTGTTTCATTGTACATCATTGCACTATTAGAATTCATTATTTAAATTTTTTTAGAGAACGTGAGTATAGTAGATTGATAGGAGATGATGATTAATGGAAAATTTACCATGTCAAATGTGCTGAAGTTGCACTCGCAGCCGGACGATATACAAGTCAAGTTCACAATTCTCTGTGCCATCCTTTACAAGTTAGGGGCACTTTGTCTATGGTTGGCCAACCATGAAGCTATAATACATTGAAAATAAATAGAGTACATATATATGAGTAAATTAAAAATTTAGAAATTTAAAGTCAAGTTTATTATGAAGTATGGAGTAAGAATTTAAACGACAAATACATCTTCAACTTGCATGGATATATTTTTGTCCTTTGCCTTATTGCGATATCTGTCCCAAGTGTCCTCATAGAGTAACGATACAAGTGAAGTTCCATAGACATTTTGTCTTGGACATCTGAGTCGGGGTTGAGCCTCACATTACACTTGTTAATTGCTTCAATGAATTAGCACCTACTCTCTACCTCAAAATTAGATAGAAATAAGCGAGGTTGAGATCGTACCTTGCAAGTTGTAGTAGTCTCTCCAACTGCAAATCCCACTTGTCATCTATAATTTTGAAAATGGGGCCATATTTGCTTTAATCTCTCTTCCAGTTCATCTTTATTTCTACTCTTGCAACCTCCATTGCCTTGTAAATATGCGCCATTGCCTGTTCCATTTCACTATCCACATGGTGAAGCGCTTTTGCAAGTGGCTCAAAAATATGGAGGCAAAAACTGAACCTCACTCCAAAACCTAGTTGTCAAAACAATGTCATAAACCTTTTTTCCCTTTACTTCTTTGGACCACTTACTCTCCTTCCAATATGAGGAGACAAATATGGTTCGAATTTGTCTTTTTGGTTATTCGGAGAATCCGACGACAAGTTGCAAGCCTTGTGACCCCCTGGCCTTACAAGTCAACCCTATCTATAAACTTCCTCAGCATGACTAAAACTTTGGTGTGGCTATAAATAAAACCTATTACAACTTTGGCTTTTTCTAATATCTCATCCACCACTTTCCTCTTTGCAATTTTCTCAAGCATGAGGTTAATACAATGAGCTGCGCAAGGCGTCTAGAAAATATGTGGCCCCGTCCTCTCAACAATCCCCTGGGACATTTAACCAATAAATTCATAACACTCCTTGACTTCTTATCGCCCTAAGTATCTGTCTTAACAGTCACCCCAGATCTGCCCCAAGCATCATTGTGGGTCTTTTAGGTACTCATTTGTTAGATCACTCTTTCTTTAGCAAAGATCCATTGAGCTCATAAGTTGTAGAGGCTCTATTTCCTAGGCCAAACTGCCTCACTGCCTCCAACATTGATTGGAAACTCTTCAAAATAGTAGACCTACTTGAAAGTACCATCGTGCCACATACTGATTAACCCTTTCCCTATCTTGCTTCTTCAAATGACTCTCCAGACTAGTCTATGCTTACTCCTTTTTTCAAACCACTACCTCAAGATCAAGAGGGGGGAAGAATGTATCAATAGGCCCCTTTCTTCTAGGTTTCTTATGCTTAATAGTACTTGGTCTAGATATGGAGGCCCCTCCCCCTTCATTGTCATCTTCGTCTTCTATAGCGTAGGTATTTACAAATCTTCTAATGTCTTTATTTAGTTTTTATCTTGTCTCTTCTTTCTTCTTTTGGACCTTTTAAAAGATTCAACATCTCTTTCCTAACATCTCCAGGCACTTGAGTACATGGCGATGCATCCCCTCTCTTGTTGGCCAAATGCTTCTTCAATCGATTAATGCCAGCATTGTACTCCTTTTTGCAAAATTTTCAAGCGACCATATTCTTTTCATTTGGGTTGGGACAGTATCCATATTTTTAACATGGATCAACTTGTCTACTTGAATTTGAGGAAGACATTTTCACCTACGGCCCTTAGTTATCAACTTATCATCTAATCCTTAAAATTACACAGAACCAACAAAGTCAAACTTGAATACATTTGCGAGAAGTGGAAATTGTAGATACATACACAAAAGCAAGATTAATTTACAACCATGCAGTCTAAGTATTTAAAATTTAAAATTGACCATCCAAAGAATATTAAAAAATGATCATCAAAAAATTTACATATAGGCAATGAAGTGGAAAGAATAAATACATTGACCCTTCAATATCTTGAGTTCTTGACAATTCAAAGAAGAAATAAAGCTAGCATGCTCAAGGAAAAAAAACTTAAAATAATGTAAAAAAAGTTGTGGGTAAAATCTACACACAAAAAATTTCAATGATTTAAAGCATAAAATTGGAAAAACAAAGTATGAATCATGAATGTATACCAAGTCATGCAACAAAAAAAATACTAAATCGGTTAGAAGAAATGGAATTTCCCCATTGATTTGGTTCCTTGATCTAAAAATTACAAATAATATCAAAGTAAATTTTACTCATGTAATTATTGAATACGAAGATTATTAAACTAACTCATGCAAAACAAATTATGGGGATAAAAGTTATGAACCTTAGAAGTAAACTCATGCAAAGAAAAAAAAAAAAAAAAAAAAAAAAAAAAAAAAAAAAAAAAAAAAAACAAAAGTATTCGCTTGATTTGGGGGCAATGGACTTTTCTCAATTAATTGCTTTCCCAAACTAAAAATCAAAATGGGAGAATAATCCAAGTAGTTGATATCATATCAAATACAAATCATAAAATATCAAAAAAAAAAAAAAAAAAAAAGAAATACTATCATAATACATTTTACATAAAAAATACATAACCCTAATTAAAAATATTGAAATATGTCAACCTTCTTGAAATGGAATAGATAACAGCCCAAATCGGTTACTATTGGTTCCCAATACTCCTCTTTTGCAACCTCTAAAAGACTCAAAAAGATTTGGGATGAATATCCTTCGATTTTGGGAGGATTCAAGGAGGTTGAAAAACAATATGATCTCTTGAAATTCTTCAAATCTTGGTTTTTAGAGAGTTTCTCTAAAATCTTCAAAATCCTTTTCCCCCTTTTCAAGGGGGAAATTACTAAAAAAACTCTTGGCTATGGGGCATTTTCCGCCCTTGGCCAAGGGCTTTCGAAGTGCTGCCTAGGCGCCCCCCTTGCAAGACGCCTAGGCGCTGTCTTGGTGTTTAGGTGGGTGCCGTACTACGCCCGCCTAGGGCCTACTGCTTAGGCTATGCCTAGGCTGTTTGGCCGCCAACTTAAGTTGCCAGGCGGCCGAATATTTCAACCCTGCTCCATTGTGATAACCATAGCGCAATTGCAATTTCTCTCAGTTCGGTCCATCATGGGTAGTTTAAGCACATCGAAATAGATTAGTACTTCAAAAGAGAACAGATTGAAGATCAAGAAGTGGAAAAATTCATCGTTATTGAAAATCTAGTTGCAGATATTTCCTTTAAGGCACGCACATGGGATCGACGTTGGTTTCTTAAAGGCTTAAAGCCAAGCTGTCCATGATTTTGGCCATGGTATAGCTTGCGGGGGCCTATAAGCACTATTAGATGTTTGTCCTTTGTGCTATTTACTTCTCGTATGCCTTACATTGGTGACATGTGATAGACAAGGTTGATAGGCGTCTGTTTGGATGGAAAGGGAGATACCTTTCTCAGGCTGGCCGAACTACTTTGATCAAAGCAAGCCTTGCCAATGCCCCGGTTTACCTCATGTCTCTTTTTCAAATGCCATCCTCAGTGGCAAACCGGCTAGACCAACTAATGGGATATTTTCTCTGGTCTGGACAGGCAGAGAGAACAAAATATCATTTAATCTCTTGAGATAAGGTCTGCTTACCCAAATAACAGGGGGGTTTAAGAATCAGGATCCTAAGAAAACATAACTTTGCCCTCTTAGGGAAATGGTGGTGGCGCCTTGCAACTCAGACGGACTCCCTTTGGGCTTAGGTCTTACGCTGTAAATATAAGATTTCTGAAGGCTCTTCCCTCTCACTGTTCCAAAAATTCATCAGGTTTCATCCAAGAGAAGGAACTACAGTGTGCTTTTGGTTAGATCTTTGGCTCTAACACACTCCTCTAAGGGACCTCTTCCCTTCCCTTTACTCCATTGCCTCTAAGAAAGAGTTTACCATAGCGAAGGAAATGGTGCTGGCGCGAGGCAGAAGAGTGTGGAACCCCTCCTTCAGAAGAAACCTCTCAGAAGAGGAAACAAACCACTTTCTCCATCTTTCGACAGCATTGCATCGTTCTTTCATCTCAACACTAGGGAGGGACTCGTTGGTTTGGTCCCTTACCCCCTATGGTACTTTCTCGGTGGCTTCCTTTTACAAAAGACTCATCCACCCTCCCACCTTTCCTCTTGATCCTCCATTTGTTTTATTCAAGGTCTGGTCCACAATTGCACCTCCAAAAGTTTAGACATTTAACTGGATAGCGGACTCCCAGAGGGTACTTACAGTTGACTAGCTTCAAAAGAAAGGGATTCTTATTCCCAATAGATGTGTCATATGTTTGTGTGTGGAAGAATCGAATCCTTACTTCTTCATTCACTGTAACCTGGCCCATGACCTCTGGGGTCAACTGTTGCAGCTGTTCGGTGTCTTATGGGTTGCGCCCCCAACGGTCAAGGACCTCATTTCCTCGAACCTTGCCTCACACCGACCGAAGGCTGGACGAATCCTATGGAAGGCCACTGTGGCAGCCATCCTTTGGGTAATCTGGATAGATAGAAATGCCAGGATATTCCAAGGCCATATTACCCAAGGTTCAGCACTTTTTTACATGGTTACATCCTTAGTAACTTTATGGGCCTCCAACCATTGGATCTTTTTGGGGATCTATGCGAATACCTTCTCAAGTCAATGAGAAAACTTCCTGTACCACCGACCATGGAAGGCACAAAGATCATGCAACTGGCAGCCACCTCCAGAAGGAGTCATAAAGCTTAACTTTGATGGTTGTTCACTAGGGAACCCGGCCATGCAGGTTCTGGTGGTGTCTTCAGAGACCAGCATCGCAAAATCCTATTAACTTACTCCGTGTATTTTGGCCTTCAAGATTCTCAGTATGCTGAAGCAATGGCCTTACTGCTGGACCTCAAAAGCTTCAATCAGTCTTGGGGGCGATACCTTATAGTGGAGGGAGATGCGCGTAATATTATATCATGGGCAACCGGGAGATCCACACCTCCATGATACCTCGCTTCGATTTTTTATGAGATTGTATACATCTGCAGGGATATGGTCGTGTCCTGGATGCATACCTCGAGGATGTCAAACGAGTTCGCAGATCTCCTGGTGAAGGATGGGGCTAGGGCCCAAGTAGAAGACCAAACCCGGTCCACCTCCTTTTTTGCTCTGGACCACAGAGGGTACACGTAGTAGAATCTCTCTTTGTATACGGGCAAACCTATATGCCCATTATTGTAACCTCATTGTAAATCTATTGTAATCGGGCAGACTTATAAGCCCATTTTTTTGTACAGGGTCGGTGGACCTATTTTTTACCGAGAGACTCATCTAGTGGGTACTCTCGAATTAACCCAATATTGTATTCCAACTCTTTATAGCAATACAAATGTTAACTTATATAAAAAAATAAAAAATTTCCCATTTACATATCAGCCATGGGCTCTCTTCAACCTCGATAAGAAAACAAGTAAACCCTCAATTTTTGGTGCATTAGGCACTAAGCTATTGTTGAGCTCAGGGCCTGGTTTTCCTACTTGATCAGCTTAGACCTAGTTTGTAACCAAGGTGAGAGTCTTTGATGCTCATGTCACACTACTTTAAAGTCTTCTATCTATAGAGCTGTAATGGCCGTTCCATCCATAGAGCCCATTGGTCCCTCATGGACCAATCCACAACCCCACTCAAAACTGGGGTATGGACATAGTCGCTTGGTTCACCTAACCTAGGCTTCAAAATCTCCCTCTGGTGCTCCAAGAATGGGGTCTTCAAGGGTTCTTGATTTTTAAAATTTGGGATCTTGATTCACACCTTAAATACCAAGATAATGATGAAACTAATGTTTGCTGGGGTTTGTGGCCTTTAAAGGCCTAGATATCATGTAAATAAGATTTTTTATAGTGATTTGTGTACTTCAGTCGGAGTGTACTGTGGCTCACTGACCTAGGGTGGTCTATTGCCCGCGTCATGTCCAAAACTCTTATCTTGGGCATGTGGCCCTACCGTTGAAGGTTTATTATGGGTTATCCTTTGTTGAGATAGGGCGGGACGATGTTTGTTAGGTCAGGATAACTATGCGGTCTCATGTGTATAGAGGAGGAGCTTGTGAGAGCGAAGGCCAAATCCTCAGCAAAACTTCCACATGGCATTTTTGGGAAGCAACTATATATAAAGGGACACGTGTACATGTGCATTAAGCGAGCACCTTCTTGCACCGTGTGTGCATGTGACTTGCTCTTAGGGGGGAACCTGTAGTCTACATGTTAGGACTGTGGTTCCACTGTTTATCGGCTCACTTTTTTTGATAGAAATTAACGTTGTATTAAGAGAGAGAGAATAGTACAAGAGTTTGTCGATACTGTGAGGGCCTCAAAAAAGTCCTCAACAACATCGTGGTCCCTGAGAGGACCTGCACAGACTAACACTACAAGGACTATCCCAACTACAAGACGGGTTTTAACATAGTGAGGGCTTGTAAAATTGCCTTATTACAACAACAGACAAACAACATTAGAGCGTGGTTGTTAGGTGGGTTGTCGGGCTGCTGCCTTAGCGAGTGCATCTGGTTCTATGTTTGCGGTTCTTCGAGTGTGCCTCCACGTAACTTCCAGGTCCCTGCAAAGGTGTTCTATCTCATCAAAAATGTGTCCCAGGTACCAAGGTGGGTCTCTGTTACCAGAGGCCCACTTTATAATGTTATTAGCATCTCCTTCAATTAGTAAGACTCTACCCCAAGAGTTGTTATAAAGTTTGATTCCAGTTAACAACGCCAAGGCTTCAGCTGTTTGCGAGTCTTTGGTTCCTATGAATTCTGAGTAGGTGAGAAGGACCGCACCTTCGTGATTTTTGAACACTCCCCCTATACTGGCCGGATCAGGGTTTTCAAAGGAGCAACCATCAAAGTTAATCTTTTCGTTGCCCTTTGGGGGGGGAATCCATTGAGGGATAATCAATCTCCTCTTATGGCCAAGGACAAGAAGTTTGTCCCACTCTTTTATAAAAGAGGAGGCAGAGATACCAACGAAGAGTTTATGGTGAGAGGCCCAGAAAATAACGGAGGATGTTATTTTATGGAAAAGAGACTGGGTAGTATTCTTCTCTCCTAGGAAGATCCTAGAGTTTCTTTACCCCCAAATATGCCATAGAGTAGCTGCTAACGTTGCTTGCCACAAGATTTTCCCAGAGCTCCTCCATTTGAAATCGTAGGATAAGTAACCAGGGATTGGATAGATGGTGGGGTCACCCAGGATAGCTTGAAAAGCTGAATAATTTCACTCCAAACTGAGTAAGCAAACTCGCATTGTATCAGCAGGTGCGAAACAATTTCTTCTTCCTCTAGGCACATTATACATCTATTAGGAAATTGGAATCCTCTTTTTTGAAGATTATCTAAGGTGAGGGGTTTTCCTTGAGTGGCTAACCATTGGAAGAACTGGGCTCTTGGAGTTGCATTAGCCCCCCATGCTTTGCTTGATGGGTCAACAATATCGTTCCCCTCTACCAAAGCCGAATAGAAAGAGGTTATTGAGAATCTCCCTGTAGGGGATGGAGTCCAGATCATAATGTCCCTCCCTGTCAGTGCTAAGAATACATCGTGGAGTTCAGCACTTAGGTTGGAGAATAGAAGGATTTCCTCGCCAGAAAGTGCCCTTCTAAATGATGGGTTCCACTGCCATTTCTCCAGAAGAGCCCAATTTTGTTTTCTAAGGTTTTTTATCCCCAATCCTCCCTTCAGCTTATGAGTACATAACTTTTCCCAAGAAGTTAAGTGGATTTTCTTTGTGTCTCCTGAGCCTGACCAGAGGAAATTTCTCATAATCTGTTCTATTCTTTTAGAGACTGAAGCTGGGATTTGATAGAGTGACATAAAGTATATGGGTGTGTTTGCTCGGGATGCTTTGACTAGAATGCTTCTTCCTGGCATAGACAAGTATCGCCCTTTCCATCTAGCCAGTCGTCTATTGATTCTGTCTATGACATGGGCCCACATTTGTTTCTTGGTTTTGCCAAGGCCTAGGGGGAGCCCTAGATAAGAAGTTGGGAGATCTTCCACTGCGCACTCCCACTCCAGGATTAAGGTCCTTGTTTGGGTGGAGTTAAGGCCAACTCCAATCATTTTGGACTTTGCCATATTGACCTTAAATCCAGTAGCCACTTCAAAACAAGCAAGGAATATTTTGAGGTTCTGGACCTCTCTCTTATCTGCATCAAGAAAAACCAAGGTATCATCTGCATATTGCAGATGTGACACAGAAGGGCCTGATCTGCTAGTAGTTTTGAAGCCAGAGAGCAATCCAACTTTGAAGATTTTGGATATGGATTGGCTGAAAACCTCTCCCATTATAGTGAAAAGCAAGGGGGAGAGGGGATCTCCTTGTCTAAGCCCTCTAAACGCAAGGAAAAATCCTTTAGGAGTGCCGTTAACTAAGACAGAGAAGTATGGACTGGAATAACCACCTCTCATCCACTTCCTCCACTTCTCTCCAAACCCCATCTTGTTAAGAGTTTGGTCTAGGATTGACCAGTTTACGTGGTCGTATACCTTTTCCCAGTCAATTTTGAAAATAAGACCTGGCTTTTTAATTTTTTACCGAGAATGTATGCACTCATGTGCTACTAGGACCTCGTCTAGAATTTGTCTATTTTTAATGAAGGAAGACTGGGAAGGGGATATGACCAAATTAAGGACCTTTTTGATTCTGGAAGCAAGGACTTTTGAAAGAATCTTGTAAGAGGAATTCAGAAGGCTAATGGATCGAAAGTCTTTTATGTCCTTTGCACCTTCTAGTTTAGATACCATTACTAGAAAAGTTGCATTGATAGCTTTGTTTAGAATGCCACGCTTATAGAATTCCTCGAAGAACATGAGGAAATCCTCCTTAAAGGTGCTCTAGTACATTTTGAAGAAAGCCATGGGGAATCCATCCGGACCTGGCGCCTTGTCAGGGGCCAAGCCCTTCACTGCCAACTCGATTTCTTCCTCTTCAAAAGGACGTTCTAACCAATCTGCTTTTTCTGTGGGGAGGTTCAAGAATTCTAGGTTAGCCATACTGGGTTTGGGAAGAAAAGGGTCAGAGTAAAGGTTCTTGAAGTGGGAAATGATGGCTTCTTCAATATCTGGTACAGAGTCGAGCACCGTTTCATCAACTTTGATGGAAAGAATTAGGTTCGCTCGTCGTCTACTATTTGTTAGTATGTGGAAGAACTTGGTATTTAGGGCCCCTGCTTTAAGCCATTGGACTCTAGACCTTTGATACCAAAAAAGCTCTTCCTTCTTTAGGGTGGCTAGGTAATCTTGTTTGGTGGATATCCTGAGGTTAGATTCATCAGGAGAAAGGGGTCTGGACTCCTCTAGCCTATACAGACCTTGAATAGTATCCAGGAGGGAATTTTTTAAGGCAGAGAAGTTACCTTGTAGAGAACCACGATTTGATGGACTTCTTCAGAAGCAGTAATTTTTTATGTAACCTAAACCCAGCTCTTCCAGTGACTTAATTTGAGAAGGATTGCCACCAGGAATGGATGAGGGATGCCAGGACTTCCTCCTGGGTCTAGGCTAATTCGAACCGGAAAGGTTTAGGCCCCCTATGGGCAGATTGAGTATTGACCGAGCCCCCTGATATTCCAAGATATGAAAATCATCAAGGAATAAATTGATGGGGGGCCGTTGCTAGTCTAGAGGATCTCCTGGCTGGGGACCTTCCAGTCGAGGAGGGGGATATGGTGGATTGATCCGTAGGGACGATCTGATCAGGGTTTAAGGATGAAAAGAGGTTAATCAATTCCCTATAACCGTTTTTCCTCCTTTGACCTCTATCCCCGGTAGTAGAGTCAAGAGAGAGAAGCTGGTGGTGATAGTCTTCCAAGTGAAGACCCATAAAGCTGAAGAAAGACTTAACCTTGTCTTTTATGGAGTCGGGCGTGATGTCTGGTGGGCTACTTAGCATTGACGACTCTTGCTGGGACGAGGATGCCTCCTTCCTACCTTGAGGTTCCTAGGTGCCCTGGTGGAAAAAATTTGAGCCTCCGAAGGAAGGTTGGGTGAAACGAGGGGGGTTGGGAGAAGGGAAGGAAAAGGGAGGTCCTAGGTACAAAGCAGGAGGAGAGTTCAGATACGGGGTCAAGGGTCTCTGGATGAGGGATTGGGTTAGGTTAAAGGCGATAAGGCAAACATGGTCATTTGGAGGTGGAGAGGGTGGGATAGGTGGTTGAAGGTTAAGGGATGAGAGGCTTAAGCATGGGGGGAGGGGGGGGGGAGGGGGAGGCAGAGGGGTAGTGGGTTGTTGGGGGAAAAAGCTCCATTTTCTATAATATGACCCACAATGAAGGAAGGGTTAAGGGCTAGGTGGAAATGCGGGATAGGTATATCTAGGAGAGGGAATGCAGTGCGAGGGATAAGGGGGTTGCCATGAGCGCGGTAGAAAGAGATAAGTGAAGAGCTAACCCTGCAGATGGGGGAGAGAACAGGATAGAAAGGAAGGTAATATGCTAGGTAGGAAGCAATGCTCTCCAAGTCCAGCGAAGAAGGGTAATGAGTGAGTACCATGAGTATCCCAAATGGGTAGTGGGACCAGTCCATATCAGGGTAAGTGTAGTTGGAGAAGAGCGGTAAGAAAGTGGGGAGACAGTAAACAGGCTAAAAGATCAAGAGGGGGTTCACAGGGTGGGATACCTTGAAAACCAAGGAGGTCCTGGTTCTGGTCTTCTGGAGGAGCGAGCTTCAAATGAAGAGCTTCTTCGCCAGTGAGCATGCCCGATAAGACATTCTCATAAGGCAGAGGTTTCCTCGGCTCTTTTTGGGGTATAGCCTTGCTGGGAATAGGAGAGCTATTATCAGCAGGAGGTTTTGAGCCTTTCATCATTGCTTCATCAGCGACTGGGGTAGCCGAATAGGTCTTTGAAGAGGAGGGTAAGTACAAGCAGGCCGACGCGTTGCCATCAATAGTGTGGGCTGATGGCGACGAAGTCAGTTCAGAAAAATCCCGATGAGACATGGTGGACAGCGAGGTGGTAGAGGCAGGGACACGTGGCCCAGTAGTCTTGGGGAAAGGTGTCGGTAATAAAGTCGGTTCAGGGCGGTGGTACGAATATGGGATGGCTTTGGCAGGAGGATTAGCAGGCGTATCCAACGAGTAGGTGGCTCTGGCAGAGGGGGCAGTCTCCTCTCCACACATGTCCGGGGAGATATCTGGAGCTTGAGGAACCCCTGTAAGGGCACGTGCCTGGTTACCTCTGATTAGTGACACGTGTCTCCCTGTGTGACTCAGCTGAGTTCTCTTTGAGGAAATCTGTTTTGACGGCCGGCACCTGGATTTCCCGGTGACCTGAATCCACTGTTCCGGTGGCTGCTTCTCCTTTAGGCGAGTGGGATCCCACGAGTCCGCAGACCAGCGAACTTCTATAGGGTAGAAGGCGCTATCTACCGTAATCCAAATCTTAGGGGGAAGCAAGGAAGGATCAGGGGTTTCCAGCAACACTTACATCGACCCCATAGGCAGAAACTCCAAAGATTTCCAGTGAATCGGGATCAATCTGCCACACTCTCCAGCCAGTTTCCTGAAGGTAACAGGGGACCAGGCATGGAGGGGGATATTGTTGAAGGTGACCCAAAGTTTTTGAGGCGCAGAGGATCCAATTTGGGGAACCAACTTTTGAGAGACTACTTGGCCCTTTTGAAGATCAGGTTGGCCTGGTTTTGCAACGCTTTCTGGGTTAGATCCAGAGAGGGGAAGGAGAAGAGGATACCTCCCGACGATAGAGTTCTGCAAGAGATATTAGCTTCCCCCCAAGTTTTCTGAGCCCATTTTTCAATGCCCCTTATGTCATTACTCTGAGGGATAAAGAACCCCGCCAGTGATGCTTGTAACTTGGCTGAGAGGGGGCGAGAAACCGAATCCGAGATATCAATGAAAAGGGATTGGCTAGAGGGGGACGAAGCTTCAAGGATCCTTAGGGTGGAAAGAGAGGGTGGAGGAACGGGGGGAGAGGGAGGGAAGGAGGCAGCTATATGAGGAAATGAAGCAGGGCCCACAGGCTGAGAATAAGCTTGACAATCTGGGGGCGAGGAGATCCAAACTGTTGAAGGATGGACGAGAATAGAGGTTGTAAATGGCCTCCCAATTGAAGAAAGTAGAGGTTTTCGAACTGCAGCTACCTCTACGTCTAAAGAAGGGCAGATTCCTTCTTTGATCTCCTCCTACTCTACCTTTCAGCCAAGACGACTCAATAGTCTTATTGGAATAGCCGACCGCCAAGGGAGTCCGACGAGCAAGAAACGCAGCGTGTCGACGAGCAGAAAAGGCAGCCATTGCTAAATGTTTTTAACTTCCATTGTTTCTTCTGCAAGTATTTCTCAGGTCCACAACTATGGAACAAACCTGGTGTATGTTGAAAATTCCTATCGTGAAAATGTTGTTCTACAACTTTTATAATTTGTGGTAATAGATCATTAATCACAGGAGTAGGTTTTGATGGCTTTGATGGATGGATCTTGTAAAGCTCTTATGTGAATTCCTAGTTATCGGCTAACTTTGATGGGTCAATCATGAGCCCCTGCACTTGATTGTGGGTCATGGGTCCTGTTGGGTTAGTTTGAGAAGACAGTAGTGGATTATGGATCATAGCATACGTGAAGTGCCATGACATTCGCTTGTTTTTTATCCATTAGGTACTTATCCACTTCTAAGTTGTATCTCTGTGTGTTTTGGAATTTTATGAAACTCTAGAAATATTTTCTTCAACTTAAAATATGTTTTTATGATTATTGGATTTTTTTTGGAATTTGAAAAATGAATTTTAATTTGTAAAAACCCTAAAAGAGTATTTCTGAACATTTAAAAATATGAGGGTATATCTGTAAATTTCGATATTTTGTGTGGGACTTTGGGCTAAAGGGCCCAGCCTCACACATGTTGAACCCACATTAGGGCATCACATGGAGCCTATCAGGGCCCATACGTCCCACTAAGTGGGGCACCCACTTTTTGTGCCACTTGTTTTAATATTTAAAATAAAAAATAATGTTTTAAGTTATAAAATATTTTCTTATTGGAAATATTTTGGATAAGATTATCTTAGTGATTTTCTTATTTTCTAGAATATTGGACGAAGTCATAATTTAATTAGAGGCCCTAAATATCTCTGTGAGAGGATAGGATTCCTTATTTATCTTTGATTGTTTAGATAAGATTTGACTAGTCAAAGTTCTAGATGGATTAGAAGTGGACATGGGTCTAATCTCAGAGGATAAGGTTCCTACAGATCCAATCTAGGTCATGATGGCTGATCTTGGAGATGAATGGCTCAAATTAATTTTTCTCTCACTTTGTAGATCTCCTAAATAATTCTAGATCAAGTTAAACTCCTAATTTGATTGGGACACCCTAGGCCCCAGTGGTTTATATATAAGGGGGTTCTCCCCCTCAATCTTCACACATCTCTATTCTCTCTTCTCCTTCTCTCTCTTACACCCCTCTCTAAACTTCTCTCTCATCTCTCTTTCTAGGCTTCTCCCTAGTTCCCTCTCTCTAGTAGGGCCACGCCACCCTCCCTAAGGGTCCAAGGTAATCTAGAGAGAGAGGGGAGGGGCATGCTAGACCTAGACTTAGGGTTTGTGCCTTTGTAGTTTGCCCTAGTTTTAAAGGGTCTTCTTTGCGAAACCGTCGTTGCTCTCTAGCCCCAAATAAAATTCATTAAGGGTAACCCAGAGGTGCTTCCAAAATTTAGATTTGAGAGGTCAACAACATTCGAAATTTAAGTGCGCCATTGGCCACGTGATCCGGTTTGAGGTTTGCTAAGCTTTAGTGGGGTAACCCTAGGCAAAAGCTAGTAAATCTTGCCTTTCTTATTTAGTTTTTACTTGAATATGTTTTTGACTTATTTTTTATTTGTAAAGTCTCAATATTGTTTTCAGTTGAATAAAGTTTATTTTGGCAACAAGATTATAAAGATCCTAGATTGTATTAGGCTGAATTTATTGTATTTGTGCACCTGTAGGTAGAATTTTCGGCAATTACTAAAAGAAAGAAAGAATTTTTTTGAATTTATAGCCTAAGAATTCTATATAGCCTCGTTTCAATAATTTCTTTTATTTATAGCCAGGTAACAATGCAACTTACTATATTTTTAATATCATTGCGTAGCTTGCCGGTGTAAATAAAATGATCTCAACTTTGAAGAGTATATATTGTTCTAGACTATGTATACTCTTTAAAATTGCTAGCAAGATCCCCAAAAGGTTGGGTCGAGAGCCCGAAAGGTCGAGGTCCTGATCGTCAAAAGGTTCGATCCTTAACATTGGGGACCTCAATCCCTATTGTTTATATTTTATGGATGATGCTCCCAACCATAGGGATCTATCCATTCACAATGTCCCGCTCCCGATCTCAATCTCGATCTCGATCTCGATCCCGATCCTGATCCCAATTCCTCTTTTGATTCCAACAATTAAGGATGTGCATTTTTATTACACTGATAACATGGGTAACAATGTTCAAGAAGGCGGATGCGGCCGCTTAGGCTGCCAAGGGTCTGGGCGGGTGCCTAGACACAAAGGCGGCCTGCGTTGGGGGGAGGGACAGATCCTTGAGGATTGTTGGACCCCCACACCTCCCCCCTTTTTATTTTGTATAGAATTGAAATTTTTTATTTCCTAAGTAAGTTTTGTATATAATATATTGTTCAAAAGTTAGAAGTACAGATCAAATATAGTTAAAACTCAAAAGTAACATTAAAAGATAAAAGAAACTTGAGATGTCCATTAAATCTCACAAGTCACAAGTCACAAGTCACAAGTCACAAGTCACAACAGATAATCATTAGACATAAAACAAAAACTCACACATGTCAATCAGAGGCCATAAACTACAAAAAGTAATCTTCTTCACCCCACAAGTATGATGAACATGATGAGGTTGAGTTTTCATTATCACTAGCAACATGAGGTTGATGTTCGACATCCAATGCATCTGAATCTGATGATGATGCCAAGCCATCATCATTAGTGTTCATCCTCTTCCTCTACCTAAAAACTTTTTCCCTTGTCTCCTCTGAGTCTGCATCCTTCTCCTCTAAGATTGTCATCCTCCTATTCGTCTGCACCTTCTTCTTCCCCTTCCCCTTTCCCTTTTCCTGGGCCACTTCCTTCCCCTTTCTCTGTGTTTGGGATCTAGTAGCTTTCATAGGGCTTGATGCCAAACCAGCTTCCTCTTGCACTTGGCGCCTTGTCAAGCTCTCTCCCTTGAATACATGCTCATCCTCGGCATCGTCCTCGACCAACCATTCGCTTGTTGGATCTAAATCTTTCACAATTATGGAGACTTCAATTTGAAAGCGCTCTTGATGGCGCCCCTTCAGCCTTTGATTGTACTGAACGAAAACACGTTTGTTGAATCTCTTCTGCTCGAGTCTATTCCTCTTCTTTGTATGTGTTTCATAGTACATCATTGCCCTATTACAATTCTTTACTTAAGAAAAAGTATGGAAAAAGTTGTTGAAATAAATTGATCGGAGATGAGGGTAAATAGAATATTCACCATCTCGAATGTGTTGAAGTTGCGTTAGCAGCCGGACAATGTACAAGTCAAGTTAAAAATCTGCTGCGCCATCCTTTGCAAGTTGGGGGCAGTTTGACCATGGTTGGCTTACCAAGAGGTTATAATGCATTTAAAAATAAAAATAAGTAGAGTCCATATATCTGAGTAAATTTAGAATTTAGAAAAGTAGAGTCAAGTTAAATTTAAGAGCTAAGGCCTTTAAAGGACACAAAATGCAAGGTAGAGATCTTAGTACCTAGTTTGTATAATGAACCTAAGGGTTATATTGTATAGCAAAATGCCATGAGGGAAGAGATCTACTCTTACAAGAAGAAGCGTAGGGCTTAGGATCCAAACAAGAAGCATGGGCCTTAGTGCCATTATCTGATGGAGTTGAACCCATATATTTCAAATGGGTTTACAAGGTGAGGTGTAAAAATAATGGATCCCTTGAGAGACCTGTAGAATTTTTTCATGTTTCACTTCTAATACTTAGTCATCGAGTATCTTTTGTAGTGTAAAATTTCGCTATACTTTGATGGTTTAATTTGCATCATGGTGGTGTGTTGTTTATGTGCGTGAGGGTCTTGGGTTCGAATCCTCCCTTGACGCTGTGGGCAACACCCCATATCTCTCTCTCTCAAATGGTCTTTGAAAGGTATTCTAAAAATACCTTGTTTTTAGTTAAAAAAATTCGCTATGAATTTTTCATTTTTTTTTATTGTTTTTGGGTTTACTAAATACCCTTGCTATATTATTGTAATTGGTAATGAGTTCATATTTAGTACTCCATTGATCTTGCCTTGATATTCCATCTTTTCATCCTATGAGAACACGTGCAAATCTAAAAGCAATAATGGAAAGCACAACTCAAGGTCTGAAAAGGAGTCTATTGAGCTTGCTTGGAAGTATCAACAAGCTATTGCGGAAAGAGATACAGGTAAATACCACTTTGCTACTAAATTCTTTTTATATAATGTTTCTCTTTATTGGCATTTTTTGTTTTCTTTGGATTATGCACTATTACATAAGAGTTTTCATTTGTTTGGGGTGTGATGTGAAGGTTCCTAGATTCAGACTAACACTAGAAGGCATATTTTTGTCGTGCATATTCCAAAACATTGACTATAATCACTTTTTTTTTTTCTCTTTAGTGACAGACTTGTTGATCTTTGACATCATCCAGGCCCCTTCGTCATGAATGATATATAATGTTTTTTTTTGGTTTTTTTCCCTATGAAGGTTAACTAGTATATTCATCATGTAGTAACCTATAAAAAGGGTACGAGACCCAAAATCTGTATTTCAATGTGAAAAGTATATTAATGTTTGATGAATTTGAACATCTTTGAGACTTTACATGACAAATGGATGCCTTTATGGAATGATGAATCATGGAAGATATACATGATTAAAACTAAAACTCAGGAACCAAAATTTGATTCCAATTCATTTTGGATCAGTGCTAATGGCTGTGGATATGGTAAAAGGAGGCAATGTGGTTCTGGCCAAGTATTTATAGTTAAAATTTTTTCAAACTTTGTTTTATTTATGCCTACTAGACCACTTACAAGCGCTGATTACAACTCAAAAATCATAGAACAAGACCATAATACCCTCGAGGATCTTTTTTTGAAAAAAAGTATCTTCACTTGCATGCCATAAAAAAAACTCTCTTATTAAATAAAAATCAAAAGATACACTGCACAAGAGTGAATCAAGAAACATGGAACCATAAAATACCATATTACCTTACCTTGGATCATCTCCAAGGACTTAGTACATCCCAACCAAGATCTCCAACACCGATGGCGCACATGATCTAGGTCTCTCTCTATCTCAGAAAATGAGAAGCCAAGGCAAAACCCTTAAATGCTTGGGGCATGGCACCCCTTTCTTTGTCTATTGTAGAGAAGGGGAGAGAGAAAGAGAGTGGAGAGAGGGTCACGTGGAACCCTAGGAGAGAGAAAAATAGGTCTAGAAAGAGTGTGTAAAGGCTACCCCCAATGGGGCATTTATGGCTTCTAATTAGAGTTTATAGGGTCTAGGGTTTGCCGTTATAATGAGACTTAATCTTGACTTTTATCTAAGGAGTTCTATGGAGTGAAGAGATATCAACCATCCATTCCATAAATCAGCCATCATGAGGAAAGGTTATAGAATGCTTATCCCTCAGTTTCCTGGATCCATTCCCATCTTATATTAGATTTTATGAAAATATAGCATGTGTCTCATAAAATCTCCAAATATGGAATGACTTACCGTAAAAACACTGAATCGTCCTTTCCTCTCTCTCAATATTCAATCAAAATATTTTCCAAAATTTATTCTTCTTTCTAGAAGACTTGACCAACAAGTCAGAGAGTGAGGGAATGGAATGTGGGGCATGGGAGGCATGTGGGACCCTTGTGGACCCCACGCCTCACTTTGGTGAGTCTCCCATGTGGTAGGCCCTACTCCATAAGGGCCCCCACACCCCCAAACAAATTTTAAAATTCTTAAAATAATTTTTAAAGACCATACAATGCTTTTAGAATAGCTTTGCATTCATAAAACAAAGGCTAAAAATAAATTTTTAGCCAAGTAAAAAATCATTTTGAGAAAATAAAATATGTAGAGCATTTTATACATTCATTTTGAATTGGATCCATCATGTCAAGAATCATGCAATTTAATTGAGGGACTCGGCCTATACTAGCAACTGTGAGCTACAATCACCCTCTCAAACCAACCCAATAAAATCCATGAACCACAACCCATCGCAAGGGTTCATGATTGGTCCATTAAAGTTTGTCAATAATTTAAGATAACATGGTTCTAGTCTATAGATACCAAGTTACCTCTTGAGGACGTGTTGTGTCCCACTGGACATACGCACACTATTGCAATGGTGCTGGGGGTCATCTCTTGTACACATGTGCACAAAATACCCTTATGGGTTGCTTCTAAAAGAGGGTTATCATGTATATATGTTGTGCGATGGCAATGATGAGGATTTGACCCTTGTCCTCTCAGGACTACCAACCATAGATAGGGGTCACAAAGTTGCTTGGCGAACAAACCACACTGAGCATCTCTTCGAACCTCATCAAGGGCTAACCCTATAAACCCTCAATGGTTGTGCCTTATGCCATGGGCTACAGGTTTTTCAGACTCCATCCCAGGTCTAGCTCGTCCAACCTAGGTGAGTCACGGGATTGACAAATCATACCCAATCAGTCCCACCAGACTCTACTCATAAAAGAAACACACATGTGGGGCTAGATCCTTGGTCCCACATGTATCATTTACAGTACTGAAATTTCAAAAATACCCTTTTAACAAAAACAATTATAGCAGAAATAATATTTTAAAATTATAAAAAATATTTAAAACTCATAGAATCATTTCTAATACCAAAAAAAATATACTAGAAGTGGATTGGTACCAATGGGTCAAAATTAGCGACATTAAGGGTACTCCACTCGCCCTAGAAATTATAATCCAGTGTTGTCTTCTTATCGAACCCAACAAGACCCAAGATCCATAGTCTCATTTTTGGGGCTCATGATTGGCTTGTGAAAGTTGGACAAGAAACAGTGAGATCATGATTTTGGAATGTGGATTTCAATTCCCCCCCTTTTAAGAGCAAGTCTAGCGCTTGTCACCACAGTGCAAAGGGGGCTCTCTCTATGCACATGTATGCGTGTTCCTTTATAGCGTTGCTTCTCAGTAATGCGGTTGTCATGTGTACATGCCGTATGAAAATTTGTTGAGGCATTGGTCCTTGCTTTCATAGGCCTACAACAGCATGCAGGAGGCTACACAGTTCTCCTGGCCTACAAACATTATCCCTAGGCATCTCTCCGACCTCAACAAGGGATGACCCACTCCAAACCCTTCTCGGTAGTGCTACATGCCCAAGGCTAAGGGTTTTGGACATGTCTAGGGCCATAAACCGCCCAACCTTAGTTAGTCAACACACCCTCGCTGCAGTGTATATGTTATTATATATCATTTTTACAAGCTCTCTAGGTCCTTAAAGGTCACAAAAACCCAACACCTATACATACATGTCTAGGAAACCATGCAAGATTGACACCCAAAGTCACTCCCTATAATGCTGGGGGTCATCGCTTTTGCACATGTACACGTCATTCCCTTAGGGTTTGCTTCCCAAAGACGACTATCATGTGTTCATGCTGTGCGATGGCAATGATGATAATTTGGCCCTAGTCCTCTCGGGCCCGCCAACTGTACACATGGTCACGAGGTCTCTTGGCAACAAACCACCCTAGGCATCTCTCCGACCTCCTCAAAGCCTAACCCTGCAAATCCTTCACTTTTGTGCCTTATGCTCAGGGCTAGAGGGTTTTTAGACTCCATTCCAGGCCTAGCTTAGCAAATCTGGGTGAGTCACA
This sequence comes from Amborella trichopoda, assembly GCF_054954075.1. Taxonomy (NCBI): domain Eukaryota; kingdom Viridiplantae; phylum Streptophyta; class Magnoliopsida; order Amborellales; family Amborellaceae; genus Amborella; species Amborella trichopoda. The sequence goes on along the minus strand of NC_142343.1, from coordinate 19,835,522 downwards.
ACATGACAAAACATGCCCTATTGAGCCCATGGACCCTACTCCCATTGGAGCCATTATATCACTATAATCATAGTTTCACATGCTCTCAAAAGGCCTATAAATGGCCACAACATGCCAACATATGGGACAATAAGGATGGTGAACCTTTTTCTTAAGTAAGAGTATCAGTGACAGTTGGGAGTAAGACATTGTAAAGGGGTGTTCAAGCTATGGTGGAACAGATTTATTATGTCCGGGCATTCTCTTGAGTGTCCAAGTGCTCTCTACTGATAAAAAAAAAAGAAGTCTCCCTATACAAACATTTTTGGGTGGGGACAATTCACTTATTATAACATTTGCAGACTCCTTAGATCTTGGAAAAATCATGTGTTTTGATTTCACAAGCCAACAGATCTTGGTATTTAGTCTTCTCCCTTTCTCTTACTCCCTATATTTCGGATAATTGGTGGCATTTTGATAATTATGTAGCACGTGGTAGAAGGTTACCTGCATTTCCTATGAAATTTTTTCAATCTTATAAATTTCCTTCTTTGAAAATTGAATACATGTACAGCATGAAATTTGGCTCTGCTTGAGATTCACTTTTTCAACGAGAACATGAATTTATTCATACCATGATGATTAGGAAAATCTCTACATAATCGACTTTCTGTATTCTTGAATTAAAGTGATAGCCTTGTGAAAATTTGATTGACGCCCATCTTGTTTAGTATTAAATTTTTTATATGTTGCTTCCTTGATTCTGCACACATTTTAATTAAAGTACTAGGTATTTTATTTCTTTAGCTATTGCTGTGAGAGAAAAGCTCGAATCCTTGTGCAGGGAGCTACAACGCCAAAACAAGATGCTCATGGTAAATTCTTTTTGCTATGTATTTGTTTGGTGCCTTGTGTTATTGTTTTTTAGGAAATTTATGGCCATTGTTTTTTGTTGGGATGCTCAGTGGTAGGAATTGAACTTGAGATGTAGCATTGCTAACATCAATTGCTTAACACTCGACCCCAGGCCCAATTCTATGGCCTGCTTTGTTGATAGTTAATATTTCACTGCTTATGGATAAAAGAATCCGAGTTTCCTGTCACTTTTTTATTTTTCTATGACTGGTACAATTGTATTCAATACCTTTTTTTCATGAGAATTTTCAGTTCTTGTTAAGGTATTCATAGGTTGTGTTGAGTTACAAAAAATGCGGGACTCGGTTTACTTTATGCTTTGTTGTAGATCATGTTGCTGGTTTTTCGATACGAATTATCGTTCTGTGTGCTAAAATATACTTTGTAGATCATGACTTGATATCTTACTTGTTGCTATCTCATCTTGCATGTGGAAATCACATGAGAGTGAAAGAGTCATAGTAGGATGAATTGATTCTCGGTTTTCTATTAGAATTGTTCTTAATATAGCTTGAGTTTTTTATTATTATTACTGCAGCATGTTTAATCTCTTGTAACTGTGCAGTATCCTAATGGCATTTATACCAACCCCAAACTCTGTATTATATATACTTTTTTCTCGATATTATTGCCAATGAGATTCCATCAAGATTTCATGGTAGAAGAACTAGGAGGAGAATCGGTTGAGGATTTCTCTCTAACTTGTAGGGAATGAAGCAGTATCCATCTTCACAATTGTGTTATTCTCTCTCTCTCTCTCTTCATCATCGCTTTTATGGAGATTTCTACTCCTTTGGGTTTGCATGTGAGTGATCTTTTTTTATATTTTATTGCATGCACAATCTCTCTATCTCCTCTCTTACGTGATGTCTCTCTTATCTCATGTTTGATGTCCTCTTTTGTTTCACATTCTTGGATTCTTGTTCGACTATGCATTACAAAATAAAATTTTGCCAATGGAAACTGAGTTTCATACCTCCATTCTCATGTTTCTCACTTCCCTTGGTTTCTCTTTCTTCTTCTTCTCACACACTGAGAGAACAACTCTAATGGTAGTTGTCCTTCTGCCTCCTTTTTTGTGGTTTTAAATACAAACGTTAGAGTAACAAACACTTCTCATATGAATGGCCTAGGGCCGTTAGTATATGTCCAACCATATGGATGACCTAGGGCTGTTAGTATATGCCCAACCAGCAAATCCCTGGAGCGTGGTGGAAGCTAATGTACCCAACAGGGAAACAACAAAAAGGACAAAAACTTGAGCATGCTTCTCTCTCTCTCGCTCTATGTGAAGTATCCATGGATTTCAGGTTCACCCCTCGAGGAAAATTCCAAGTCCCATTTTGCACACTATCCCATTGTACCTTATCACATTATCTTAGTGGTGCAAGGAGTCATCTCTTAAGCACATCTATGCGACATGCCCCAACGGGCTGCTTCCTAGGACGACTGTCTAGTTTACATGTCGTGCATTGGCCATGATAAGGATTTTGGCCCTTATTCTCTTAGGCCAGTCAACTGCACACAAGTGTAACACAGTCCCTTGGTTAACCACCCTGGGCATCTCTCCTATTGAGTTTTTTGGCCTTTAAAGGCCTAGAGAGCTTGTAAATATGATATTTTATAATGGAATATGCACTTCAGTGGGAGTGTGTGTAATGACTAATCAAGGGTTGGGCAGTTTATGGCCCTGGTCGTGTTCAAAACCCTTACCCCTGGCGTGTGGTACAATCGAGAAGGGTATGCAGTGGATCATCCCTTGTTGAGGTTGGGAGATGCCCAAAGTTGATGATTGTAGGACATGAGAACTGTGTGATCTCCTATGTGCGGTTGTAGGCCTGTGAGAGCAATGGCTAATGTCTCAACAAACTTTCGCACGGTATGTACACATGACAACCGTATTAGTTGTTAACAGCCCTATAAAGGGACATGTGTACATTTGCATAGAGAGAGCCCCATTTGTATTGTGGTGACAAGTGTTTGACTTGATCTCAAAGGGGGGAACTAAAATCCCCATTTGGATCATGATCTCATTGTTTATTGTTCGACTTCGACAAGCCAATCATGAGCCTCTAAAATGAAACAGTGGGTCATGGTTGTATAAGAAAACAATTATGGATCATGGTTTCTGGGGTGAATGAAGTGCCCTTATTGTCGCAAATTTTGGCGCACTGGTACCAGTCCACTCTCAGTATATTTTATTTTGATATTATAAATATTTTTATGATTTTTAAAGATTTTCAGAATTTTAAAATATTATTTCTGCTTTAATATTCATCAAAAGGGTATTTTTGAAATATCAAAACTCTACAAAGTACATGTGGGGACCAAGGATCCAGCCTCCACATGTGTGTGCCACCCATCTGGGGCCCATATTACCCCCTAGGGAGGCACGACTTTTTTTTTAAGCATAAAGGGGGTAAACGTGCATCATTGGTTAGGAATTGGGTGTGGGGTACTACGAAGACCTGTGAGGGTAACTCCAGGCCTCTTTTAGTAAGTCTTCCCAGTAGTTTTAATTAATTTTAGTATTATTTCTTAGTCTTTGTGAATTTTCAGGAACATTTTTTATGCTAAAAATTATAGTGGAAGTTTGTTTTAAGCTCCAAGATTTTCTATTTATTTTGATAGTAAAAATAAAGATCATAGGTTGTATCTAGGGCATTATTTTAATTTTACGGTAACATATAGTGGCCCATGTAGGTGGGATTCAGGTATATTGAATAGAAGTAAATTTTTTTTTTTGAATTTATTACCTTGAGTTCTACGTAGCCACTCCTTTCATCTCCAACCTCTTCAAGGGATGATCCTCTTTGGTTGTGCCATATGCGCAGGGTTAAGGGTTTTAGACATCAACCCAGGCATAGCTCGGATGAGTCATGGCGTAAAAGTGCCTCCTTTGGTCCCTCTGGACCATACTATCATTGGAGTATCACATCACTATAGTCATAGTTTTACATGCTCTCAAAAGTCCTTTAAATGGCCACATAACCCCAACAGAGACCTATTATGCAAACTACTAGTTCAATCATGTGTTTGCTAGGGTAGATGTCCATTGTAAAAAGCTTTATTGTTGTTTATCCTTCCCTTCCAGAACTTTCCAAAATCCATTTGTTCTATATGATCTTGGTGTGTCCTCAAACTTCAGGCTGTGTGGTGTTTCTAAAATCTGGCTGGAATTTAGATATAGATCTGGAGCCTCTTTTTTATCAGCTTCTTTGAAGCCAACCTCGAATGCTGTTGGAAGTTACAGCATAATAGAATACATTAATTAATTTTTTCTATTGAAGTTAATTGAGATGCCTCTCTGCCTAGTTTCTTGACTATCATATCCGAAAAATGGCCAGCTTGGTCCGCTCCACTATTCCTTGGTGATGGACTTTTGCAACTTCTCTCATCAACAAAGCCCCGCCATGATGTCATAACCCTGCAGAAACAATTAACTTTTCTTTCCTCATTTATGAATAGTTCCTTTCCTCGGTGAAGTTGTACAGTCATCCGATCAAGGCCTTGAATGTTAGAACCATTTCCCATAGCTTTCCACTTGAAAACATTAATTTTCCTGAAGGGTTGGATGATTAACTGATGGTATTGGCATTTTTGAAAGTGTTGTTAATGCACTTGTATTTTAGTATCTTATGAAGTCCATTTCTTCTCTCTAATAAATCTAGATCACTGCGAAACCAACAAAACATGAGGCTTTTGATTGCCTTGTTCAGGATGAATGCAAGAAAGTCTCAATGGAAGGTCAGCATTTACGATCAGAATTATCTACAAGATTCGATGATGCCATCAAGGTTTGCAAGCAACCGTCTCCTTGAATCTGTTATATATGTCAATTAAGTGCATTATTATTCTACAGAGCATCTCTGGCTGCCCTTTTTTAAATGGAATATGTGGGACATATGTTGTTCAAATCATTCATGAGTAGCACTCCCTATCATCTCATTTGCGTAGTATGCCTCATTTGCGTAGTATGCCTCAACCAGAAAGGTAGCTTTTCCTGATATCCATAAAAAGGCCATTCTGCTGACCTTGTTAATGAGATGGAATTGTGCCTTTCAAATTCTATTCATGCAATAACTAGAAAATATATGACGCACACATGTATTCATGTCTGATATTTTTGGGTTTATGTATGTGTCTTATTTGTATACTCAAAATTGGGTGTCTGTGCGCGTGTTTGCTCCTTTCAAATATATAAGTGTGCCTTTAGCACCTACATCTGAATGTTGAAAGTTGGCACAATGCGTAGAAAAATTTACTAATCATACAAGGAATTCCATTTTTATTGGTATTTTAGGGTTTCAAATTTTAAAATATATCAGAAACCCATGTATCTGTTTAAATATCTTCTTCTTTCTACATTAGCTTGATAGCATAAATTTCTCAGAAAAGGATGGTTGTTCTATATGCCTTCAATGGAAATATCACCTTAGAATTCCTGGAAAGTGTGGAAGTAGGTTTGATGTAGCTCTCGCTTGTCTTCTTCCTAAAACCTATGTAACATGTTTATTTTTGTCAATCCAAATCTTGACTTTCTCAAGGAAAGATCTGTTGAAAATGTTTAATTGGTTCAGTTTCAATTCTCAAGGTCTGCTACATGTATAATGATGGAAATCTCTCTGTGGTTTTCACAAAAGCAGCAGGTGCTTATTTATGCCCATACATGTGATAAATGGTGCAAAAATAGATTTTTAGTGAGCTTTTCCTTTCGAATACACATCACTACTGTATCAGAGTGAGATATTTTCCATATAACAGGATAAATCCTGCTGTTGGTCCATGTTTTTCTCGAAGTCTAATGTGGGAAAATATCTAGCTTATAGCTTCCTTATTTCTCTAAAGTCCAATCACCACTTCAAACCAGTTACCTTTTCGCTCTCTAACGGCTCCAACTTGCAATGATTATAAGGGATTGTGACTTGTCATTCATGGAAATAGAGAGGAAAAAAATTAGCTTAAGCCAAAACTTTATGTCATTTAAATGACTAATACATTTTGTGACAATTGGGTCTAGCCTGAAACACAAGTTGTGGTGTACCAACGACTTATTAGTCATGATTTTTGTTGAACAGAACTTTCTCCCTATTTTAGGATGACATGACCTGGTTCATGTTTATATTATTTTGACATGTTAGATTGATTAATTAATAGGGAAAGGCCCACCCCCCTATGGTGGACTGTCATCCCGTGTACAACCTCGGGTCCATGTAAAACCCATGGATCAATAAGACATTAGATGGCCTCTCTCATTTTTTCACTATCCAAATTACTGTTTTAAACCTCTTATTTATTCTATTCCACCTTTAAGCCATATCCCAAAAAAACATATACAAACTCATAACCGTTGAAACCGCTCTCTCTACCCCTTCCCTCTCTCTCCTTCTCGACCTACCAAACCAGTTAGTCCTCTCTCTCTATTGATTCAAGAAGGAGAGCTTGAAGAATGGGATGGAGAGGGAAAATGAGGATGAGGTAGAGAGAATGTGTAGAGGATGGGAAAAAGTGAGAGGGTGTCACAGGAGGTTTGATATGTGAGAGCGAGGCAATGAGAGTGTTGTGTCATGTGTTTATGGTTTATAACAAGAGCACACATACCATGCGCCCTCAGAAGCATAGTTTACTTCCACTCCCTTGGTCAAAAAACCTACTTGGGAGAAGTTTTTCAATTTGAAAATTTGGGCGCCACTGAAGAATTAGTTGATTACTAAAAAAAATAAATAAATTGAAATTTAAGTTTCTAACACTTAGATCTCGCTCTGGCGATCTTATGGGATCTTGATTCTCATCTTAGAAGTGTCATGGTCTCGAATTGAAAGGGATAATGATCCTTGACTAAAAGGATCTTCATCCCACTGGTAGGGGGATCCCTACTCCACTGAAAATGGGGTTACAATCCTGGTTTGACGGTATTTTGATCTCAGGGGGAGTTTTAAAAGTTTTCTGATTCTGAACTCAGTGTCGTTGATTTCGTGCTAATTATTTCATTTCTTGATAACTTTCTAGCTGACGATTACCTATCAACAATATTTTGCTTTCCATTTTCATGGTCATGGTTTGCATTAGTTGTTGAAGACTGGTGACCATAGAGCCATCGTTCTTGGATGGTTTTGAACCATCACTTGCATTGTCAAGAAATGGGCAGTTCACAATGGAGACTCGGTCAATCCCTAAATGGTAGGTCGATTTTTTTTCCCATGATTATTTCCATCATATTGGATGAATTGCCCATAATTGGTGAGCTGATTTGATCGATTCGTCAACATCCTAGTTTTTTTCTTTTTTTTTTTCTCCATGGATATGCACCAAATCCACGTAAATGAAAATCTATAGTTGTCTAGGTTAAAATTAAGTTTTGTTATCGTTTGTCTGTGTGTATTATGCTAAAGAGTCGATTATACATTTCTCAGTTTTTTAAATGTCTATCTATAGGTGCCCATACATAGTTGTTGGGATTGGGGGTGGGATTGGAAAGTGGGACCTTGATAGGCTGGGAATTCCTTATGGTTGGGATCATTGTCTGCCCTAAATTTTAGGGAACTATCTCGATTCCAACATGTTGGGGAGCTGGATCCCAACTTCTTGGGATCGCATGATAAATTCTAAAGGTGCAAGACCCATTTGGTAAAAGTTTCTCTTTTCTATCTGAAAAATATATAAAACATGATCTTACAACGTAATTACTTTGTCTTTTTTAATGGATATGGATTTAAGACAATGCTAACTATGGTCACATAGTCATATATCATAGGCCACTACCAAATGGCTGCCTAAACGATGCTCCCCAAGCACTCCCAAGGTAGGGAGCTTTCATCCTTGGTTTGATCCCAAGAACTATGTCTCCGAGATTTATACGTGAGAAGGCCACGTTTGTGCTCATCCTTTTCTATTCTAGTATTTCTTACAAGTTATATTCTCATGTTGCTTGCGAGTTATATCTTTTGACACCCTCAGCTTTTCGTAGTTTTCTAGTGTTCGTTTAATGGCTCAAATTTTCTATTCTTGTGCAATCAGGCATGCATTACTTCGCATGTGTAACATGCATAATTTGGCACTAAGCGTTTTGTTTAGGCAATGAGTATTTCTGTGCTGATGATTCCAGGATGTAAGTAACAAGCTGGATGAACAGAAAACTGAATGTCTTTCTCAGCTCAAGGAAAATGAAATGTAAGCTATCTCCCTTGGAATCACAATGTTATTTTATATGGTTGCCCATATTGAGAATTTTAGGTTGTTGTTTCTTTGTTAAACCTTGAAGATGATGTTAATCAAGTCATAATCAAAATATGGGGTATAACACGTAGTTATTGGAAGCGGGAGTGAGAGTGAGTGTGGGGGTGGTTGATTGTTGCTTGTAAGAAGCTCCCTAGTTTGTGAGCATCACAAGAGTGCTCTTAAAAAAATTTATGGAATTTTTTTTATTTAAAAAGTACACATGATTTTATATATATATATATATATATATATATATATATATATATATATATATATATAGCTATATATAGGGTTATATTAGGGTGCTCACACTATGGAGTAATTTATCATTATACTCAACAAAATTTGGACACATATATACCCTTGTTTTGTACATGGATTTTTTTTAATAAGGGTATTTTTGGCCATTAGGAGGGTGTGATGTCATCCACATGGGTGATGACACATCCCATGTGGATGACATCACATCCCTCCTAATGATAAAAAATACCCTTACTACAAAAAAGTTCCATGTACAAAACAAGGGTATATATACGTCCAAATTTTGTTGAGTACATTGATAAATTACTCCATAGTGTGAGCACCCTAACGTAACTCATATATATATATATATATATATATATATATATATATATATATTAGGAAGATATTTATTTTACATACAAATTGCAACTCATATTTATTTATTATCATTATATCATAATTTTAATTAAAGATATAAGTAAATTTCAATCAAAATATGTCGCTTTTCTTTTGCACTCCTTCATTATAAACCTAAAAGAAACTGCAGAATAGCTAGAAAGAGAATAATTATAGACAGATAAGACATGATTTTTCATCTGGAGTTGCTCATTTGGACCCATCATTCCTTCTATAATGTGATTATAAACCTTTGCACTTAGGGCTTTCTTTTTCTTTATTGATGTGGATTTAGGCATCTTTTCTTCTGAAAAAAGAATATATACCATCCAAGGATTTCCATTTATATTTCTCTCTTTTTTTATTGTAATACATTTAAGACTCTTTTTTGATAGATATGGATTAAAGCATCACTTTCTCTTAGGGATATGCATGACACGATTTTGCAATATAATTACTTTCTTTTTTTTACTGATATGCATTTAAAACTTGTTCTTCTAAAAGATATATCTAACATGGGTGTCAAATATATTGACCAATCCCTGAGGCTTTCCTTGAATATGGGAGCGGGATCTACCTAAGGTCCTGCTCTGGGAATGTGGAATTGCTGGGATCACCACCAGTTTGGGAGATCTCAATTGCTAAGGTACAACATACTACATATGATATAGAAACTGCATTGTACTTTCGGCTGTGTTTTCGCGGCAATTATCTGTTGAGATGAACCAATCCGCTGCTTAAGTATGCTCATATTCTAGTAAGGGGAGGAGTGGTTCATCTCCACAGTTCGTTGTAGAGAATGGCTGATTGAGTCATGTGTATGGTTTGTATGTTGCATGCAGTATGGCTTCATGCACATGTATACTCTGTGTACTGCATGTAATGTGGCTCCATAATCCCATTGCAAAATCTACACTCCTTTGGCCATATTAGCTGTCGTTTGACTATTCTTGACTTTATTACACAAACAACTTATGATGCCTGAATAAACGCAAAGTTTATATTCTATGGAGACATAGAAACATGAAAAAGCCTAGAGTATTAAGATAATTAGTCTTCAATTCCAATGAAAGCCTAAGTTCTGTAGTTTCAAGATGAAATCCTCATGATTCGGTTTTATAAGGAACTGATCTTGCATTTCTTTTGTTTAAGACAATTCATATACCATGTTTGGAGGATCATGTTAGAACTTGTAAATGAGAATATTTCTGCTTGTTATCTGTGACTATGAATCTAAAAGCACTAAAGGGACACATACAAGAATATTCTTGATGAATATGTCAATACTTTAATGCCCATTAGCATCATATGTCCACTTGCATCGTAATTTATGTCTGAAGAATAAAACTCTTTGGTCACTTAGGTCTATCATCACATTCTTGGGCACATGAATGGAGTGAATTAAACATGTATTTGACGACAAATGTTTTAGGGTGAGAGTACGTTCTAAGGGGATTAGAGAATCTCATCATCTTATGGGTGTAGGGATGGATTCATTGAGTATTGAGCCTAGACTTGATCGCTGAATAGGAAGTGCTGGCAACTAGTTGCGTGTCAGAAATATTATACATGTGACTTGGACCACTTCTTCCATGGGCATGCTGAAGCTGGACTTTGATGGCTGCTCCTATGGTAACCCTGGCCCTTCCAGGGTAAGTGGGGCCGTGAGAGATCATCAAGGATCCATTGGAATGATTTTACTGGTCTGAAGGGCTCTGGTTATGCAAATATGACTGTGACAAAAGAACTTCTTACTGGCTGAGAATGTATTCCCAATCCTAAAAGAAGTGGCAATATGGAATTCCACAGAATAAAATAAAAAATATTTCTCTTTTCTTTTATTAATGCATCTGAATTCCACGTACAAGTGCCACAAGAACTACGGTAAACAAGAAATAAAATCTTAAATACAACCTAGGATCTTTCCTTTTATTGCCAAATAGAATAGACACAATCCAGGATTCATTGACTAGCTTTGACTATAAATTAGTACCAATAATATTCCTGGAAATTTAAATAAGAAAGCAAAGAACGACTGCAAAACAAAACTAAACAGCCGGGAAGGCTTACTTGAATTTTCCTAGGGTCATCCCATTAGGACTTAGGACAACCCACACATCTAATTACTTAACTGATGGCATATTCTGATCCTAGTGGCCCTCTGCTGAATTTTCCGAGTGGGGAAGCTTTCTTAGGCAATACCTTTTCAGATTTTGGGTTTTAAGAGCATAAACAAGATTAGGGTTTCTAGATCCTTTATAAGGCGCCTTCCTTGGTCTTACTTTGGGCTAGGCATACCCCTCTCTGTTATCTTTGCCTGACGTACCACTCCCAGTAGCCTAGGGTGGTGCGTGCCACCCTTTGTGGCTAAAGAGGAGAGATAGAGATATAGAGTGGGGCATGGAGGAGAGAGAAGAGAGAGAAAGAGACTAGAATGAGATGTAGAGAATGACGGGGTCCCCACCTTATATAGCCTCCATGAGGGTCTAATATTCCTATTTGATGTAGATTATTTGATGTAGATTCATCTTGACAATAGGACTCCTATATAATCTGTGAGGTGAGAGAGCCATCCATCCTATGAATCATCCGTTATGATTTAGTTTGAATCTAGGAACCTTATCTCTTGATTCTTTGACCCACATCCGCTTCAAGTCAACCTACGATAATACCAAATGACCAACACCTCCAATCTTGACTAGAATTCATAAAAGATTGTAGGAATTCAAAGTCATAGTCAAAATCAAAGATTAAAAGAACATTATCAAAATATAAAATATTCTCTACTCCCTACAAAATAAGGTCACATAGTCTTTTCAAATATTACACAAGTTATCCTTCTTTAATGGAACTTCTTATATTGAAAAAGAAAATCAAGAAGAGAGGAAGCGGGCGTTCCACCACCAAGGTGAAAGGTGTGGGCCCTATGGGCCCCACATAGAATGTGGATGATAGGTTCCCACCCGTAAGAGCAAGTCACACACACATATGACTATAGCGCAAGGGGAACTCTTTCTATGCACACGTGTATGTATCCTTTGTAGGGTTGCTTCCTGGTAATGCGATTGTCATGTGTACATGCCGTATGAAAATTTGTTGGGGATTTTGACCCTCGCTATCACAGCCCTACATCCGGACACAAGAGATCATGAAGCTCTCTTGGCTTACAAACCATCCATGGGCATCGCTCAGACCTCTGCAAGGGATGACACTCTAAAACTATGGTAGTCCCATATGCCCACAAGTTTGGGTTTTATACATGACTAGAGTTGTAGACCACCTAACCCTAGGTTTGTCAACTGAAAAACACATCCGAAAAAGCCATCCTTGTGCATCTCTTTGACCTCAACCGGGGATGACCCTCTGTAAACCCTTTTCGGTAGTGCCTCACACCTAGAGGTAAGGGGTTTAGACATTGCTAGGGGTATAGCCCGTTTAACCCTTGGTCAATCAAATAATATACACTCTCACAAAAGTGTATAATCCACTATAAATGTCTTTTTACATGCTCTCATAGCCTTTAAAAGATATGAACCACAACACACACAAGCATGCTCCTTATCGCCTTTGGGGTTCACATTCTTAGGTGCTCTATAGTACCTGACTATATGCCCAAACCTCTTGCTGTTATGACACTGGGTATTCTTCAATTCCCTCTTTTTCTTAGGCCCATTATTCCCCTTCTTGATTCTCATTATTCTTATTCTTATTCTTGCCCTAGCTCTTAGTTTTCTTAAATGGTCCTGGGTTGGGTTTGAGGTTTATGAGGTTCACAGATTCATTTGTAGCTGGTGTATGACAAGTCATCCTTCTTTCTTCTTCTGCCATATGCTTGGCGATGACCTTGTCCAACTTTGGCCTGCTCGCTTGGCTGTGAGGGCTACGATGAAGTCTTCCCATGAGCTTGGCATAGTGTTCAGTAGTTAGCATACTTGCATCTTCTCATTTGGTTTTATGTTGGCAGCCTTAAGCTCTTAGATGAGTGCTCTGACAATTTGAATTTGCTCAGTCAGCTTCCCTGCTTTAATCTTTAGATCTAAGTACTGCTGCATTGCCATGGGTATTCTTCAATTCCCTCTTTTTCTTAGGCCCATTGTTCCCCTTTTTGATTCTCATTATTCTTATTCTTATTTTTGCCCTAGCTTTTATTTTTCTTAAATGGTTGTGGGTTGGGTTTGAGGTTTATGAGGTTTACAGATTCATTTGTAGCTGGTGTATCACAAGTCATCCTTCTTTCTTCCTCTGCTATATGCTTGGCGATGACCTTGTCCAACTATGGCCTGCTCTCTTGTGCTGTGAGGGCTACGGTGAAGTCTTCCCATGAGCTTGGCATAGTGTTCAGTAGTTAGCATACTTGCATACTTGCATCTTCTCATCTGGTTTTATGTTGGCAGCCTCAAGCTCTTAGATGAGTGCTCTGACAATTTGAATGTGCTCAGTCAACTTCCCTTCTTTCATCTTTAGATCTAAGTACTGCTTCATTGCCATGGTTCTTCTAGTGAGGGGAGGAGTAGCATAATCAACTTCGCGCTTCTAATGGATTTTTGTAGTCTTCAGGGGCTCGTACATGAGGGCTTGTGTATCCATTGCCATGAGGAGGTGATGCTTAGCCAGGATATTTTCATGCTCCCACTGAGTATAAGCATCCCACATAGATGGCCTTCCATAAACACTCCCTCTTAGCCCTGGTGGGGGGTTTTCTGTAAACATCTAGCCTTGTCCTTTGAAGACGATGCAGTCAATTTTCTCCTTCCAGATTTCATAATTCTCCCCATTGAAATTTTCAGATTTAATAAGTTTAGCCTTAAAGGCTTTTTGCTGCCTTCTTTTTTGACTCAAGAATAAAAGAAAATCCTTAGACTATGGTAGTAAAATATGACTGCTCTTATACCAATGAAAGAAGTGGCAATGTGGAATTCCAAAGAATACAGTAAAAGTTTTTCTCTTTTCTTTATTAGTGAATTTGAATCCACTTACAACAGGTTAAAAAAAAAACAAATTCCACATACAAGTGCTACAAAATACTGCAATAAACATGAATTAAATCCCCAAACACAACTTATGATCTTTCCGTTTACTGCCAAATAGATTAGATACAATCCAGGATTAAAAAACAAGCTTTGGCTATAAATTTTAGTAAAAATAATGTTCTTGAAAATTCAAATAAATAAGCAAAGAATGACTAAAAAATAAAACCATACAGCTCGGAAGACTTACTTGAATATGCTTAGGGTCAACCCTTAGGACTTGGTCCACCTCACACTTGATTATCTCACCGTTGGCACAATCTCATCCTATTGGCTGTGCTGAATTTAAAGGGTCCGGAAGCTTCCTTATGCAATACCTTTCAAATCTAGGGTTTTGAGAGCATAAACAAGATTAGGGTTTCTAGATCCCGTTTTAGACCTCTCTAGGGCATGCTTTGAAGGCACCTCCCTTGGTCTTGGGCTGGGCATGCTCCTCTCTGTTATCTTTGGGTTGCGTATCACCCATTGTAGCCTAGGGTGGTGTGTGATGCCATTTGGTGATGTGAGAGAGAGAGAGAGAGAGAGATGGAGAGACAAGGAAGAGAGAGAGAGAGATGGAGAGACAAGGAAGAGAGAGATTAGAATGAGGTGTAGAGAGTGCGAGTGAGAGGGGGAGGGGGAGGGGGTGGGTGTCCCTTCCTTATATAGTCTCCAAGAGGGTCTAGGTATGCCTATTTGATTTAGAATTCATCTTGGCAATAGGACCTTAAATAATCTGTGAGGTGAGAGAGAAACAAATCTGAGCTTTCCTTCCCATGAATCAGCCATCATGATTTACGGAGGAATGTAGGAACCTTGGTCTCTGATTCTTTGGCCCATATCCACTTCTGGTCAACCTAGGATAAGATCAATAAAAATCATCTCTTATCTTGATTAGAAGTCATAAAATATTGTAGGAATTTAAAGTAAAAAAGATTTGATCTAAATCAAAGATTGACAGAATATTTTCAAAACAAAAAATATTCTCTACAAGTGGAGTGATACCAATGGGTCAGGAAGTCAGGGCACTCTACCCACCTAGTAACTGTGGTCCTCGATTCTCTTCTTAAATCAACCTAATGAGACACATGACCCACAGTCTCATGAAGGGTCTCATGATTGTCTCGTCAAAGTTGGCCAATAAATAGTAAAACCATAGTCTTGGAACGTGGATTATAGGTCCCTCCCCTTTAGAGCAAGCAAGTCACACGCACATATCACTATAGTGTAAGGGGTACGTTCTTTATGTACATGTACATATGTCCTTTTGTTGGGTTGCTTCCTGGTAGGCGGCTGTCATGTGTGCATGCTATATGGATGTTTGTTGAGGATTTAGCTCTTGCTTTCATAGTTATACAGGAAACCACGAAGCTCTCCTAGCCTACAAACCATCCCTGGGCATCTCTTCGACCTCAACAAGCGGTGACCCTTTGAAATCCCTTATGGTAGTGCCATATGCCTAGGGGTGAAGGTTTTGAATATGACTAGGACCATAGATCTCCTAACCCTTGATCAGTTAACTAAGGCAAATTACATGATCTTGCAGGCTTTAAAGGCCAAAAACCCCAACAAATCCTTCTTGTACCCACTGATTTTAGAAAGAATCCTATAAATGTTATATGGTGGACAAGGGAAGAGCGTCCTAGGTTAAGAAGTCTTGTAGGTGAGTTGCAAGCGATAAAAGTCCTTCCCTGGGAAAGCAGCGACATTTCATTGTCTCTAGGGGGGCAAATGACCTAGAGCAATCTTTAGCCCGAGATGGAAATGGCAGAGAGGGCTCCTTGCTTGGTTTTACACTTTAAGACTTTCTTACTTTACTCCTCCCCTATTTTTCTGTCTCCCACCTGACTAGGCACATCGCTCTTTGTTTGCTCCAATGGCACAAATTGTTGTGTAGTGGGTTCTCTTTTTAGTTAGCTAAACAAATAAATAAATAAAATTTAAAAGCAGGAATATGTAAAGCTTTAGAAACCTTCTTTGCCATATAGTCCTAGTGAATTCAGGTTATGACATGGCAATGTGTTGGATTAGTTTTTAGCTTTTATGGCTGCTAGAAATAATTTTACACAAAATCATGTTGGCTTTGCTTCTTGATTTGTTTAATTCATGCGATTGACCATTTTCAGTGTTTGTTTATCCATATCTAGAACTCTGCATCATGTCTTGTTATTGTATAGTTGCTAAAATTTGAAGCACTAGAATACTCATCAATAGTTACTTGATCATCGGATTAATTGCCAAATATGAGTCTGAAAATATGCATCTAAAATTTCTTCCAGGTTGAGAAATAGATTGAAGCATCTCTCTGAACAGTATGCTATTGCTGAACAGCAATTTGTACAACAGGTAAAGTGCATCATGTGTTAATGAAAAGTTTCATGTAAACATGCATTGAAATCAGTGCTTTAAGGACTAGCCATCTGGCTTGGGGTCAGTCAAGGTAGTCATACCCGGCACTCTGCTGTTACTGAGAAACCTTTGGAACTAGCCGAGTATCATCAGTTCCCAAGATTTCTTTGTTATTTTTCTGGAGATCAGCTGTTTCTGACTCAGACTTGGCTGAGTTTGACATGTCGACTCGGATTTGGGCCCTGCCTGGTTCCTGGCCTGTGTCCATGTTTAAAACCACTGATTGCAATTATAATCTTGTGTGATTCAATATATTGAATGCATACCCAAGACTGTTTATTTAAAGGTAATCTTGCCTTGATGGCTATAATGCAGTTGAAGAAGAAATCACTTGAAGTACAACTTGCGGAACTAAAACTTCAACAACATTTAGATAAGTCCTCTCATGAACAATCCCAAATGCAGATATACGCAGATCAGGTTTCACAGCTATTGTTAACTGAGAAGAATTTGCGTTTGCAGTTGACTACCGATGGAGAAAAATTTCAGCAATTCCAGGTCACTCCTCTCATATACAAATCCTTACATATCCTCCCTTAATTCTTCAAAGCTTTTATTCATATTTGAGTACTTGTATACTTATTAGGGCTTTCTGATAGGAAATTATCTATTTTCTCTTTGAGCTGAATGTGTACAACGGTCACTGAAATAGTTGTGCATCCATGATATTTTGTATGATATGTTTAATTGGAAGAGAAGGACCATAAATACCATATAAATTGGATATCCATTATGGTATCAAAGCAAACCTTGAGATCATTGTGAAAGGGGCGGGAGAGCTTCAATGCTAAAAGCAGTAGGGCACCGGTATGTGTTTGAGTGGTACAGATGAATACAGAATGGCCAAAGCATCCCCTTACATTTCAAAACACTCCAACACTCCTCATGCTTGAATATGGATGTCGTCATGCCATATTTGTTCAATAACTCCTAGATATATTCTTTGGAAGTGCCCCACATACAGAGCACTATTTTCATCTGCAAATTTTTTTCCTGGCAAGAAGACAGTAGAGGAGAAAATGAAGTGGTGGAGGCCATCAATATTTTATGTTCGCATGAAAACAAGGTTTCTGGCTGGCAACCTGGCTTTGGACTCTTGAAAATGATGATATTGGCCGCATGTATGTAGTTAAACATGAACTTAAGTCGTATCCATTGCTCTTGTACCAAGTGTAGATATTAATCTTAATTATAGCTGGCAATGGAACATTAGATGTGTCTGTTACTGTGTACTATGTTAAGGTTTTCAGTGTTGATCACCATGAAATTTATAAAACTATATCATCCACAAGGTATAGAAGAATACACGTCCCTACCATCAAGGTCTGATAATGCCAAAGTCAACACGTTCAAGTGAATAATTATTAATTTAAAGCCATATTCTTGTCATTAGCACTGTAATACTTTAAAGGAGAAATATTGTATTTACGTACATTTGTATCTACAAATTATTACAGCCAATATCCAGTTTTCCAGTTCTTACACTTGAGTCTTATTCTTCTTCTTTGTGCAGGAGGCACTAGTGAAAAGCAATGATGTGTTTGAATCATTTAAGAGGGAAATGGAGAAGGTAATCAGTAAAGCTTTCTTTGCCAATGGTTTTCATGTATGACTATGCCTTCTTTTGAAGCAATATTCTCCATTTTGTTTCTTTTTGCATTTTCTAGAATGTATATTGAACAAGTTGACCTTTTGTTTCACATGGCATCAAGATGGCAAAGTCAATTAAGCAGCTTAAGAAGGAAAATACTTTTCTTAAGAGCAAATGTGAGAAGTCAGATATTTCACTCATTGAACTTGTGGAGGAGGTATGTAAACTATATGTTTGAATTTCTATTAGGCATGAGGTCCTACTAAAATTTTTTGTTTGCAATTGAATTCTTTATTTGTGCCATTTTGAGATCTATGTAACTTCTGGGGTTTCACATTGTCATAATACTGTAGTATTTTAATTTCTTTTAGCATACTAAATTTTTTTTTGTCATAATACTGTTGTATTTTAATTTCTTTTAGCATACTAAAAAAATATTTTGTGTTTTTTGCCAGCATCATTAAGGCTTTGCATGGGAGTGCCACACATTAAATCTCTAATTGGATGAGCGTGGCGCCCAATTTCAAGCCATATAATAACGGAAAAAATGAGTTTGGGGTTTCTTTTTGAATCCACTTGCAAAAAGGGGCTTATCAGCAGCATCGTGAATGTTTACTCTACTCCAAAAGTTATAGCCAAATCATCTGCAGGCGACTGCCCTAGCATTTTAGGGATAATGTGTTGTAATGCATAATGAAATAGGATTCAAGCCCGCCAGCCTATATATATATATATATATATATATATATATATATATGGAAAATGGTCCTATGAGCCAGTGGGCTCACAAGAAAAAATGAGCCCAGCGGTCCAGATTGAATTTGGGACGATCACGGATGCCTGATAGTGTTTGAATTTTAATTTTTTTTCTACAAATCTAAATCACTTGAAATTTTAGGCGTGTGTTCTTCTCATCAAGCCGCACCTAATAAAAATATAAAACAAATATTCCACAACAAAAATTGACAAAAATACCCCCAAAATTTTTCGGGGGTATTTTGGTCAATTGTTTTCATGTAAAATAGTTTTTTGATATTTTTCGAAGATTCACCTATTTTTGATGAACACATGCCTAAAATTTCAAGTGATTTTGATTCGTAGGAAAGAAATTAAAATTCAAAAAGCATCTGGCATCTGTGATCGTCAGATCGGCCCAGATTCAATCTGGGCCGTTGGGCTCATTTTTTCTTGTGAGCCCATTGGCTCACAAGATCATTTTCATATATATATATATATATATATATATAGGGTGTGGTTTCTACAAGGTTGCAACCTCAAACAATCCAATTAAGGCGCACCTCCAAATTTTATCATAAAATGTAATGTTGGCGTAAAAATATATTAAGATTATCTTAAAATCTATTTTTATATCTAATTATAAAATTTTAAACTAAATAAATAGTTAAAATCAAATAAATCTATAAATATATGAAAATCTTGAATATGGACGGTCTAGATAATGTGTTGCAAGATGCATTATTTCTGGGACTCAAAATCTTTTTTTTTTCATATTCATACATCTCAATGTCAAGATGATCAATTAGAGGGTTTTTCAACAATAAAACAACATTTTTCGATGGATTTTTTAGGCGCATATGTAATCCTACATTTTAAGGTTCCAACCTTATATAAACTTTTTCCATAAAAAAAGTTACAAATAGTTACAAATAGTTTGTCACCTAAGATGCATACTAATTTGGTTATGCTTGTAGCCATAGACCTTGATCGGATGGTTGGAAGTGTATATTACTATTTGAATTTTAATATTTTTTTACAAAAGCTGAAATTTTGGGCGTGTGTGCTACATATTGTGGCACACAAGAAAAAAGTATAAAAGTAAAACAAATGTCAAGTAGATACTACTAAAATTTGTCAGGGGTATTTTGCTCACATACGTTTCTGGAAATATTTGGTTTATGTTTATCTATGGTGTGATGTTGTCAAGTAGATATGCCTAAAATTTCAGCTTAATCTAATTTGTAGAAAACGGATTAAAATTCAAACTATAGCATACATACTTGACCATCCGATCAAGGTTTGATAGTTGGGAGCATATAACCGAAATTGCTATTTGTTTCTTGGTGACAACCTATCTGTAGCTTATATATATATATATCCATATATATAGGGCCGAGGCTCTAAATAATCAAATTAGAGCCCACCTAAAAATTTCTCTAGAAGAGGTTGTTTTGATGCCCAAATATCCTAAAATTGATCATTTCGATATCACGATGCATGGACATGAGAAAACAATAGATTTCATGTTTTGGAAATAGTGCATCTTGTAATGCATTTTTAGATCGTCAATTTTCAATATTTTCAAGTTTTCATAGATCTGCTTGATCTATACTTTTTTTGAAGCTTTAAATTGTATAATTAGAGATGCAAATATATTCTAAGGCTATCACAAAGATTTCTAGTATTGAAACCACATTTCTCGACACTATTTGATGGTGTGCTCTACTTTGCTTGTTTAGAGCCTCGGCTTTATACAAACCGCATAATATATATATATATATATATATATATATATATATATATATATATATATATATATATATATATGTATGTATGTATGTATGTATGTATATTTGTATGTAGATAGATAGATAGATAGATATGAGTTACTCTATTGTCCACACCCCTCAAAAAACAACAGGTGATGTTTAGAGGGAATTGTGAATGGCATATTTAGCAAGAATACCCCTCTTATAATTCATTCTATTCAATGTAAAGGGTGTTTTGGTAAAATTTAACAAACCCCTGCTTTTTCCTCAATCCAAGGTCTTTGCTCCATCTCTTTCTCTCTAACTAACTAAAGCCCCCACTGATCACTCCCATCTATTGTGGAGTGGCATCAATGGAACCATGAAAACCTTGTGAAAACAATGCCTCTCTATGCCCATCTAATAGCCCCAATACTCAATCCGTATGACCTTATGTTTTTCCTTTTATAAACCCCAGTCATTAATCCCATATATTGCAGAATAACATTAACAATGCCCTACAAAAGTCATGTGAAACCGAACCTCTCCATAACCCACAAAATCAAGGAAACCTCTCACCGGATGACCTATCTCTACATTGCTAAGCTTTCCTTTAGCAATGGACCACAACTCCAAGAATTATATGTGTTAGCAATGAGTTATTAATTTCCTTGCCCCTTCTCCTCTATATCGCTCGAAGCAGATTGATCTCTACCATTATGTTTCTAAACAGGCCAGTTAGGGCAAACCCCTTTCTTCTTGTTCCAAGGGAAGAAAGGGGATTTGGTGGTGACTCAGCTTTCCTTTCATTGTTCATAAAAACAGGGCCGCTAATGCTCTCTCTCTCTCTCTCTCTCTCTCTCTCTCTCTCTCTCTCTCTCTCTCTCTCTCTCTATTTGAGTGACTGAACTTTTTTTTTTTTTTTTGGGGTAAATCGGTGGAGGTGAAGGCCCCCTACCCGTTTTTATTAATGAAAGATAAAAAAATTACAGCACACTATTTTACAACCCTACAATGGGGTCGTTGTGCAACATCATAAAGTAAAGGGACAAAAATAAAGTTTGGAGGTCTAGAGCGCTAAATAGTTATCATCATCATCATCATCATTTTTGTTTTTTCCCAATTAATTGGGGTCGGCTACATGAATCTTGATTCTCTATTAGGATTCATGATGGGTTTTGGCAAAATTTTATGTTGGCTGCCTACATAACACAACCCTGCCCTTTTACCCGGGCATCTGATGGGTTAAGGAAAAGTTTAAAGTTATCACCTTCTAGAGCGCTAAATGGTAGCATCTGAAAAAACTACAGCCTTTTTAGCAAGTACATCAACCACTATATTAGCCTCACAAAAAATATGGCAAATAGACCATGAATGATTTGCAAGTCTGAACTTGCAATTAGCAGTTATGGTGTGAAGTGCCTATGGAGATGTGCAACCGCCACGAATAACCTGCACAAACAGGGAGGAATCGCTTTCAATCTATAGAGGGAAGCAATCCATCTGAATAGCTAAGTCAACACCTGCTTCCAAACCATAGAATTCTGCATAATTGTTGGATGTGATACCCAAGGAGATAGCAAATGCAACAACAAAAGAACCATCGTCCCTTTTGATAATGCCTCCACAACCTGCTCTGCTTGGATTCTGAAAAGAAGAACCATCAACATTTAGCTTAAAATGTTGTGGTTGAGGAAATGACCATGCAACAAATCTGGGTAACTTGATTCTTTGTTGACGTCATGTTACTTTTAGATTTTCTGTAATTGCCTTCTCTGAAATGTGAAATGACTAGGCCTTAGCATCTGCCAAGTCTCGAACATGACAAGCGATCCTCTTAATTAGCTGTTCACGTTTGGACACCTTTTCTTGAAACATATGATGATTGTGCTCGTCCCAAAGGATCCAAACTGTTGTGAAAAATAAAGAATGGCAGATGTTGAGAAGACCATCATACTTGAATTTGAATGCTATCTGTTTCCACAACTTTGCTGCCATTGATAAGTCCGGCGTGAATCGTTTACCACATCTCCATGCTATGGACCTCCAAATCCCCTGCGAAAAACATAACCATTAGATGACATAAATTATCATCATTAGTGTGACAAAAGGGGTGCATATGAGCCAAGGTAATTCCTCTTTGATGCATAAGAGATAGTCGATGGTGAAGGCTCAGCCAAGAGAACCATTTCACCCTAGGATGACACTTAGAGGCCCATAGTGTTCTGAAAATTGGTTGAGAAGAACTCCTTCAATGAATAAAATTCCATGTCTCTTTAACCGAGAATATTCCATTAGCAGATTGAATCCATACCAAAAATTCATCTTGTGGTTTAAGAGGAATTGAAAAATCCTCCACCTGCTTCCATATTCTCAGTAAAGTGCCAGATGTTCTCAAGAAAGGGCCATATGTAGGCGGAGGCAGATGCCAAGTCTGTGGGGA
Organism: Amborella trichopoda; assembly: GCF_054954075.1. NCBI lineage: Eukaryota > Viridiplantae > Streptophyta > Magnoliopsida > Amborellales > Amborellaceae > Amborella > Amborella trichopoda. The sequence continues at coordinate 19,812,836 of NC_142343.1, read as the reverse complement.
GCCATGTAAATAATTTGCAACCTTTACCATGTCGTGCTGAATATGGAACCATAAGATTCCATAGTGGATCTTTTTGATAACCATAGATCTTCCAAAAAAATCTACTTTCCTTCCATCTCCAATAATCCATCTAACATTGTGGAACAAGAAAGATAACCCCATTTGAATGCCTTTCCAAACATATGAGCAATTCTTTGTATGAGTTCTCTAGATAGAGTAAGTCCTGAAGTACCTGTGCTTGAAAAAAGGTGCTATCAGAGAGGAAGGATATGCCAGGATCCTCCATACCAACTTTATTATAACTGCAATATTGAACTGTATAATGTCACGAATCCCAAGCCCCCCGTCTTCTAGTGGAGGACATACATTTTTCCATTTCAATAGATGGATCCCTTTCTTATGAGCTATGTCTGCTATTACAAAATTTGGTTGCAACCTCTCTACCGTATTGCATGTGCGTTTGGGCAAGATGAAAGATGAGACTCAGAAAATGGCTGATAAGCTGAGAATCGATCTCAATAGTTGTAGCCGACCTGCATAAGAGAACGATAAAGCCTGCCATGTCATTATCTCAGCAATGAGCTTCCCCACCAAACTATGGCAATTGTGATGCTTCAGATTACCATGAAACTGAGGCAACCCCAAATATCTCACCAGAAGAGAACCTTCACCAAAACTCAGTTCTTTCAAGATCAATGCTTGGAACCCAGGGATACTCCAAAGAAGAAGGCCTTATTTTTATTTGCATTCAATTTCTACCCTGTGGTTTCTCCACAAGTAGAAATGATAGAATTATATGTCTTGTTGTTGTACTACAAGCTTCACAAAAAATAACTGCATCATCAACATAAAAAAGATGTAAAACCCCAAAATCACAACTAGAGGGAAGCCCCAAGTAGCATACCTTGTGTCACAGCATGATACAATTGCCTGCTTAAGAAGTCCATGACCAATAAGAAATGATATGGAGATAAAGGGTCACCTTGTCGTAACCCCTTTTACCTCTGAAGCATCCCTTTGGGGAGCCATTATAAAGTACCGAAAAGGAGGGAGTGGTACTACAATGTCGAATTCAGGAGACAAAAATATTTGGAAAACCCAATGCATGCAACCTAGCAAGTACAAAACTCCAAGAAACACGATTACAGGCACTACTTAGATCAAGCTGCAAGCATATCTTAGGGTTGGTTGTGTTCTTGTGACATAGGGAAATAAGTTCATTTGCCATCAATATATTATTTGTGAGAAGTATTAAGGAGCATCGCTTGTCTATGATCTATAAAGATATGCAAGTAATCGATTAAAAATGAGTTTGCTTATGGTCTTATAGCGAACATTGCATAAGGCAATAGGTCTGAATTCCTTCATAACACAAGGGGAATTGACTTTAGGGATAAGGCAAATGAAAGTGGAATGTATTTGTTTGAGAAATTTAACTTTCTTGAAAAAATCATGAAGAGCTATAAAATGATCCTTCTTGATCACCTCCCAATTGAATTTATAGAATTTCATTTTGAAGCCATCCCGCCCTAGTGCACTCTGACTCTTCATTTTCTAAAGAAACCTCCTTTATAAGTTCCCTTTGCTGATTTGAATTGAGTCTTGAAGATGGAAGAAATTGATTAACCAAACTAAGTGACTAAACTCTGTTATCTTTTCTTCATTTGCTGGTTTTAAGACAATTTTGGGGTCTTTTTTGAGGTTGAGATTCTAGGTTCAATGCAAGGAAGATGGGAATGATGGAGCCGTAAGTGGAGAAGTAAGAAGCATAGAAGGAGGAAACAATTATATTGTCTCTCTTGCTGGTATGGGAGAGGGGCTGTAAAGAGTGAGAAAGGGGATACGGGTAGAGGAACTCAGGAAGACAACATAAGGGGCTTTTCATCCACTATAAACTGGTTTTAGTGATTGTAAAATGACTTGAAAAAGAGAGAGAAGGGGGGGGGGGGTGATGGTGAATAGAGAGAGATGGACATCAATAAATGAAGAGAGACAGAGAATGTGGAGAGAGAAGAGATAGAAGTGGCTAGAGAGACAGATGGCAGTTCTAGGGAGAGAAACCATAGTTATTGGGAGCGGGTGTGGTGATGGTGAATAGAGAGAGATGGACACCAATAAATGAAGAGAGATAGGGAATGTGGAGAGAGAAGAGATGGAACTGGCTAGAGAGACAGATGGCAGTTCTAGGGAGAGAAACCATAGTTATTGGGAGCGGGTGTGCGTGCAGGTGCAGGTGTGGGAGCCTAGGATCGACCCTTGCCTGAAGCTCCTTACCCTTAGAGCGCTTGAGACTGCTGCCTAGGGAGCGACGTGGGAGGAATCTCCTATATATGCATTACATGTATATGGGAGCACAAGGGGAACATCCCATATTATAAATTTGTATATTGTATGTGTGTGTAGTATCCTCAATTATTACTATATATTATTGCAATTACCTGTATGATAAATCATCAATGTATTTGTGTGCATATACTAACAAATATGTCACTATCAGAATGAATTTCATTTCCCTCTTGGCATCCCTCCACTCGACTTTCCTTGGCCTTTCGGGGATGGACACCTTGTCTAGACTTTCTCTCCTACGGGCTCTTTTTCGTTGGTCTCTTTCTATATAAGGCTGCTGCAACCGCTTACGTTTCCCAACCTGAACTCAGTTTTATCCAAAGTGTGGTCCTCCATTGCACCTCAAAAAGTGCAAGCTTTTAACTGGATCGCCTGCTCTGAACATGCAAACTCCCAATAGGTGCGTCATGTGCTTTTGCGAGGAAGAAATGAACACTCACTTGTTCATTCATTGCCAGCTTGCCCTTCAACTTTGGAGCCATCTTATCCAACTCTTCGGAGTATTTTGGGTTACCCCTCCTTCTATACCGGCGTTGCTATCAAGTTCTTTCGATTCTCACTGGCCGAAGTCGGGCATAATCCTTTGGAAAGCTTCTTTAGCAGCAACCTTATGGATAATTTGGCTCGAAAGAAATTCAAGAATTTTCCGTGGAATTAAAAGCGAATTCCCAGCTCTTTTTCATAAGATTACTTCATTGGTAATCTTTTGGGCATCCAATGACAGAGTATTCGCTGGAACTTCGGCTGCTACATTCCTTTGCAACTGGGAGAATCTTATTCACCTCGCACCCCCTTGCGTCTCAAGAGCATCTAATTGGACGCCTCCCCCGGTTGGATCCATAAATCTCAATTTTGATGGATGCTCTCGGGGGAACCCAAGCCCAGCTGGTACTGAAGGAATTTTTTGTGACCATAATGGCGATATTTTGGCATCTTACTCAGAACACCTAGGCCTCGCAGACTCACGGTTTGCAGAGGCTACAATCCTTTTGATGGGTATCAAGAAATTCAACCCTTCATGGGGTTCCCAGTTGCAAGTCGAGGGAGATGCCAAAAACATTATATCTTGGGTCTCTGGAAAGGCCTCTCCTCCTTGGTATCTTGCCCATATTTTTTATGAGATTGAGCATATTTACAGAGTTATAGACATCTCATGGATGTATATCTAGAGGATGTCGAATGACTTCCTAGATCGTTTGGCTAAGGAAGCTGCTCGGAATCAACCTACAACCCTTGTATAGTTGCGACATATCTGCACTATCCTTGGTTTGGTCGCTGGTCCATCTCCTTTTTTGCTCTGGACCTCTGCAGGAGCTCCCTTTCTCTTCATCTTTTGCATAACTTTTTCCCTCGTTAACGGGCGTATTATATAAGCCCCTCTTCTTTGGATAGCTCTTATTTTTGCCTTTGGGGGGTTTTAGCTCGTCATTTTTTGTACAGGTCGACTTCTTAGTGGCCCTTTTTTGGTTGAGAGACCCAGTCTGTGGTATTCTCAACCCTAATTGTTGTACTCTTTTATTAAAACAGTTAATATCATAAAAAAAAAAGAAAAAAAAGCAATCAATCTTTTGGCATTATCAATGTGCTGAACGCATGCTAATAAGAACTTTATTGCTAGAAAGTCCCATAAAAAAGTATGAAATCCAAGAAAAAAAGGGGAAAATGACCTCTACCCCCCTCCCTGAAATTTCCATCCCAATTAGCCCCTTGGGTTCACCAAAATCCATTGTACCCCCTCAAATTTAAAATTTAGGGACTGTTAGCCCCCTAATTGTGTTTTTCTTTGTTTTGTTTTGTACAAATTAGATCTTTTTATTTTAGAAAATTTTCCGTTCCCTTCTTCTTCCGTTGCCTAAAACCAATCTTACCTCTGTGGATCTCTCTATAAATTTAGACATGAAAAAAAAAAAAAAAATTTCTTTAAAATTATGACCTATTTTACAATTATATCAATATCGTTTGAACTTGAAAATGATTAATCAAGCTATTTGTTACTATTTTTAATGGTTATTATTATTTATTTATTAAAAAACTTTATCAAAATACTTATAAGCGATGAAATATTTAACAATTAATATATTATTGTTGTTGTTATTGTTATTATTATAGTTATTAATTAATTATAATAATTATAAAAATTATAAATTATTATTATCAATAAAATTTATATATCAAGTCACAAAAAAAATATGGATGACTAACGTATGGGTTTGGCATTTTGTAAAACAAATAGATCAAATTTGTAAAAAGAAAAAAGAAAAAGATAATTAGGGGGCTAATGGTCCTAAAGTTTAAAACTTGAGGGGGTGCAAGGGATTTTGGTTAACCCTAGGGGTTAATAGGAATGAAAATTTCAAAGAGGGGGTTAGAGGTCATTTTCCCAAAAATAAAAATAAAAATTAATTTAGAGTCTATTGCATAAGCAAATGGTCAACATAAGAAAATAACGAAATCCAATCATAGATTCTCTATTACTTATTGAAGAGTTTATACGAAATTAAAGAGGCATTTTGTGTTAAAAAAAAAATGTAATGTATGAATATCTTATGTAATTTATTTAATTCCAATCAATCTCTACACCTTCCTATTTTGAAAATAATCATCCTTATTTTATAGAACATTCTATTTCAATTTCAAATCACCTAGATGGCTTCATGGACAAAGCCACACTATTCACAAAATAGGTAAGAGTGGGGCGCCCCGCTTATGCATGACACAAGCTGGCCTGACACCCCACATAAGTGGGCCTTCACAATCTAAATTAATTTTTAGAAAACCATAAATATTTTATTTTTCTCTCTGGATATTTAAGTACCTAAAAATTCAATTTTAGCTAATTTAAGAAATTGATTTTGATAAAATAAAATATCAAGAGCCTTTTAAGAATTCATATTAATATTCTAAAAATTATTTAACACAATTAATTATTTTAAAATAATTTGATGGGAATCAAGTTCAACTTCGTTGACGTTAACAAAAATGCGAATATACTGAGGCACTCCATCTCTACTAGTGATTATGTCCCACATTCACTTTCTCAAATTGACTCAGTAGTTCCCATGACTCACAGTCCCTCATAAGGGTTCATAATTGGACTACCAAAGCCAGCCAATAAGTGATCGCAACACAATTTTAGTCTCTGGACTATAGGTTCTACCTTAGAGACAAGCCTAGGTCACACAGACCTGTGCATGCTCATCGCAATTAATGTATGGGAATATACTTCCTAGTACGACAATCATAGGTACATGCCGTGTGATGGTCATGATGAGGATTTAGCTCTTGTCCCTTTAGGCCTACCAATCACACCAGGGTCAGTAAGTCCCTTGGTCAACTATCCTGAGCATCTCTCCAACCTCATCAATGGCTAACCCTCGGTTGTGCTTTATGCCTGGTCTCATAGGGTTTTAGAACTCAACTCGGCCTAGTTCGTAAAGCCTAGTTTGAGTCTTGGCATCAATATTGCCAACATCGACCCCTCTGGACCATGATCCTTTGGTCCCTCTGGAACGTACATACTCCCATTGGAGTAGTGTTCAAAAAATGCAGATTCGACCGCCTAGGCGTGCGTTTTGGGTGCCTGGCCACCTAGGCACCCTCTAAGATAGAGTGCCCTCACAAAAATTGAAATCCCCTCAAGAAAAATAAAAAAACAAGGAGTTCTTCGGGCATGGTTTTAAGCCTTAGGGAGGTTTTAGGGAAATTTTAGAGCCCCAAACTCCTCGTGAAATAGACAAAAATGTAATAGTACAATCACACGAGATTTACGGATACAAGTCTCAAAGAGATTGTAACTTGTAAAAAATAAAAACCCTCTTTCAATTATGATAGTACTTTAAAAATAGCAAAATCAAATTGATGTCGGTGCAAACCTCGTCTATTAGATTGCCAAATGTCCTCAAAATCAACTACTAGAAGCTCAATTCCACCCACAAACTATTGCCTTTGTTTTGGGAAGAAATTGAAAAAATAAAAAAGTTATCAATCTTTCGATAAATCTCGAAAGAGCGGTTTTTGGGGAGTTTTTCTCACCCTAAAAGCCACGGTTTTGGTTTCGAGCGTTTAGAATGCCCCCCCAATACCCTTTTCCCCCCTTTTTAGAGGGGCGGCGGGGGGGAGGGAGAATGACTGTTTTTAACCCTCAACGAGACCCATTCCGTGTTTTCTCAACCTGTCACGAGGCGGCCCCTAGACTGTAGCGCTTAGACGGCGCCTAGGCAGGTGCCCAGACGCAAGACCCATAATGATCCGGCCAAGCAAGCGCTTAGTCGTTTTTAAAATATTTCCGCCTAAGAGGTCGGGCAGGCGAATTTTCGAACACTGCAATGGAGTTATCATATCACTATGGTCATAGTTTTTCATGCTCTCGTAAGGCCTTTAAATGACCACATAACCCCACCAGAGTGATGAATGGCAAGGATCAAGTCCTCTCTAATGTCAATGCCCAAGATTAATCTACTGTACAAGCTTATAAATAGTAATCCTATTCACCGATTTGAGAGTGTCTAATTAATCCATAGAGTGGCATGCCCCCCCTTAGGGCTCTCCCTCTCTTCATATAGAGATTGAGAAAATAAAGTGTAGAGTGTGTGATCTAAGTAGAAGAAAGTGGGATTGAAGCTCCATTAAAGATTCATTTCAAGCTTTGAGGACAAACCCTAGCTCCATGGTGACTAATTTTGGAGAATTCTTCAGCAAGCCATGCATATATGGAGTTTATGGTGGCTATAACTCTTTATTTATAGCACGACATCATAGCCCTTACCTTCTTATTTCATGGGATATTTGGTTCAAATTGATCCTAGGGTTTGGGCCTTTAATTCCTAGTTCTTTGATCACAATTTGGAGAGATTATGATTGAGTTTTCTTGAGAATTTTCTGACTGATTTTTCTGCAACTTTTGGATCCAAAATAGTCATTTAATTCACCTAAAATTACGGTGCAACTATGCCAAAAATTCCTCCCACCTATATTACATATTTCATCACCAAATTGTGAGTACACATTTTTCTCCCATGATTTTCATCAAATTTCATGAGCTACTTCTCTGCGGAAAAGTGCCAGAGTGTAGTTAATATGGTGCTTAAAAGATTCCCATAAAATGATGTGAAATGTTCTTGGTGCTGTACGAGTACTCTTTCCATAGTATGCAACAAAGTCCTTAGCGGTATATTTGGCACAAGGAGCTCGATATTTGGCTTCCCATGATCAAGATCTTGTAAGCGCTTGTGTATCTTTGTGTTTGTATGTGGGGATTGAGTTTTATGGAGTGTATGTAATTTGGAATTGATGTTTAATTATATTTGTATGGTGCTGAATTTAATAGCACTTGAGTTTTATGTTGACTATACTCAATCTCCTTGTGTAGTTTTGGTTGGACTTTGTTTAGATACATAAATAGAGGTGTAATACTTGGATTTTAAAGGGTATGGATGTCCAAAATGTGGTTGTAATTCATGTGTAAGTGGCTGTAATTGAAGTTCATGTGAGTATATGTGATGCAATTGAGTTTTAATTTGAGATTGTGAAGTCCATTGTGAGTGAGATTTTTTTAGTCTTTTAACGTGGATTTGATTCCATAGGCTATCATGGAGATGGGGAGAAAAATATGGGAGGGGTCTTTTGTTAATTCTTATACACAATCCCATGTTTTCAGCTTTCAATAAGAAACCAATTCATAGAAAGTATAACATCACCTTACCCTTTTCTGGATTTGGGTTAGATATCCTCTTTTTAGGGTTACAGGATAATCTTGACACCGTTCTTCCAATTAATATATATATCGTCTCCCACGGTGTATAGTGAAGTTGTCATACTGTCCATTGGCGACTCAATAGTATATGGTTTGCATCCCTAGGAAGTACATCATACTAAATAGACTCTTCATAGGTCTTTCTAATAATAAAATTTTGCATGCAATTGGTTAACAGGGGTCTCGCTAACTCGCTTTCAAGCAGAGATCCTATATGGTTGAGGATTTTTTTGCACTTTGGCTTGAGTTTGTCCACTATCTCGTGTGACACCATGTAGCTCCCACTATTGATGATAATGGCATACACACACCTTATCCCACTATTGATGATAATGGCATACACCTTCCCCTATGCTGTAAATCTAGGTGTAAGATGTTTCTTCAGAGCCACGGTCTTCCACTGCCTTTGGAACAGATAATAAGTTGCCTAATTAAAAGCAACTCCCCTTCATTTGAATATAATTCTACACTAGTCCCTTCTGGTGCATCATCGAACTCATCATAAATAGGCCCCGTCTCAACATCCCTTTAACAGTTCTGATCTGTCTCACAAAGATGTGTTCCAGCTTGCTCCTGGGACACTCAAAATAGTGATGTCCTGTTTCGCTGCCCTTAAAGCGCCTAGCACCTTCGTCGCGAATTTGACTAGCACTTGGGTATATTTTCACATGTAATTGACCTTAGTCTGACTTCAGCCCATTGAGCTCTGCTCATGAAAATCCACCTTGTCTTCATGATAAGAACTAATCATACCCATCGATAAGGGCCATCTATTGCCACTTCAAGCTCATGAATCATTGATTTTTACTTTGATTACTTAGTTATATGCTGACGTTGGAAGAAATGGTAAGCTCTTATCGTTCTCTTTTATAATGTACTTTTGGTTTATATCAAGTTTGTAGGTTTGATCTTCTAATTATGAACATTGATGCGTGCTATTTGTGATCTCCACAGCGTGAATCCTTGAAGAAACAACTAGAAAAAGTGAAGTGTCAGAAGGAAAAGTTGGAATCCCTTTGTCGCTCCTTGCAAGTTGACAGAAAAAGGCAAATGCTTGAGAATAACTCTGAACCGGGTTCTCATGAACCTTTCTGTGGAAAGGATGAACCCTGAAGGAGTTCGTGTGAAAAATTTGCTTTTTTGAACTACTTGCACATCAGTAAAAATGGGATTTCCAAGCCGGGCATCTGAGAAGAGATTGGGACAAGATCCATAGTTTGCTTTTTGACTTGTTCCGCTTTAGCAGTGTAATCTTTGACTCCTGTGATTCTTGTAAGAAGTATCAGTGGATGTGCTGTAAGTTTCGTGATCACATGGGACAAGAAATTTATTCTTCAATTTTTGTTGTATAAACATTTTTGAGGGGGCATTTGTAAAGACTGAGGAAGCACATGAGTTGATTGGCACTAATTTCATGTCCGTTTCATCAATGACATACTGGGCCGCACATTGTCAATTCATATGTAAAAGTATTTACCTGTTCGTGCTTTTATTTTTTTCTCATGTTTGTTTTGCCATATTTAGAATGCCATACATTGAAATTTTGATAAATCTTATTTGTTTGGAATTCAATTCTACTGTATTACTTCTTGTGGTCATGTGTACTTTGATTGAGCTGAAGAAGATAATGAGAAAAGCTCAAGTCCTGTATCCTCCATGTTACAAAGTTGGTAAATTGGAAACATAAGTGGTGTTTCTATAAATCCATGGGATTTATGATTAAATTTCTGCTAAACGACCATGGTTCTCTGGTGCATTTCCTTTGATGGTTTGCAATGCATTTTTCATGAATTAGAAAGTACTTTCATGATGGTCTTCAAACTGTTCTATTTTGGTTAGTATGCTTGCCTAGGAAACATTGTAAGTGAAATTATTTGTGAAGCATTAAACTATTCACAGAATCTTATGACTGAAGTTGGCCAGGTGTGAGCATGGCATGGCCAATGGCCAAAGTTGTATGGAAGTCCCTTCCAGAGAGAGAGAGTGAGAGAGAGAGTGACAGAGAGAGAGAGAAAGTCAAACCTAGACCCCATTAGTTTGTTGGTTGATTGTGTCTTAATGATAATGAAAATGTGCAGTGGCCTGCTAATATAAAGTCGAGTTTGGAAATTTGTTGATCATCAGTAAGGGAGTTAGAGCACAGTTTCCGTGGAATTGAAGTATTTAATTATGGACACAGTTCCTATGAGTCCTAAGACTCATGTTAGGAATGAATTTATTTTTGAAATGGATTTTGGACCTAATTTTTAAGGAATATATAATGTCTAACATGGAGATCATGAATGTGTAAAAATGAAGACCATTGATTTTAACTTTTTTTGCAGGGACCATCCATTTGCATCCATCTTTAAGATGGATGTTTTATGTTTTTAGGGGACAAATGTAAGAATGTGTTTTTATTTTTAGGTAATTCAGTAGGGATAACGAGTTCCTACCTGTCTTTTGAAATCATTAATGATTTTTTAATGCATTAAGTGAGAATAGAAGTTTAGACTTTAACTGGGGTATATGTGATGCTATCACCACGACCCAACCCCATTTCCAAAGGTAAGAATGTGTCCCCTTATACATGACAGTTTTCCTTTAATTATTTCTCAATGAGTCAGCATCAATAATTGGTTGTGGTTTCAGTTAAAGCACTTATCTTCCGAACCGATCTCATTTGAGAAGTTATCAATCTAAATTTCTTTAGCGTTTAGCACTACACTGCTAATAGCAGAAAAAGGTTTCCATGAATTAAATTGCATGGGAAAAGATGATGCATTCAGATTTTTTCGTAGCTACCAATGTACCAATTGAATTGCCAATGCCTGATTCTTGGTACTACTGTTCATCGAACTTGTGTTTTATAATTTCAGAATAATCATTCAGTAAACAAGTCCATCGTATCTACTGTTCAGTCATAAAATGGATAAGGAGTCTTAGTTATCTCATTGAGGGTTGAGAATGGCTTGGGGCCTTGGCGGTCATATTGCCGAGCTCTATAGTGAGATCTCTGACTCTATTCTCATCAAAGGATAGGAGCTCAAATCTCCACTGACTTACCACCTTTTACTCACCCAAAAAAAACAACTCATTGAGGGTCCTTCCTTGCTCGAGCTTCACAACATGTGAGGCAAATGCGTGCTGTTTTAGGGTTTGAGTAATTGAAATTTGGGACATAGCCAGGACACCATTTTTATTTGGAAAATGTTTTGATAGAGCTGCCCTATCAAAATAAGTAAAGTCTTACCTCAAAACTCATTGAAAATTTCAATTCTAGAGTAAAAAAACCTTCAAATTGATCATTTCAACCTTGACCACTATGATTGTGAAAAAAAATAAAAATTTCAAGCCCTAAAAATAATGTATATTGTAAGACATTTATCTAGACCGTCCATTGCACCCTAAAAATAAGTGTTCATGGATTTGCAAGATCTGTACCATTTTAGAGCTTCAAATTATAGTCGGTGTTAAAAATTGATTTTAGTGCTATCATGGAGATTTCGGATGCCGAAAGCACTTTTTGGACGAGGATTCGAGATGAGGCTTTACTTTATTTTCATTAAGCCTAAGCCTTCTAGAAACTACATCCGTTTTTATTTGCTTTCAACATAAAATGAAGACAATTAGAATTCTAATGTATGTATGTGTGGACCTGATCTATATGTTCGGATTTGATATGAGTGTTGGGACACTACGAATAGAGTTTTTAGTTGGTCATGATCGGAACAGGGTTCGTGGTATTTTGTGCCAGACCATTATTGTGCTGCTCTTGGACCACCATGCAGTCGCCCCAAAATCAAGGCATATAGAATCCTCTCTCTTAGGTACTTTTCCCCGATCATCAGCATTTTCATAAATGGAACAGCATGTTTCCCTGCCATGAATAATGGTAGGCACATTATCTGCTTCAAGGGACTCCTAGCATCCGATTCCATGACAACTGAAAATCATCTGACAATAAAAGGTATAGTTTGGAAGCTCGTTGGGTAATTAAGATTTAGGCTGGTTACCGATCACCTTCAGATATCATACGCACCCATGTTTTGTTGGCCCAAAACAGTTGAACTTTGAGCATTCCATGAACATAATGTATAAAAGGGAAGATAAGCCTGTTGCAAACCAATGGTTAGAAAATAATCTAGAGAGAGAAACTACTATGAGATGCAATACTGTGTTGTAATTTATCCTATGATACTGGAAGGCCTTACATAGATGAAAATCACGTCCCCAAACACCTAGCTCACAAGCTTAAGAGAGAAAAAAAAAATTTTGTACCTATATATAAGTTGCAAATATTTAGAAACAAATTTTCTCTAATATTTCCCCACTTGTTTGAAAATATTTGTAAAACCAACGTACAAAAGTTTTAGCCCTATATATAAGTTGCTTAAGCTGTACATCCTCAAACAAGAAATCCATCCACATATATGATCCATCTACTCAATAACATCAACCACACACATTCACACGTTCATCAATTGTCGTGACGTATTGGGTGATCATCGACCATATCATGAACTTCATCTATATGCTTCTAGATTAATAGACTTTTTCTCTCTCGTTAGTGTCATCTGAAATGCATCGGACACTCACACCGTGAAGACATACATCACCGAAAAGAGTATCTGTCAATCTGAAAAATGAGTAACCATCAATACATTGAATCATGCCATGATCCCCATAAAGATCCTCAAACTGTCCAATCTAGCCATCATAAAGTGGAACATGGTATATGCCAACTAGAGGTCATGCTCAGTGAGTTATGTCAAATACATTTAGTTGAGCCATCACAAAACAGATCACAGAGTCAAAAGACCGCTAGTTGGAGGTCATGTTCAATTTGTCCAGACATCCAAGCTAGCTATCCAAAGTCAAAAGACTACTAGCTAGAGGTCATGCGCAATAAGCCTTGGTAAGTATAACTGCCCAATCTAGTCTCATAATGTGGGTAACATGGTCAAAAGATTGTTAGCTGGCGGTGGTTCGAAACACTTACCCCTCTGAGGGATTTTGCCACATATATGGACCATTAAATGTTCAAAGACATAACCTGATCACCTTCGGAGGGCGCTTGCACATGCCACACATGTCTCATCACCACAAAGGCGGGTATGCTACACAGGCCTCGTCGCCACAAAGGCGGATATGTCACATAGGCAAAGGGTAATCAAATAACATTCCACATGGTCCATAACTACACCACTAAGGTTCATCACAGATGTATCACAAGAAACTTGTGGATCTTAATCCAATGCCCTTACACACCTGTCATGTGTGTTGATGTTGACACCTTTAGTTAAGGGGTTAGCTATTATGAAATATGTGTGGAGATATGTTATTTTTATATCCTTTCATTCTAAATACTCTTTCACAAAATAATATTTTCTATTAATGTGTTTTGCTGTATTGTGATACATAGGATTTAGAAATAGCTATAACAGCTTGGTTGTCACACAAAACAACTGTTGTAGTGCTTTCAAACTTGGCCAATGGTATCCCATTGAGCAATTTTTTTTAATAAATTGCCACATTGGCTACCTCATATAAGGCTACATACTCCGCCTCCATAGTCGATTGTGACATACTCTTTTGTATATGTTTGCCCAATGATATACAATATACATGCTCCTCAATAAGTGAAAAGCCAGCCAAATGTAGATCTGAATTCATTCTCTCTACCAGCCCAATTAGCATCACTATAGCCTTGCAGTTCTAATTTGTCATCTCCATAGCATAGGCTATAATTGGTGGTCTTTCTAAGATATCTAAATATTCTCTTTACAAGCTTTCAATATTCCATGCTTGGGTTACTCATATAATGGCTAGCAAACCTCACTGCATAAGCTATGTCAGAGCGTGTGCAGTTCATCAAATAATTTAATGATCATATTGCTTGTTGTAGATACCCTGATCTCGATTGAGGAAACCATGGCGGACCAAATACCCTCGGCTAGCTACCTCTATACTTGAACCACTCACACCCACCTTAATCCAGCTGCAAACTAGCCTTTACAAGCCCTTAGAACACTTGGGCAGAGCTGAAGGCACTTGAAAAGCGAGATGAGCTAGAACTAGCATCAAGGCAATCAAACTAAATGATGCCACTCCAAATGGCACTAGAGCCACTCCTAGTGGTGACACGAAGGTGAACCCCAAAACAGCAGGAACCAGCAACTAGAATGGAGAGAGGAGGGCTCGACGCCATTCATAGTGGCGTCGGTGCCCCTTGTCAGTATGGAATTACACCTATCGAGACATACTGACGTGTCCCTTATTGTCAGTACGGACTTGTGTGTCGACTTTTGGTGGTTGAGTAAATGTCCACTCAACCGCCGACTGTATGATGCATCAAAGTAGCCATGAGATATCATTACCACTCAGAATGGCATCGGAGGGAGTTCAAGAAATGATGCATCCTGACTCCCCATATGGGCAGCCATTCAGAACACAACACGTGGCATTTTGGCTCATGGAGCATGTCCTAATGGCACTGGCACCATTGCCAGTGGCACCATTGCTAGTGGCGTCAGAGAAATTCCAAATATCTCCAAGAAAGGGATAGTCAAGATTGCCCCTAGAAACAATCCAATGGCTATCTTGAGCCCAATTTGGCTATAAATAGACCTCTTGACCTTAGGCAACAGAGAGAAATTTCACACATTAAGCACGTAAGCTCTGTCAAATTGAGCTTAACCCAAAGGTGTGACTGTTATACATCAGTTTTTATGTACATGTATCCCCGGTATGAATAAGAAGAGAGCTAGTAGCAACCTGGTCCCACCGGTACCCAAGATACCACCAGACCATGGGAACACTACAAAAATAAGCCTAAAACTAGGAAATATCCAAAGAAGTATTGTAATGGCTTCAAAATGCATGAAAAATGGTAGTTTGGGATATTGGAAGGACACTCGCAAAGTTTCATCAAGTTCTGATAAGTTTTGATATGATTAGGACGAAACTTGGTTTTCAAATCCAACTTCTGTTATGTTGAAAAATAGACCCTGGAACTATAGCCCTATTTTCTGGGTTTCAAAATACTACCATACCACCCCATTATATTCGAAATGTCGAAAAATCCCTGTGTACCAAATTTTGGCTCAATCGGACCCTCCGGGACCATTCTGGGCCTAACTTACTGTAAAAAGATGGGTTTTATACTATTGTGGTGCATCCTCAGCGAACTAGTTTCCATTCATGGAAACTATGTCTTCTCATTTCGGGATGATTTTTAAATGACCGTATCTTGCTCGTTTTTTGTTCAATTAAGCTCAAATTTGGACACGAGCTAGATCTTGACGATCCAATCATTTTGATATAAGGCACGCATCTTAGCGTGACCTTAGGTGAGTGAATTTCTAAAGAGAAGATGTGCTCAGAAACGTGGAAATTCATAAGAAAACATCCAATTCTTTGGAAGGCCATAGCTCAAGATTCTGATGCCATATCATCTCAAATACTGGTCCGTTGCGACCGTAAGTCGAAAAGCTACAATTTGGTACAAGTTTTGTGGATAATCGGAAGCTGGATGATGTGAATTTAAGATTGAAGAAATGCACATTTTTTTGGTCGCTGGAATCCCATTTTCCGACGACCTCCCAAATTTGGAATTACGGAACAAAACGGACGAAAATTACTGCAAAATGATTGTGACAGTGTCCTCTCCAATTTGTGACAAAAAAGAAGACTTGGAACATCACAACTCAAGCAACATTAATGGTTAAAGATTTGCAAAGTTTATGGACTTGGCCGGATTTTGGTTCCTAAAAAATCCATTCAAGACGATCAAAGGGTATCAAAACATTCACCAAATTTCAAGAATCAATTCTACGACGATTGATCGCCCGAATTACCATCATAGGTATCCGAAAAAGCTCATGAAGACTAGCCATGGCAAGAGGCCCCTCATGGAGGGATGGTTTTATCATTTGAAAAGTGCTTAGGGGTATTTTGGTCATTTAGTCCAAATATGCGATGATTATTTTAATTCAGTAATTGTGCATTTTTTGATAATTTGGGTTACTTTTGAGCATTCCACCCATGTTTAGTGGTTGCTTTATATAAGGAACCCCATATATCTTTTATGACGATCTTGGAATTTTTTTCTTTGAACTCTCTATTTTAGTATTCATTGGCAATATGTGTAGCATTTTGGAGTGAATTTCAGTTTATTATATTTGCCTTGCTCACACATGCAAGACCGAAGGGAGATGAGAGAGAAACATTTGTTGGGGAGAGATACCCATAGACCACCATACACTGCAGCCCATTCCCTACTCTACCTTAGCCCATTTCATACACCATACACTACACCACATCTCATACAACACACCTAAACCCTAACGCTCTCTCTCATGTGCCTTCAAGAGGACGCATGGGGTGAACCTAAGCACACACATACCATAAGTCCACTCTCTCTCCTCTCTTTTTTTCTCCCTTCTCTTGCTTCTTCTCTCATTTTCTCTCACTTGAAGTCACAGACCCACGCCTAGCGTGAGCCCAACTCCCTTCTCTCTTTCTATCATCTCATTCACTCCTCTCGTCGACCCACGCTTAACGTGCACTTGTCTACCCTTGCTTAACGCACACTTGTCTACCCATGCTCAACGCGCACTTGTCTGCTTGCGATTAACGCGCACTTGTCTACCTACGCTCAACGTGCACTTCTCTACCCACGCTTAATGCACACTTCTCAACCCACACTCTACGCGCGCTCGTCCACCCGTGCTTAGCTTTGCAACGCACTCTCAACCCGCACTTACCTCTGCAGCGCACTCTCAACCCACACTTAGCTTTGTAGTGCACTCTCAACCCATGCTTCGCTTTGTAGTAGACTCTCAACCAGCGCTTAGCTCTGTAGCGCACCTGCTCCTAGCTCTGCAGCGCACCCACACCTACACGTTGACTCGTCCATGCCACACCTCAACCCCGCGCTTACACGTTACTCATCCACGCCACACCTCTACCCATGCGTACATGTTCATTCATCCACGACACACCTCCACCTGCGCTACACGTTCACTCATCCACACCACACTATCACCGGCGCTGAGACGTTCACTCATCCACACCACACCTCCACCCGTGCCTAGCCATCTTGTCATAACCCCGCCCTCGATCCCTTTACCGTACGCAATGGAGGATGACCAGGTGCGGGTTCGTGATCTCGATGTAGCGTACGTCACTCAGGTTGGAGTGAACGCAACGCTTTAATAATGCGATAAACGGAACAAACCATGGAAAATAACTAAATCAATAATTCCAGGTACAAGTGAATAATTAAAATTTGGAGAACCCATATATCATAAAAAGGGCATTACATAAAGTTCTTCAAAAATTATTACACTTGAGTCTAGGGCAATGGGGCCTACAAGTACATATTTTCCAAAATAGACAAAATTCAGGGTTAGAAACGCCCAATCACCTACAAGATCTTAGTTTCTTCCCAAGTGAAATAAGACTTCAACTTCCAACCGCAAAACACGAGCTTTAGGCCCTCGGCTTGGCGCTATCAATTTACAAGAGGGGAGATACAAGGCGGTGAGCTATAAAGCCCAGTAAGTAGATCTAAGTACTATGCATCATAAATGAGTCCATTCATGCATCATAGTAGTTCATTCAACTATAAGAAGTCACAGTGTTATTGTCATGTAAATCAGTCATCAGATGAGTGCATCTATGACATACATCATATTTAAACATCATAATTATCATTCAATCATTATAATTATCATCATTCTTATTCACTACTCAAGCATTAACCACTCACTCCTTAGTTCACCTACTCCCGAAATAGAGGCCATATCCATCAGGCTAAGCCAATCCCATTGATTAGGACCTCTACCATATCTCAGGAGGGAGGGTAATGACAACTGGGTAAATCCACTTCGTAATGGCCTCATACTCACACACACGGTCCCCAGCGCGCATTGAGGTTTTCGATAGGCACTTACCTTGCAAGGCATCACTCACTAGTCTCATCATATAAATTTTCGGGGGAGGGGGTGCAAACCTCCCATTCCATTGTCACCTAACCGCATCCTATTATTCAGCGAGTTAGGGAACATTAGTGGCTTCGCTTTTCTCAGTGTAACAGTATCCACTCGGATGGGTATTCCATCGGGTAGCGGCCAATATCTGTATAACAGTATCCACTACCGATGGGTGTCCCATCCCGTAGTGGTCAGTATCACAAAACCTTAACAAAACAGTACCCACTACCAATGGGTGTCTCATTGCGTAGTGGTCATTATCATGACACCATAACATGCTCAAGCATTAAATTCATTCATGCTAAATTAGTACCTTATGATAGATAATTCAAATTTTCATCAAGCACAGTTTGAGTCTTACTCAGAACTATCCAACAGTCGCATAGTATTATGACACTCAGCATAAAATACCCACGGTATGAGAGCTATCATATTGCATTACGCCTAGCAATCAACATTAGTATTACGACACTCATCATGTAGCGTTTGTCATGGAATTATCACAGTTGCATGACATCATTAATTTTCACATAACGCATAGTTGCATAGCACCATTCACATAACACTATGGCATTTAGTATTCATCACGTGAAAACTATCATTCCGATCGTGAATGTCGCTCAGGTAGCAGTATTATGCCTGGCACTACATGCTACATGCACGACGTTACATGCACGACGTTATGCACATGACGTTACATGCCCGGTGTTACATGCACGGTGCTACGCGCACGGTGCTACACACCTGCTGTTACGCACACGGTGTTACACGCGCGGCGCTACATGCACAACGTTACACGCATGGTGCTACCCGCGCGGCGTTACACGCATGGTGTTATGCACATTGGCTGGTGCAAAGTGAGTAATAGTACTACGAGTTCCTGCAACTGGGAACAGTGGCATACCCTCATGTTTCGGGGCCTATCTCATAACTCATACAGAATATTATCAAGATGTAAAAAGCAAACTTGAAATAAACAAGCATATCTTTCATTTGAAACTGGTTTGGCCCCATTTTGATACCATTTGACGACTGTAAATGTGATGCAAGGACAGCCACAGTTCTGGAAATTTTTATTCTCAAGTTTAACATGATTTAAAGAACACTTAACATTTCACCAACCAAGATAACTCTTGATCCAAAACTTTGTCCATATTAAACTAGTCTCACAAGTGAACTATTTTGTAAATCTTCATGATTACAAATATTATTTACATTGCTCAATCAATAAACGAATAAATTCGAATTTTAAATCTCATTTCAACCCATTCACGCTCATAGTTTTTATCTTATCATTTTACCCGCTTTCAATACTTAAAAATTGGTTTAGATAAAGGTTATTGATGCATAGATACTAAACCCACTTACCTGGTGTTCACAGTGTCTTCAAATCTCCCACTTGCAGGCCACCTCAAGCTCTAAGCAATGGCTTCTCCAAGGTAGCAGTTAACTCCCACTGGTTCTGAAGAGAGAAAGTGCAAGGGAAAAGTGAGGGGGAACGGTGGAAAAAGGGGAGGGGAGAGGGCTTAAGGACATGAGGTGGGTGGGATCCACTGTGGCTAACCGAGTAGTTGGAGATCATTGTAACTGACGTGCACGACACTAACAAGTGTGGCACTGATACGTACGACAACAGTCACATCTTCACTTTACACAGTGCTCCGCACACACAGTGTTGCCTTCCTTTCATGTGCAGCGTTACCTCTTTTCTTCCTTCACATGCTGTGATACATTTCACGTGGGGCGTTACTCCAATTCACACGCGGCGTTACTGCATTTCTCGTGCGGCGATACTTCATTTCATGCTCGGCGATATTCCATTTCATGCACGACATTACTCCATTTCACGCGTGGCGTTACTCCATTTCACGTGCGGCATTACTCCATTTCACGACGGACTATCGCCACACGAGAAATGGAGTAATGCCGCGCGTGAAATGGAGTAACGCACCGCGTGAAATGGAGTATCACAGCACGTGAAGGCAGAAAAGAGGTAATGTCGGTCATGAAAGGAAGGCAACGCCGTGCGTGCGTAGTGCCGTGAGTGTAAAGTGAAGATGTGATTGCTGCCCTATGTACCAGCGCCACACTTGTCAGCGCCGTGAACATCAGTTATAGTGATCTCCACCTACTCGGTTAGCCATAGTGGATGCCACCCACCTCACGTGCTTAAGCCCTCTATCCTCCCCTTTTTCCATCGTTCCCCTCACTTTTCCCTTGCACTTTCTCCCTCTAGAACCAGTGGGAGTTAACTGCTGCCTTGGAGAAACCATTGCGTAGAGCTTGAGGGGACTTGCGAGTGGGAGATTTGAAGACACTATGAACACCAGGTAAGTGGGTTTAGTATCTATGCATCAATAACCTTTATATAAACCAATTTTTAAAAAGGATTTTGTCCTCAAAATCCTTTTTGAGGACAAAATGGATTTTGTCCTCAAAACCAATGCCATGCGCACCTCATGACTGGGAAAATTTATGGTCCTTACGTCATCCCCCCCCTTAAAAAGGATTTTTTCCTCAAAATCATATCAGTATCAGTAAAAAAGGTGAGGGTACTTCTCCCGAATCTCATCCTCCCGTTCCCATGTTGATTCCTCTCTTGAATGATGTTCCATACCCAGACCAGGGGGATTTCTTTATTGCATGAGACATGCACTCTCCTGTCTAATATCCCAATTGGTTGTTCAACATAGGTCAAGTCTTCCCTGATCTAGATTGGTTTGCGCTTCAACACATGAGACAAGTCAAATTGATATTTTCTCAACAGTGATACATGAAAAACATTGTGAATGTTGGCCAATTCAGGTGGTAGGGAAAGCCGGTATGCCATGTTCCCAAGTCATTCCACAATCTCAAAAGGCCCAATAAACTGTGGGCTCAACTTTACCCTCCTACCGAATCTCATTATGCCCTTTGTCGGCAATACTTTCAGGAAGACTCGATCACCCACTTCAAATTCGAGGCCTCTTCTATGATTATCGATGTAACTCTTCTATTGACTCTGGGATTTCTTGAGCCGCTCATGAATTAGGGCGATCTTCTCGGAGGTTATTTGAATGATTTCATGACCCAACAATTTTCTTTTGCCCACCTCATCCTAATAGATGGGCAACCTTAACAATTCATCACTGCTCATAGTGAAATTCTCTTTTCCTTCCATTTTTATTTCTTCAAGGATTTCATAAGATCTTCTTTTTGTGCTACTCGGATCCGTTGAAAGAGTTGGGGCTCTATTCTCATCCACGAAAGCATTATGTCCCCCTCATTGAGAGGTAGAGTTGGGTGCCATTCCACTGCATCCTCTAGCAATCTCATCTCTCGAATCATCAGGTGTGACACTGACACTACAACTTTCCGGCTTAGAGCGTCGGCTACCACGTTAGTCTTGCCTGGATGGTAATCAATTGTACAGTCGTAATCATTCAGCAAGTCCATCCATCTTCTTTGCCTCATGTTCAACTCCTTTTGGGAAAATAGGTACTTGAGGCTTTTGTGATCTGTGAACACCTTAAATTGGGCCTCATAAAGGTAGTGTCTCTAGATCTTCAACGCAAACACTATGACCGCAAGCTCTAAGTCATGAGTTGGATAGTTTTGCTCATACAACTTCAACTGTCTGCAGGCGTAAGCAATGATCTTACCTCTCTTCATGAGCACACATCCGAGCCCTTTATGGGATGTATTGGTATAAACCACAAAGGCCTCATTTCCTTTAGCAAAGGTCAGTATCGGGGCTGTGGTTAGTCTTTTCTTAAGTTCCTGGAAACCTCTCTTACAGTCCTCAGACCACATAAATCTCACACTCTTCTAGGCCAGCCGAGTAAGGGAAAGCGTTATCTTTGAGAATCCCTCTACAAAGCGCCTGTAGTATCCTGCTAACCACAGAAAATTACGAACTTCAGTCACATTTGTTGGTCTCTCCCACTTAAGCACAACTTCAATCTTAGAGGGGTCGACCGTGATTCCATCCTTTGAAATAATGTGCTTAAGGAAGGCCACACTAGGGAGCCAAAACTCGCTCTTGCTCAACTTAGCATACAATCTCTCCGACTTCATAGTTAGCAAGACAATTCTCAGATGTTGTTCATGCAGTTCCCGAGTCTTTGAATATATCTAGATATCATCAATAAAGACCACTATAAAATCATCTAAGAAAGGTCTGAACACCCTATTCATCAAATCCATAAACATAGTGGGGGAATTAGTTATCCCGAACGACATAACAAGGAACTCATAATGACCGTATCGAGTTTTGAAAGCAGTCTTTGGGATGTCTCCCTCCTTGACTCACAGTTGGTGATAACCCGACCGAATATCAATCTTTGAAAACACTTGGGCCACCCGGAGTTGGTAAAAACGGTCGTCAGTCCTAGGAAGGGGATACTTAATCTTCCCTATTACTTGATTCAAGGTGTAACTTAGTTTGGTCAGGGCATTTAAAGGTCACCTTATTTTCATGGCACTTGACGGTGGCATGGTGCGTATACAACCAATCCATGCCTAGAATAACATCCAAATCCTGAATATCTAGGATGATCAAGTCCACAGGCAGGTCACACCAATCAATCGTAATTCCACACTGTCTACCCACTCTATCAGTTTCCATAGAATCCCCCACAGGTGTGCATACTACTAGAGTAAAATCTAGACATGCAGGCTCAACATTTAGATAGCAAGCAAAATGGGGTGCAGCAAAAGAGTGAGAGGAACTAGGGTTAATTAAGGCTCTAGCTTTAACACCACAAATAGAGAGCGTACCTATGATCATCGAGGTGGACTCCTTAGCTTCTTGTTCGGTGAGGGAAAACACTCGTCCTTACATCTTGGGTCAGTCCTCTGTCTTCATCATAGAGCAATCCTTAACCCAATGGCCAGGCTTGCCACACCTGAGGCACATGTAACTCTTCTTGTAACATTTGGCGGTCGTGTGGTTGTCCTTCCAGCAATGAGAACAGACCGGGCATCGATCATTCTCCATGTTGCCCAAGAAATTCTTCTGGGCCCTGTGGTTATGCTGGTAAGGTCTTCCCCTAACATCCCTCCTTGGAAATTATCGGGGCTTCTTCCTAAAGCATTCTGATGGCACGAGCTTCGTCTTTCCTTCCCTCCTTGATCTATGGTCCTCGCAGTCCCTCTTGATCTTTATGGCAAGGTCTACCAATGTGTGGTAAGCCTCAGGTTGACCAAAATTACTCTTCCTCTGATATCCGGTCGAAGGCCCCTCTCAAATTTAGCTGCCTTTCGCGCCTCAATGTTAATAAAGTGTAGTACGCACCTAGACAGTTACACCAATTTAGCGGTGTATTATTCAACTATCATAGTCCCTTGTTGGAGTTCAATAAACTCTACTTCTTTCCTCTCCCTGACGGAGTTTGGGAAGTATTTCTTGTCAAATGCCACCAGGAAGTTTTCCCATGTGACCTTGGTTCCTGACTCCCTCCAGGATTGCTTAACCGAGTCCCACCAATGTTCCGCCTCTCCATCTAGCATGAAGGATCCTAATCTAACTTTCTGCTCATCTGAGCAGTGCAACACTTCGAAGATCTTCTCTATCTGCCTCTTCCACCTCTCAGCTTTCTCCACCCCTCCTAGCCCTAAGAAGGTTGGGGGTGCCAGTCTTCTAAATCTTTCTATCAGGCTGCTATCATTTTTCGTTGGGGTAAGCGTAGACTGGGCTGGCATTGACTCCTTCATCATTTGGGTCATTGCCCCTAGAGTCCTATAAAACTCACCAAGTGTATCAGTGTTTCATTGCTGGAACTCGCATTGTTGGCACGAGTCCTCAACATCTTCAACCTAACAAAGGAGCACCCAGTCGCTAATTTATCCTAAACCTATTTTGAGGATTTTTCTAAAACTCCTTAGGCCAAAAATCCTATCCTGGCATCTTTGATACCATAACTATCAAGACCCCGCCCCCGATCGCTTTATCGTACATGACGGAGGATGATTGGGTGTAGGTTTGTGAGCTCGATGTAACGTACGTCACTCAAGTCGGAGTGAAGTCAACACTTTAATAATGCGCTAAACGGAGATAACCATGGAAAATAACTAAATCAATATTCCGTACAAGTGAATAATTAAAATTTGGAGAACCCATACATCATAAAATGGGCGTTACATAAAGTTCTTCAAAAAATATTACACTTGAGTCTGGGGCACCAGGCCCAAAAGTACATATTTTTCAAAATAGACAAAATTCTAGGCTAGAAACACCCAACCACCTATAAGATCTAAGTTTCTTCCCAAGTGAAATAAGACATCAGCTTCCAACTGTAAAACACGAGCTTTAGGCCCTCAGCCTGACGCTGTCAATCTACAAGAGGGGAGATACAGGAGAATGAGCTATAAAGACCAATAAGTAGATCTAAGTATTATGCATCAATAATGAGTCCATTCATGCATCATAGCAATTCATTCAACTATAAGAAGTCACAGTGCTAGTGCCATGTAAATCGGTAATCAGATCAATGCTTCTACGGCGGGTATCATATTCAAATATCATAATTATCATTCGATCATTATAATTATCTCATTCTCATTTGCCACTCATGTATTACCCACTCTTTCCTTGGTTCACCTACTCCCAAAGTAGAGGACCTATCCATCAGGCTAAGCCAATCCCATCGCTTAGAACCTCTACCATATCTCAAGAGGTAGGGCAATCACAAGTAGGCAAATCCACTTCATAATGCCCTCATACTCATGCACACGGTTCTCAGCGTGCATTAGGGTTTTCGATAGGCACTTACCTTGCATGATATCACTCACTAGTCTCATCATATAAATTTCAGGGGGGGCTTCGATCGTCCCGATCCATTTTCACCTAACCCCATCCTATCATTCAGCGAGTTAGGGAATATTGTCGGCTTCACTTTTCTCAATGTAACAGTATCCACTACCGATGGGTGTCCCATCGAGTAACGGCCAGTATCAGTATAACAGTATCTACTACCGATGGGTGCCCCATCGTGTAGTGGCCAATATCACAATACCTTAACAGAACAGTACCCACTACCAATGGGTGTCCCATTGCATAGTGGTTATTATCATGACACCATAACATGCTCAAGCATTAAATTCATTCATGCTAAATTAGTACCTCATGACATATAATTCAAATTTTCATTAAGCACAGTTTGAGTCTTACTCCGAACTATCCAACAGTCACATAATATTATGACACCCAGCATAAAATACCCATAGTATGAGAGCTATCATATT
This sequence comes from Amborella trichopoda, assembly GCF_054954075.1. Taxonomy (NCBI): domain Eukaryota; kingdom Viridiplantae; phylum Streptophyta; class Magnoliopsida; order Amborellales; family Amborellaceae; genus Amborella; species Amborella trichopoda. The sequence goes on along the minus strand of NC_142343.1, from coordinate 19,787,537 downwards.
GCATTATGCCTAGCAATCAACATTAGTATTACGGCACTCGTCATGTAGCGTTTGTCATGGAATTATCACAATAGCATGGCATCATTAATTTTCACATAACGCATAGCTTCACATAACACTATGGCATCACGTGAAAACTATCATTCCAGTCCCGAACGTCTCTCAAGTAGCAGTGTCACACCCGGCCCTACATGCACAACGTTACAAGCACGACATTACGCACATGGTGTTACATGCCCGGCGTTACATGCACGGCGCTACGCGCCCGGTGCTACACTCAAGGCGCTACGCACGCGGCGTTATATGCATAGTCTTACGCACACGACGTTCCACGCCGGACGCAAAGTGAGTAATAGTACTAAGAGTTCCTGCAACTGGGAACAGTGGAATACCTTCATGTTTCGGGGCCTATCTTATAACTCATACAAAGTTTTATCATGATGTAAAAAGCAAAATTGAAATAGACAAGCATATCTTTCATGCGAAACCAGTTTGGCCCCATTTGGACCCCATTTGACCACTTGAAAATCGATGCAAGAATAGTCACAGTTCTAGAAATTTTCATTCTCAAGTTTAACAGGCTTTTAAAGAGCACTTAACATTTCACCAACCAAGATAACTCTTGATGCAAAATCTTGTCCATATTAAACTAGTCTCACAAGTGAACTATTAGAGGTTTTTTTATTGACCTCAAGTGCAGAGACCCATGATCCTGACATCTCCACCTCTGATAGAGGTCCAGGGTGGATCATAATTTCTGCACCTTCCCCAGATTGAGGGATGGAAGGATCTTCCGTAAATATAGGTTGTTTCTCAGGCTGAAGAAGTTTGACTTGGAGATTACATGCAATTTGAGATTCAATGCTTGTAGCGCAAGAAGTGTCCTCGTATGAATCACACGGTCTTTGAACGGGTGTCTGCAATGTTTGTGCCACGTTGGTTGGCACTTCGTAGACTTGTACCATGTGGCAAGCTTCCTGAGAGTAGAAGTTTTGCCCTCTTGATTCTCTAAGTCTCAGCTCAAACTCGGGCTCAGGGGGCCACTGGGATTTCTTCAAAGTAGATGGTTGTGCTTTAGCTTTAGCTGCTAGGGCATTAGCAACTATTAGGAATCCTGCTGCTTGTGTCAGGGTCTTTCTGAATCGTTTTTGTTGCGTTCGTCTTACATTGATTCCTTCAAATTCTCTGTCGAAAGCCTCAAAGTCCGGACATTTCAAGGTTGTACCTGTAGGAGACAAAGGAGAAGAAATATGAGAAGTAGAAGAAGGAGAAGGAGAAGGGTCAGAAAGTGGGGGACTTTTAAGGTCATTCCCCTCATCAGACTGATCTAGGCAGCTTTTTACGTCATCACCATGGTTGGACGTGTGCAGGGGGTCTTTTAGGTCTTTCCCTTGCTTAGACCTTTGGGGAGTGCTTTTAACATCGTCACCCTCATTGGACATGCTCTGAGGAGAAGATGACATTGGAACGTCTTCTTGATGGTACAAAGAAGGAAGAAGGATCGTGCCAAGGATGAAGTCCAGTAAGGTTGGTAGTGGGGGAAGGGGCTTGAGAAATTCTTGTTCAACTGGAGGTTGAGAAGTCTCGTTTCTCTGGCGAGTAGCCCTTGGTGTGCGTCTCCTTCTGATTTTCTAAGGTGGTGCTTGATTCATCTCGCTAAGCTTATGAACAACCCTAGCTGGGCAAACTGCTTCTCGTCTTAAGGACTTGACTCTACTTCACCCATGGTGGACTATCCATGGCTGGGAAATCGAGGGTTCAGCAGAGTCTGAATCGTTATTGGGAAGGTCTTGTATTGGAAGATCCTCTTGCACCGGTGGAGCAGTGGTTTGGGGATCACTTACTGCAACATTGTAAAACTTCTGACATTCCTGTATTTTCTTTGCGAATATATCATGGAATATGGTGCATTCTCACAGGTAGTGGCACCATATCTGGTTATACAGGCACCAGCGGTCCTTAGTGCCTTGAGTAAGGCGTCGAGGCTGCCTTGCCGGCTACAGTGTGATTAGGCCTTCCTGAAGCATTATAACAAAGAAGGCATGAAGAATACCATGGGCTTCATCTTCCTCTTGGATGGCTACTGTATGGAAGGCTTCTGATGCCTCGGATGCCTTCTTTAAGTCTTCGATAATTATCTGACCCTTCTAGATTAGGGCCTTGATATTATCTTTTAGCGTGTAACAGTCATCTGTGGGGTGGTTGATCCTTCGATGGCAAGCACAATAATTTGCCTGAGTATCGAACCCAACTTGCTCAGGGAATTTGGCTTTTAGAAGCTCGATCATATTATGTTCGGATAATAACCAGAACAGCACAGGGACCCATTCATTCTCAAAGTGGTAGACCTTGTTCCTATGCTTGATGAAATAATCATCACAATTAAGATTCGTCGGTAAGGGTACTCGATTGTACGACTGTTGTTGCTTGCTCCCCTGAGGCGTTATCTTTGTTGTGCTTACCCCTTTAGAGAGGTCCAAAGTTTGGGAGGGGGCTTTCTTTGGATTAGTGACCGTGACAGCTACACTGATCACTCATTTCGGTTGGCTACCCCAAGTGTTAGTCCGAGAGCTACCATTACCCCGATTGTTCCCAGAGCTTGCAGACGGTTGTCGTTACTCGTCATGGTGACGTGATAGAATTTTTTTGCAGACTAATTTAGAAATCAGCTCCGACATGGAAGTCATATTAGAGGCCTCAACATGTAGAGCAATTTTAGGTAGCACATTCCGCACACAAGTTTGGACTGATTCCTTCTCAAGCATGGGATTGGGATGGCGAGCAGCTAAATTTCTCCATCTTGATATGAACTGGCCCACGGGCTCATCGGGGATCTTGAGTCAGGGTGAGAAGTTCAATGGTTTGAACCTCTCTCTCGACCTCATAGAAACGCTAGTGGAACAGCTTGTCCATTTCCTCCTAAGTATGTAACGATTTTGGGGGAAGTCGAGCATACCACTGAAAAGCTGGGCCATCAAGGGTTTCAACAAACTGATGGAGAAGGAGTCTCCCATCAGCCGTTGTTTCTCAACACGCTTCTTTGGAAGTAAGCGAAACGCTCATTCGTGGACGTGGTTTTGTTGAATATGGGAAACTTCTCTTTCTTGTAATCTGAGGGAAACAGGACCTGGTCAATGTATGAAGGGTACGACCTTTGATAAGGTGTTGTGTTTGCCTGCGAGATGGGGTGACAGACAGAATTATCCTATGAGGCAGAGGGGAGGGATTGCCTTAGAGGTGCACCATCCGAGTGCTGGAAATTGACCTCATGGTTAGCTGATTGTCGTGCGGCGTCTATACGATTAATCTTCTTCATCATTGTGCGCACCATATCTTCAAACTTGTTCATGAGGTCTAGTTGCGAGTCAGGTTTGTTTATAACCATCACGCTGACTGTTTCCCCAGGGAGGTCAACCTTAGTTGTAGTTGAGGGCTTGCGGACTTGATGGGTCGCACACGGCAGATCAGTCAGCAGGGGGCCAGCATGCCCTGACTGAACTCGATTTTTGTATGCTGATCGCATGAGGACTGGTTCTTGACGGTCTTGGGACCGGGGCTGCTGAGGGGCTAGGTTGTCTTCTACAATGCTAACCACAGTGTAGGGCTCATGGAACTTTTCATCAGGCTTCGTCATCTGAAGAGGGTAGAAGGGGTTCAAGCGAAGAGCGTAATCAGAGCTGGTTACCCTCATCGACTTAGTCACTTGCTTGGTGAAAATTCGTAGACCCCTATCACATTTAGCTTTGAGGTTTTGATGGACCTTGCGTCAAAACTGTGATCGGGCATGTGGCTGGTCAGCTCTTCTTACACAAGAGAAAGTTATCTCCATCAATTGTGGCAAAGGATGAGGGCCAGTGACTAGAAGGATCTTGGGCCGGGGAGGATGAAAGACTTGATCGTCTATAAGGTCTTTGCCCCAAGCTCTCTTGTGGGCTCCAGAGACGTGACCAAAGTGATGGGGCTGGTTCAAGATGGTGCTCTTGGGGAAGGTCTTCGAGTACCATGGCTGAAGGTGCTTGCTCGAAGGAGGAGGAGCAGGCAAGATCAGGGTTGACCCATGAGAGTGCCTGAGTCGAGGGTGCGGGGCTGTTTGAAATGATGACGCGTGTGCGCCCCTTGAAGAAGGATCACGAGTGACTAGGGGGTCAGCTCAGCCTCGAGCAAGTGGTCTAGCCTTAAGAGGCCGAGAACTGTGAGCAAGTGTTTATAAGAGAACAGGTGGACACCTGCCCCTTACAGGGTGTGCTTGTGTGTGCTGAGTAGTAAGTCCCCAGTGGAGTCGTTAAGCTAGTTAGGTCTCGATGTTGCCCTCCGGATCAGGATGATAGAGCGGCATGCGTCTCGGGTTTCAAAGAGACTAGGGACTTTTTGAGATCACTCTCTCAGGAACCTTGTTCGAGAACAAGGGTAGGTATTATCAATCGATGAGAGAGGAATTTAAGGTGGGTTCCAGACTTACTCTAGCTGGCTCCCGTGGACGCCCTCTTAGATCACGAAGAAAGCCCCTAAGTAGTAAAACTGGTTCGAAATTACCTCCCTCAGCTTGTATTCTCGTGTTTTCTTCAATCACACACATATGGAAAATGTTATAAGGCAGGTTGGTCAGCAGACCTCACCATGCCTCTTTGGTGAACGTACAGAAGTGTGCACAATCATAAGAAGAAGAGAAGAATAAGAGAAGGAAGATGAGAGAGAGAGAAGAATTTGACTAGGCGGGGAGATCAGCACAATGACTAAGCTGGTGGGTAATTGGCCTGACGTGGTAGTAAAGAGGGCTCGATAACTAAGACCGGCTCAACAGAATTACTACTAGACGTCAATACCGATACTGACTAACTAGACTCGATGGTTTGTCTGTCGTGGAAATAAAGCGGGCACAGTAGTTCTGACATAACAACATTACGGCTTGACAACAAGACTACCATGATAGGGTAATCTCAACCCCTCTTTAATCAAACAAAAGAATAACAGAAAGAGTGGAGATCATAAAGAAAGAATATGAAGTAAGATAAGAGAAGAAGAAGAGAATAGAAAGAATGAGAGAGAGAGAAGGAAAGGAGGATAAGAGTGTGAAAGAAAAGAGAAGAACACAGACGACGTTAGGCATCGCCGGTTGTATAAGGCAAAGACGAGGAAGAGGACACAGTCAACGCTGAGTGTTGCCAGCTGTGTTAGACAAAGAAGAGAGAGAACACAGTCGACGTTAAGATGCACCGGCACTGTTAGATAAAGAAGAGAGAGAGAATACAGTTGGCACTGAGGGTCACTGAGTGTGTTAGACAAATAAGAGAGAGAGAACACAGTCGGTGCTGAGCATCGTCGACTACATTGGATAAAGAAGATAGAGATAACAAAGTTGGTTTTGAGCATCGTCGGCTACGTTCAACAAAGAAGAGAGAGAATAATGTCGACATTGAGCTTTGTTGAGATGACTGGATAAAGAAGAGAGAGAAGACACAGTCGATGTTGAGCTTCACCAACTATGCTTAACAAAGAAAAGAGAGAGGACACAATGGGCGTTGAGCATTGTCAATTGTACTGGACAAAGGAGAGAGAGAGGACACAATTGACGTTGAGCTTTACCGACTATACTGTATAGAGGAGAGAGAGGACACAATTGGCACTAAGCTTTGTCTGTTGTGTCAAAAGAAGGGGATAAAGCATGGGAAGAAGAGAGAGAAATAGAGATAGAGATAAGAAAAAAAGAGATAGTGATGAGAACAAGAGAGAGATAGAGATGAGAAGAAGAGAGAGAGATAGAGATGAGAAGAAAAGAGATAGGGATGAGAAGAAGAGAGAGAAAGAGATAAGGATGAGAAGAATATAGAGAGATAGAGATGAGAAAAGAGGGGAAGAGAGAGAAAGAAAAAGTAAGAAGGGAGGAGAGAGAAAGAGAAAGAAGAGGAGAGAGAAAGAGGGGAGGATAAAGAAAAAGAGAGAACGGAGGAGAGAAAAAGAGAAAGAAGAGGAGAGAGAAAGAGGGGAGGAGAGAGAAAGTTATCTTATTGAAGGTACCGACCTTTTTCTTCTCTCTCCTCTCTCTCTCCAAGACGCACCTAAGAACTCAAGAAGACATTGAAACTTTATTGATGGTTGTGTGAAATGAATGGAGGGTCGTTTTACAATTTGACTTTGCATGTTTATATAGAATTGGGCCCAAACATGGGTGGACGCCCAAAAACTACCTGAAATTGAAGATAATTACAATTTAATTGAATTAAAATAAATTCTAAAAATGGGTGGAAAAGGATTGTTTATCCCCTGCCTAACAATGTGTGGAATTTCATAATAGTCCCTGCTGTTGCCCGAGAACTTGCATGATCTTCCATGACTGATCCGGCGTTGCTTTGATGCCCGTTTGTTCGAAAGATGATGGTTTTCTTGTAGGGCTCGGCATGGTGATCTATTTGATACCAACTTCAAGCCATGAATCATGTTTTTTAGCCATGATCATGAGACTTGAATTTTGGATGAATCTTGAAAACTTTGGATCGATTGTGTACTTGTTCTTTGATGTTTTTCTTTCGTTTCTTCGTTAAATTACACTGATCATGCCGTCATGATCACGTTGCAAAAAGCACGGCTTGATTTTGTGTCTGCATGAAGATTTCATCGTCTTGGATTTTTGGCTGGAATCTTGAAATCCGACCATCGAAATTTACAGAGGCTTCGACGCCATCGTGTGTAAAATCAAACCATTCATTATACGTGAGGTTCGGACCAGAGATAGCCTCGAACCTTATACACATAATGCAATTGGTTTCATGCCGATCGGGTATGTGAGCATCGTGATTTGACTACCGGAGTGCGGCGTGCTGCTGTTGAATTTTCTGCAAGTTTCTTCACGGATCAGAAACTTCTAGACGGGCATTGTCACGAGGCGTACCATATATTGAAACGCTAGTTTTGATGCGACGAACATACTCACAAAATTTGAGCGTAATCTGACTTGAATTGAGTGAGATATGGACCCCGAAAGTCACTGCCCGTGATTATAAAAACAACCACCCTTAATGGTGTTTTGGTGCAGGATGGCCATACAGGAATAGTGTGTGGCCTACCCCTTTTAAGTATTTTACCCATAACTTTGTCTTGAAGTGCCTGATTAAGTCGAAACTTGACCCATAGGGGTTTTAGACTGTGCCGGATCCAATGGCAGTGGTCACAAACTATTTGACACATCAAAAATATAGTTCTAGTTACGGGGTCCATTTCAGGATGCTAGAGGTCAATTTTTGTCGAAACTGTTTCTTTGTGTTCACTACCTTAGAAATGTCTGATTGTGATAAAACTTGGCAGGTGACCTTTTGGAGTGCTAATAAAGGTCTTGACCAATTCTGTGGTCATTCTGAGATTGTCAAAATTTCTACTGTTTTGTAGGCTTTATTGACATGCTTCCTATTTATTCTGCATCGAGGACCAAGGTGCTGAAAAATGTGTTCAAACAATCATCAATAAAGACCACTACAAAATCATCTAGAAAAGGTCTGAACACCATATTCATCAAATCCATGAACACAACGGGGGCATTAGTTAACTCGAATGGCATCATAAGGAACTCATAATGATCGTATCGAGTGCTGAAAGCGGTATTTGGGATGTCACCCTCCATGACTCGCAGTTGGTGATAATTCGATTGAAGATCAATCTTTGAAAACACTTGGGCCCCTTGGAGTTGTTTAAAAAGGTCATCAATCATAGGCAGGGAATACTTATTCTTCACTGTTACTTGATTCAACTGCCTATAGTCGATGCATAACCTCAGGTACCCATCCTTCTGTTTCACAAATAGGACAGATGCACCCCAGGATGGCACGCTAGGTCAGATGAATCCCTTATCCAATAATTCTTGCAACTTCTCTTTCAACTCTGCTGGAGTCATTCTATACGGAGCTTTAGAAATGGGAACAGTGTCAGAGACTACATCTATCTCAAATTCAATTCCCCTAATTAGAGGTAGGGATGGCAACTCATCTGGGAATACCTCAAGGTACTCTCTTATTACTGGTATCCCTTGTAGTTGGGACTGAACATCTCGATTCTCTATTACATAGGCTAGATACCCCTCACATCTCTTAACTAGGAGGCGAGAGGCCTGAAGAGCAGAAATAAGGTGTAGAGGGGGAGTATCCTTAGTGCCCTCAAGGTGAAGCTCAGTTTGGTCAGGGCGTTTAAAGGTCACCATCTTTTCATGGCAATTGACGGTGGCATGGTGTGTATACAACCAATCCATGCCCAGAATAACATCAAAATAATCCTGAATATCTAGGATGATCAAGTCCACAAGCAGGTCATACGCATCAATTGTAATTCCACACTGTTTATACACTCTATCAGTTTCTATAGAATCCCCCACATGTGTGCATACTACTAGAGTAAAATCAAGACTTGCAGGCTCAACATTTAGATAGCAAGCAAAATGGGGTGCAACAAAAGCATGGGAGGAACTAGGGTTAATTAAGGCACTAGCTTTAACACCACAAATAGAGAACGTACCTCTAATCACCGAGGTGGACACCTTAGCTTGTTGTTCGGTGGGGGAAAATAGTCATCCTTACGTCTTTGGTCGTCCTTTGTCTTCATCATAGGGCAATCCTTAACCCAATGGTTGGGCTTGCCACACATGAGGCACACGTTCTGCTTCTTGTAACATTTAGCGGTCGTGTGCTTGTCCTTTCAGTAATGAGAACAGACCGGGCGTCGATCATTCTCCATGCCACCTGGGAAATTCTTCTTGGCCCTCTGGTTATGCAGGTAAGGTATTGCCCTAACATCCCTCCTTTGAAATTGTCGGGGCTTCTTCCCAAAGTTTCCCGATTGCACGGGCTTCGTCTTTCTTCCCTCATTGATCTATGGTCCTCGCAGTCCCTCCCAAACTTTAGGGTGAGGTCTACCAATGGGGTGTAAACCTTCAAGTTGGTCGACAATACTCTTCCTCTGATATCCGGCCGAAGGCCCCTCTCAAATTTGGTGGCCTTTCACGCCTCGGTGTTAATAATGTGAGGCACATACCTAGACAGCTTTGCAAATTTAGCGGCGTATTGTTCAACTGTCATTCTCCCTTATTGGAGTTCAATAAACTCTATTTCTTTCCTCTCCCTGAAGGAGTTTGGGAAGTATTTCTCGTCAAACGCCGCCAGGAAGTTTTCCCATGTGGTCTCGATTCCTGACTACCTCCAGGATTGCTTAACCAAGTCCCACCAATACTTCGCCTCTCCTTCTAGCATGAAGGCCCCTAATCTGACTCTTTGCTCGTCCGAGCAGTGCAACACTTCCAAGAGCTTCTCTATCTCCCTCTTCTACCTCTCAGCTTTCTCCACCCCTCCGAGCCCTAAGAAGTTGGGGATACCAGTCTTCTGAATCTTTCTATCAGGCTACTATCATTTTGCTTTGGGGTAAGCATAGACTGGGCTGGCATCGACTCCTTCATCATTTGGGTCATTGCCCACAGAGTCCTAAAAAACTCACCGGGCGTATCGGTGTTCTCATTGCTGGAACTTGCATTGTTGGCACAAGTCCTCGACATCTTCAACCTATCACAGGAGCACCCAGCCACTAATTTATCCTAAAACTATTCTAAGGAATCTTCTAAAACTCCCTAGGCTAAGAATCCTATCCCGACTGCTCTGATACCATAACTGTCACGACCCCACCCTTGATCCCTTTACCATACGTGACGAAGGGTGCTTGGGTGCGGGTTCGTAATCTCGATGTAGCGTACATCACTCAGGTCGGAGTGAATTCAATGCTTTAATAACGTGGTAAATAGAGCAAACCATGAAAAATATCTAAATCAATAATTCTAGGTACTAGTGAATAATTAAAATTTAGAGAACCCATACATCATAAAAAGGGCATTAGATAAAGTTCTTCCCAAAATATTACAGTTGAGTCTGGGGCACCCGGGTCCAAACGTACATATTTTCTAAAATAAACAAAATTCAAGTATAGAATGCCCAACCACCTACAAGATCTGAGTTTCTTCTTAAGTGAATTAAGACTTCAACTTCCAACCGTAAAACACGACCTCGGCCTGGCACTGTCAATCTACAAGAGGAGAGATATAGGGGGATGAGCTATAAAGCTCAGTAAGTAGATCTAAATACTATGCATCATTAATGAGTCCATTCAGGCATCATAGTAGTTCCTGCAACTATAAGAAGACACAGTGCTACTATCATGTAAATTAGTAATCAGATCAGTGCATCTATGACAGGCATCATATTCAAACATCATAATTATCATTCATCATTATAAATATCATCATTCTCAGTTACTACTCAAGCATTACCCACTCACTCCTTAGTTCACCTACTCCTGAAGTAGAGGCCCTATCCATCAAGCTAAGCCAATCCCATTGCTTAGGACCTCTACCATATCTCAGGAGGGAGGACAATGACAAGCAGGTAAATCCAGCCAATCTCATTGCTTAGGACCTCTACCATATCTTAGGAGGGAGGGCAATGACAAGTAGGTAAATCCACTTCGTAATGCTCTCATACTCATGCACATGGTCCCCAGTGCGCATTGGAGTTTTTGATAGGCACTTACCTTGCAAGGCACCACTCACTAGTCTCATCATATAAATATTTTTTTGGGTGGGGTGGGGGTGCGACCCTCTCATTCCATTTTTACCTAACCCCATCCTATGATTCAGCGAGTTAAGAAACATTGCTGGCTTCACTTTGTTTGAAGACATTCTTCTACACCATGGGTCCCCGATATGGATTAAAAAGAGAAGCTGGTCAATAAAGCCTGACAAACAATGTAAATTTTGACAGTCTCAGAATGGCCCCAGATCTAGTCATGTTCTTCATAAGGACTTCAAAAAGTTTTCTTCCAAGTTTTGTCACATTTAGACATATCTAAGGCAGTGCAGATTGAGAAACAATTTCGGCAGAATGAGTATCTAACACCCTGAAACGGACCCCATAACTAAAACTATATTTTTTGTGCGTCGAAAAGCTATAGGACCACCCCCATTAGATCCGACACGGTTGAAAATTCCCAGGGATCAAATTTCAAATTAAACAAACACTCCAGGAAGAAGTTATTGGTCAAAGATCAAAACATGAGGAGCAACACACTATTCCTGTGCGACCACCCTACAAGTAATCACCATTAAAGGGGTAGTCATGAATAGTGACTTGTAATGCTCATATCTCACTCGTCTAAAGTCGGATCATGCTCAAATTTTGTGAGCATGTTCGTCTCGTCAAGACGGGTATTTTAAGATGTGGAACACCCCGTGATGACGCCCAAGTGCAGAGAAAAGCTAGAGAGAAGTTGCCAATCTGTGAAGAAAGTTGCAGGAAAATCAATAGTGAAATGCCTCGCTCAAGCGGTCAAATCACGGCGCTCGCGAGCCCGATCGACATAACTAGTTGCATCGCATGCGTAAGGTCCATGACTATCACTGATCTGAACCCCACGCATGATGAACGGTCAGATTTCATACACAACGCCAATGAAATGGTTGCAAATTTCAACACCAAAATTCCAAATTCCGACCAAAACTCCAAAGTTACGAAATCTTGGTTCGGGCATGAAATCAAGCTACATTTATTGCCTTGCGATCGTGACGGTATTCTCAGTGTGATCCAATGAAGAAATCATAGAAAAACATCAAGGAATGAGCACACGATCGATCCGAAGTTTGCAAGATTCATCCAAATTTCAAGTCACATGATCGTGGCTTAAAAATGGCTCGAAGTTGGTATCAAATCGATCACCATGTCGATCCCTACAAGAAAACGGTCATCTTTCGGGCAAACGGACACCAACGCTACCCCGGATCATCCATGAAAGATCACCTACGTTCTAGGGTAGCAGTAGGGACTGTTATGGAATTTCTCCAGTTGTTAGTCATTTTGCACCTTGTTTTCCTATTTTATTTAATTCAATTAAATCTTAATTTTTGGCAATTAGGTTTAATTTTGATCAATCCACCCATGTTTGGGCAAAACTCTATATAAATCACGTACTCTCATTGTACATGGACCAAACTTTGCTTAGTAAAATTTCAATCTTTTCTCATTGTTGGGTTGCATCTTGAGAGAGAGAGGAAGGAGAGAGAAACTTTTAGGTCGGCACCCCTAGGTTTAAGGTAAACCTCTTTCTCTCTCCTCCCTTCTCTCCTCTCTTCTATTCTCTCTCGTCTTCTCTTTCTCTTCCGTCTAAGTTTTTCTCAGAGGCTATGCACGGCAGTGCCAATGCCGTGCACGCCTCTTTCTTCTCCTTTTTTTTCCCTTTCTGTGGTTCCGCAGGTCGTGAATGGCAATGGTAGCACCATGCGTGAGCTTCTTTCTCCCTTTCTTTGTTCGTCTCTATCTCTCAAAGAAGTTCGCAGATGGTGCTGCTCATCACCGTCCGCAGGCGTCCCTCGCCGTTCGCAGGAGTATCATCGCCATCCGCAGGAGTATCCTCTACGTTAAAGATGGCGCTTCTCATCGGCGTCTGTAGGGGTCTCACCCCATTTCGTGCCTATCATAGACGACAATGTCTATCGCCGCCCGCGAAGGGTCGTGGCAGTGTCTATCACCGTCTGCAGGCTTCTTTCGCATGCTCGATGCCTATCGTCGCGCGCAAGCCTCTTTCATGCACTCGGTGCCTATCACCGTGCGCAAGCTTCTTTCGTGCGATCAGTGCCAATCACCGTGTGTAGGCTTCTTTTGTGTGTTCGGTGCCTATCGTCATCTATAGGCTTCTCTTGTGTCCCACACCTTTCGTCGTGCATTTCACGAGAAGCAGTCGTTGTGCGCTTCACAAGAAGCTATCACTGTGCACCTCACCAGAAGCTATCGCTACTCGCAAGGGATGTGCTTCCTTCTCGTGTTGCCAATGACGATGCCTATCATCGCCAGCAAGGGATGCGCTGCCTTCTCGTCTTGCCAATGGCGATGCCTAACGCCGTTTGAAGTTCGCTGCTTGCCCCTTTCACCGTGAGCAGCAGTGTTCAACGTCGTCCAGGGGCCACGACACTGTTACTCCACAGCTTGGGTGGCGATGCTCAACGCCGTCAGGATCCTCCCTCTTTGCTTCTCGCTCCTTCTCTTCATTCTCTTTTCTTCTTTTCTCCTCATTCTCGCTTGACTGGAGGGTAGAATCAATCTAGCACTATCATAGCGGTCTGATTGTTGAGCAGTATTGCCGTCGTGCTAGTCCTAAGTACCATGTCCATCTTGCCGCCACACCAGATTAGGATAGTCATATCGACATTGGTTTAGAGTAGTATTGTCGTCGTGCCTTTCTAAGTTACCATGCCCATCTAGTTACTACTCCGAGTTGGTCACTGTACTAGTCCAACCATCATGCTAGCTCGTCCCCTGGTCAAATTCTCTTCTCTTCTCTTTCTTTATTCGAACCTTCTTCTTCATTACCATAACTTCTCATCTTCTCTGCCATATAAATGTGCATTGCCCTAAGACAAAGGTGGGTCCTTCGGCCCACTTATCTTACAAGTTAACCATGACAGTGTTGTACAAAAAACAAGGAGATTGCAGGTCAAGGGAGGCGATTTTGAACCAGATGAAGCAGCTGAGGGGCTTTTCGTCATGATCTAAGAGGGTGCCCACGTAAGTCAGCCCGAATAAGTTACGGACCCAGGTGAGGTTGGTCCCCACCTCACGAATAAAATTCGTCTCTCACTAATTGGACCCCTGCCCTTGTTCTATGAACAAGGTTCTCGAGAGAGCGATCTCAATCTCAGGTCTTCCGAACCCAAGACATGTGTCACCCGATCACCTAGATCCGAGTAGGCGAGATCGAGGCATCCGACCAGTTTGGCGACAATACTAGGGACTTATTACCCCTTCGTCGATTCGCTCTTGCTTGATCGCATCACCTTTTACTTTTTGCACTATAATGGTATTAAAAAACCTTCAAATTGATCATCTCGACTTTGACTATTGCGGTTATGAAAAAAAAAATTTCAAGCCTTAAAATACTATATATTCTAAAAGGATTGTATACAATAAGACCATTTACATTTAGTACAAGGTGGTCACAATTACTTAAAACCATCCGATGTGAAATCTGATAGCTTGGGCGTATCACAAATTTCTAAAAAATTTCTTTTGAACTTTGAGCTTGGTCAATAAAATAACTGTAGCCACCCAATTTCACATCTAATGGTCAAAATTAATTGTGAGTTTGAGACAACCTTGTATTCAAGATAAATAGTCTCAGTATATATTTTGCATGTTCTAAATATGAAAGATTTAAAAGTTTTGCATTAAATAAGATGGGCAAGCTTTCTATGCTTCTCCTATAACATAGAAGTTCTATCCTCCCCCTTATTCAACCGTCCATTCTAAATGGAGGGCTAAGATTGCCCCAATCACAATGTCACGTCTCTACACTATTTTTATTTTTAATTTTTTTTATAAACTATTTTGATACCAAATTTTGGACTTCCATTCCTCTATTAAACTCGTACTAGCAAAAATATAAAAAAAATATTTTCAATAAAAAAAATGATCAAAATACCCTTGAAAGTTTCAAGAAGTATTTTGGTCATTATATTTTATCAAAAAATATTTTTAATATTTTTCATAGGTGCGCCCCAATGAGAACATGGCACGTACAAAATTTCATATTCATGCAATTTGTATAAAAAAAAACTAAAAATAAAATACATTGAGACATCGAATTTAAGATCAAACGGTGAGTGGCTCTCTTGAACAAAATTGGACGGCTGGATGGTAGGAGGGGATAGAACTTCTATGTTGTTGGAGAAATATAGAAACCTTTCCTAAATAAGATTGTTGACAAAGAGGCCACCTTTTGTGCAAAGGGGTCACAATCATTCTTGGCCCTTAGATTTCAATATGGGTGGTTATAAGAGTACCACTGATTAAACACCAAGTTCAAAAAATTCTCGAACTTAATGACTCACTCTAAGCCATCCAATTTAACATCTAATGAGTGGGAATAGTTGTGACCTTCTTTTACAAAAAGTAAAGGACCTGGTTTCTATGCGGTGAAGCCCACATATGTAGAAATGCGGGTCTCTTAATAAATCTATTTTTGAGATGGATTTTAAGGCTTAATTTTTAAGGACATGTAGTCTCTAACATGGAGATCCTGAATATGAGAAAATAATATATTTAAAAAACTAGAAATAATAATTCTAGTAAAAAAGCATTTGGACCATTAATTTCCATTTTTTTTAGATGGCCAACCTACTTGCATCCATCTTAAAGATGGTGCTTTCCACTTCCTTGAAATGCGGTCCAGCTCGCATGAAACAAATTTTCAAAAGTAAATGATCTCTTTGTAGACAATCTCACAATAAATATGAAGGATATGAAATGGTCAGTTTAGAATCTCAGGGCTGCCAATGGACAGGGCCTTCCTACGGGCTTCCATGCAGGGTTGGCTAACGGGCTGGTAAACGGGTCACTAGCGGGCTCCAGGTCGAGCTTGATGAGCCCGAAATTTGTCCACCGGGCTAGGTTGTCCCTTTTTTAGCCCGTTAGTGTCTTGTATGGGCCCAAATAAAGCCCGGCCCATTTAGCATGCCTCTTTATTTATTTATTTATTTATTAAAAGCTTCATTCTTCAAAATTTTAATGCGTAGAGCAAGGCAATAAACCCATTCTAAAACCCATTTTCTCTCTATTAAAAAAAAATATTAAACCACTCTCTCTCTAGAAACTCAATCTTTTTTCTCTATCTAAAAACCCATTCTCTCTCTATTAAAATCCAATCTCTCTCTCAAAACTCAATATTTCTCTCTCTAAAAACCCAATTTGTTTCTAAATTTCTCTCTAAGAACCCAAAATCTCTTTCTATATGTGAAACCTAGTTCTCTTTCTATCTCTAACAACTTTCTCTCTCTTTAAATCCAATATTTTATTCTATCTCTAAAAAAACATCAACCTCTCCAAAAATAAAAATAAAGGAAAAATTACAAAAACATCCCAAAGACCACACTTTCAATGCAACTTACCCCTACCTTAACTTTTTATCTCATTTTTTCCCCCAAAACAAACTTTCTATGCAAATACCCCCAAGAGAAAAAGTTTATTTTTTAGGTGAAAATGCCCTTCTCGTACACACGTTGACTTTTGGACCCTAGCAGCACATTGTCGAATCTCACTATCGCATTGCCGTATCGCACAAGTGCCAGACCGCCGGACCACCCTTTGCAACTGTCATACCGCCATTTTCAACTGTCGTACTGCCCTTTTCAATTGCTAGACGGCACTTTACACAGTGTCGAAGCCCTACTGCCTGACCAAACTGAACACAGTTGTAACGACCCTGAATTTTGGGAACTGAAAAATAATGTTAATATTGTTGATAGAAATAAATACAAACAATAATAATAATAATAAATAAATAAATAAGATATAATACTTACATAAAGAAATAATTTTGAATGAGAGTCCAACATACTAATATTATACCATGTGGACTATTTACATAGAGTGGTCCATAAAAGACCACTCCTTATCTTACTCCTTTTAATTAATGGGTTAGCCTTCTCTTTTGTTACCTATAATACCAAAATTAACGTGTTTGGCCCTCTCTCTTGTTACTTTTGACGTGACAGGCTAGTATGCCATCTCCCATTTTATATTATAATCTATTTACCTATTTTATATTTTCATTTAATATTTTATTAACACCTCTTACTTGAGGTGTCATGAAAAATACCTCTCTCTATCTCCTAAACAAATTCTCTCTCTATAACAAAGTCTCTCTCTATCTTGGATGAGCTTTATATATATAAATAAAAAAAGCTCTTTATAGTATGATGGTTCATATAGGCATTATGGTCCTTATGGACCATCACTACTCTTATTCATTTTTTACCCTTTACGTTTTTCTTTCAAGTGCCACGTCCTTTAGTTGACGTGGGTTTTAAACATTACACATTTAATATTAGTACTACACCTCATGTATTAAGTGGAGTTTAATAAAGTAATATAATAATAAGTTTTGAGAAGTTTAATAGAAAGAGGGTAAGGACTCTCGCCCTACAGAACTTCTTTTCTCGCTCTCCCTCTTACAAATGCAGTGAACTCTTTCTCTCTCTAGCCGAATTTTATCGAAAGTTCTCTCTCAAATATTATAGGTAAGTGACCTCATTGTTTTGAAAAATAATCTTTTTAGTCAAACTGTGATATTTTATCTATTGTTAGGAATTTTAAATGCTGTAAATTGTTAGAAATAAATTTATAATTTTCCTGTCTATTTTTCAGAATTTTAAATACTGTAAATTATTAGAAATAAATGTGATATTTCCGCGTTTAGTAAAATTATGAGATTTCCTTCTACTGTTTTTGAATATTTAGACATTGTAAAATTCATATGCAAATGTCTGCCTCATTATTTGAAAAACTAATATTTTTGCACTTGATTGTAGTATTGCCTAGGAAATGATTATTTATAAATTGGTAATTCCATAAATTGTGATACTTCTGTATTTAATTTTGAATTCTCATAAAAGTTCGTCTATTGATACTAAGACTGTTATCACGTTAGATTTCAAGAATGTCCTTCAGAACTATTACTTTTTAGAAATTATTGCACAAAATGTTGAGATGGCTACTTAGAGATATTTCAATAGAAGTGATAGTTATTAAATTGCTTCAAGTGAATTCATGTTAATGTTTTCAATGATACTTCGCATATAGGATATTGTTGTTTTTTGATGTTTAAAGAGTTTCAGAGATAATTTGAGTATAAGTGGACCTGCAGTGATCTTTAAGACCTATCCGATTATGTCGGTAGGGACTATTTGGACTCATCCTGGACATCGGTGAGGTATGTTTGGACCTGCAGGGATTGTTTAGACCTATCTGGAAGGGGTTGTTTGGACTCATCCGGTCCGGTGAGGTATGTTTAGACCTGCAGGGGTTTTTTGAACCCATCAGGACGCTGGTGGGGTATATAGGTGATCTACTTGGGACGCCAGTAGGGTATTTTATGAAATCATTTGAAAATGTATCTCTGTTAAAATGTTTATATGCATTTCCATCATTTGGATTATGTTTAGCTGTGGATTTGTGAAAGTGCAATTGTTAAATGCTTTTGCTCGAAATTCTTTCTCAGGTTGTTTTTTTTTTACATACATTCTTCAGAAAATGTTTATATCTTCCAATCATGATTATTTTTAGGACCATGATGATCACTTACTGAGTAGCCAAACTCACCAAACTATGGTAAGTATTTTTCAGGGTAATAATAGTCTCATAGTTAAATGCACATCAGGACCAGCTTGTGAAGAAGATGCAGTCATGTAATAACTAAATTCGCCTTTGTAACTTTTGTTTAACTTCACCACTATAAATTTTTGTTCTATCAACAGATGTATACCTAGCCTTCATGTTAATACCAGTTGTAAGCAAACTTTGTACAAATTTTAATTAATAGAAAAATTTGCTTTATTACAATATATATTAATAGGAATTTGAATTTTTCTTAACATAAGAATAGTCTGTCACACCTCGGGAATATTAAAAATCTTGGGGCGTGACAACAGTGTTGGAGCGCTACTGCCAGACCGCACTTACACCGTGACGAAGCCCCTTATTTTGGTGGGAGAGGAGAGAGAAGCGTAGGTAAGGTCAAAATAAGGGAGAGTAGTTTAGGTATTTTTTTATTTTTTATGTGGTTGGGGTTTTTGCATAGAAAATATATTTTGAAAATATAAGTGAGAGAAAAAGTTAGATCTGGGTAAGTTATGTAAAAAATGTCGTCTTGATTTTTTTTCTTTTTTTTTGTTGATAACTTTTCCAAAAATAAAAGCATCCTCTCCACTTCTCCCCGCCCTCAACTAAAACTACCTGACCCTCACCTAAAACTACCTGACCCTCTAAACAATACCGGCAGTTTAGAGAGAGAGCTTTACGACACGGCCTTCGCCGTTTCAATGGGTGGACGCTTGTGGCAGGGGTGAAAAAAAAGGTGCGCACGGTAAGAGACGACTCAGAGCAACGAACCGCATGAGAGAAAACATGCCACAATTCCAATTCCAATCCGCCATGAACAACAGAAACGCCCAAAACCCAAACCCCATCCCTCTAAACGCCAGTACTTTCTCTCTTTAAAACTCGAGTCACAAAAAACCAAGCATCCCAAATCCCATCTCTGTAAAAACCATCCATCTTTCTCTTTAAGCTTCAACACTGAAAGTTCAGAGCTGAAAACCCCAAAACCCATCTCTCTCTTTAAACTGTAAACTAAAAACTAACCAATGCCACCTCTCTGCAGGGTTCTCTCTCTGTACATCCTAAAAATCTCGTCTCTTTCCTACTGTTTGCTTTCTCTCTCTAAAACCGTTCTACCACTCCCACCCCCTCTCCAAAACCTTCCCACCACGCCCACTCAGATGGGTTATTCATTCAAAAATCTTAACTCTCCTGCTACTCTCTCTTGTTGGGGAATTGCATATTTTTTTGTTTTATTTCTATCTTTTTGTAGTTTTTGGTTTTTTGTTGAGATCCAAATCCTAAAGTTTTTGGTCTGTTAAGAATTGAAGAAAAGGGGAACGGTCTGGATTGGGAAAACAAAGGAGGTTTTTTTAACTAATATTGACAGAGCTGTGGGCACAGAGAGTTTACAGAATTTTAATTTTCTTTTATTTTTCAATTCTAAAAAGTACTGGAAGAAAATTGTGAAGAGATTCGGAATAAAAAAAAAACCAAAGGGCGAGGCCCAATTGGCCTAACGGAACTTTTATTGGGTCAGGGTCTTACACATTTTATCCGTGTCGGGCGTCCACGTATGTTTTCGGGTCTACACGTCCGGACCGTTACTGGTCCAGCCCGGAACAATTATGGCCTTCATCGAGCCTAGGGTTGGTCGGGATGGCCCGGAACAGTTCCGTGCTTCATCGGACTTCGGTCCGGTCTGGAACAGTTCCTTGCCGGTCCAGCCCGGAACAGTTCTGGTCTTGACCGGGCCTCCACCCGGTCCGGTCTGGGCCCTTCCTATTGGCAGCCCTAGTATAGATACCCCACAGGGCTTGAAATCTTAAATATTTTTTTGCAACCATATCGATTTAAAAGTTTACAAGGTAAAGAACTTCACTTATTTTGAGGGGTTAGGCCCGTAGAAAACATACTCGTAGAAGAACAAAGTAGCTTGTTGCCACTGTTCCACCCTATTCAAATTGCAAGCTTTTCCCCATTCCTCGCTGATCTCTGTCTCTCTCATGGAAACTGTGATTTCTGTGTCTCTCTCATAGAAACTGTGGCATACATATATTGGAGATTCTTCACCGCCCCTTATATGCTCACATAATGTAAGTTTACTATCCTTCCTCTTTCTTATCCTTTATATTTAATACAGAACTTTGTATAAGTACGATCAATTTCTCGCTGGTCTCTTCTCTCCCTGCTGTGTTTTTTTTTTTTTTTTTTATGGATTGTAATTTCGTTTTCTTTGGAACTATTGCTTCAACTGTAACTACTGCCTTAAGTTACCCATCTTTAATTTCTTTGTTAATTATCCTATTTTTAACTGCAACTCTTACATGAACCAATTTATGAGTTTGTCCTCCCTTTTCGGTTCCTTGTTCCTCCCCTGTTTAAAGAGCAAAACGTCATCCCTTTCATGGTTACAGAAAGGTTCTTGCTCTGCCAACTTGAATTCGTTGATTCCCTGAAGAAATTGAAACTTGATTAACATGCGCACAACTCCATGCACCGATTCCTCTAATCTCAACAAATCACGAGCACAAAATTATGCTTTTAGGAAGTTGCAGGGCCCAAACTGCTCCTACCACCGAACTTGACCGAAGTAGGGACTTTGGACTAGTTTGGCCTTTCTTTCCTCTCTTGCTTCACTGAAGATGAGACCACTTGGATGTTCCTCCATCAATAGTAATTGCTGTTTTCCGTATTGTGATTATAAGTAGCCCCTCTATGGATGAACTATCTAACCATGGCTAAATTTGGATGGACGGTAGTGCCTACCTGTTTTTCTGAGTTTGATTTATTAGGTGTTTTAGGATTTTATATTCACATTTGCCATTTGAAGCTCTCAAACTTCAAAATATTAACCCACCTCATTTTGGGCTTATTTGTCTTGTTGTTGCCAATTTTGTTGTCACTATTGCACACACATATATTACAACTTCTAAATGGGATCTTACTGTCTTCATATTTTGCCAAAGAAGTTGTTTGAACAAAATAGATTTCATTACTTGAAGCAAATGGAGTTTGGTGTTGACAAATGAATGGCAGTTTCAATTTTGTAAAATGCAACTTCAACAACCGCAAGAACATGCACAACAATGATGGCGACAACAACAGCAGCAACAATAATGACAAACTACAACATGGACGATAACAACAAAAACAACACCAACAACAATAACACGAGAACAACAATGACAATGTACGATGACAATGACAACATGAGAACATAACAATGCTGAATTCTGAATTATTTTATTTGAATTTCTGACATTTGAATATGGGCTTTAATTTTAGGTTAAAGAGTGTTGATGAGCTGAACAAAATCAATCATGTTGAGGTGGAGTGTGTGTTCATTGGAGCTGGATGCAACAGACTTGTCAACACTGTTGCTTGGGGTGCATGTGACTTAGTCGCTTTTGGTGCTCAAAATGCAGTTGCTATCTTGTGCCCAAAGGTTTTATATGTGTACTGTCTTTTATTTTCTAGAAGTTGTTCGCTCAAAATTCCATTTGAAGTTGTTCTCATTGTATGGTGTAACTTTAATGTTGTTCGACAGAGTGCACAAATTGTGACTACACTTCCAGGACACAATGCAGTTGTAAATTGTACTGAATGGATACCTTGTAATTATGATGTTTCTAAAGGTATGGCCTTTTCTTGTTTGAAATTCAATGCTGTGAGTTAATTTGTGAGATAAGGGAAGCACGTCTTTTGATAGGTGAAATCTGTGTTTTTTCCTTTCAACCCCCCCTCTTCTCTCACCTCTCTCTGCCCTTATTTCGCATTCTATTAGGTATTACCGTTTATCATTGATTATTGTTACTTTTATTCTTTTTTGTGGTTGCTTGCATTGATAAATATTAATTGCTTTGGATACTAACCTTCAACTTTGGACTGATTCTGTTGACAATTTTCAAAGAGAACTTGACAGTTTTAGTGCGATTTATAAAATTTATTGGAGGAAATTGTGTACTTGCTCATTGAAATTAAGGCTCTTAAAGAAATAACAGAAGTACTGTTAAGGTGATAAAGGCCAGTAGTGTATTTTACCACTTACCACAAAGAGTCTGGCGTAGAATCTTTGGGATGCCTACTCATATTTGACCTTCTTGAATGAATAGCACATATGGGTGGTTTTTTTGGGGGATTACTTCCTATTAAATAAATATCATATACAGCATAGTTCAGCCATCTCTTTACGGATATGAGACCTAGGGGATTTGATTAATCTCCAAATTCTTTTAATCAAGATTTTCATTTTCCATTGGGGCACTCGAGGTTTTTGCTTATGGAATTTTAGCTGGCCCTTGGATTTTCATGTTCTTCTGAAGTTCACATCATGGAAGCCTATTTCAAGCCCTCACCTAGTTGAACTTTGGTACCCATAGTATGCCTCATAGTTAGCAAGTCTCCAATTAAAACGCGATTTTTTTTAAAAAAAATTGAAATCTGTTAAGAACTCCGAGTTTTCTAAAGATCTTAAAAAAATCACTCTTTTTAATGGAACCGATATAAATCCGTATTTGATATATACTTTTTTAAAAGAAATAACTTTTCAAAAAGTCTTCTTTTGTATAGATTTATTAAAACTTCTTTTCTCTTCATTGACTTAATATCTTCACACATTAAAAGTGGGACTAAAAAGTCTTCTTTTGTATAGATTTATTGAAACTTCTTTTCTCTTCATTGACTTAATATCTTCACACATTAAAAGTGGGACTAAATTGAGAATCTTGATTTGATAAAAAATTCCGTAATAAATTTTCTTAAATATGAGCAATATATTCCCAAAAAATAATCTATCAATCTTAAAATAATAGGCAGATTTCGAGTAAGAATAACCCAACTAAAAATCTTCTCTCTCTAAACTAAAGCATCAATATGGAGAGCAAGAGAGATCAGTGACAACTAAAAACTTAGGGAGCTAGGAATTCAGGGTGAGAATCGAATATTTAGATTTTCTTAAGCATTTTGTTGCTTTCTTTCTATGTATAAAAATTTGATTAATTTCACCTTTTTCAATTTTTTTTATTGGTGTAAAACAACACATTTTGGATGGGCCACTATTTTACATATTTGATTTTTTTTTGGGTGAATACATTTTTGAGTTTTTGTGTTTTAGTGAACTACAATCCTATACTAAGGGTCTTATGTGGTTTTTTCAAGTATTACCCAATTAATGTTAGGTAAGGAGATAAAATGATTGTTCAATAACTGTAATGTATTTGTTTCATTCTATCTTTTTTAGTTGAAAGCGAAATATTTTAGATACTTTAACTTACCTCTAATGTTTGGCGTGTTAGCTCTGTTGTGGTGATAGTTGATGCACAGTTGATAACCTAACGCACAGTTGATAGCTTTAATGCACAATTGATAGCTTTAACGCACAGTCGATAGCTTTAACTCACAGTCGATAGCTTTAACGCACATGCGATAGCTTTAATGAACAGTCGATAGCTTAACACACAGTTGATAGCTTAACGCACACCCGATAAGTCTAACTGATACCCGATAAATCTGACTGTCACTCGATAAGTGTAACTTATGATCGATAAGTCTAATGTACGCTCGATAAGCCTTTCACTATTTCACATCTTGGAAAAAATTAGACACCACCTCGCCTAGACTGGGATAAAGCCTGAATAGAACTAGAACGCTCCCAGTACCAGTCGGACTCTCGTAGGAATCAGATTTGGATTCAGAGGTTATATCAGGAAATTGAAACACTTCTAGTACTAGGCGGATTCCTGTAGGAATCAGAGTAGGATTCCGAGGTTAAATGAAGTGGCAATAAAACTCTGAGATTCGAAAGAACGAGAGGAGCTCGCTTTCTTCGAAGTGTTGATCACCCCCTACCCGGTACAAAACCGAGATGCAATAGGGTATTTGGTAAATACACCCCTAGGCTACTGCCAGATCAAAATCTATCAGAGTTACTGAGTTGCATGCTCAAAAACTCTCAAAATTCACAACAACAAGATTGATCTCACTCAATGAAAGATGAAACATCAAGAAATAACTTCTATGAGTTCATTGTGCATTTGAAACACCTCATGCCCCACTTTAATGGTTGCTGGTTTTTGCCTTTAGTCTCACACCCCTCACACTCCCAAGCTCGTACTTCTCCCTTGTGCTTTCTCTCTCTTCCCCAAAGCTTAAATACTAAAAAACTAATATTATATTGGAAGGTAGAGAATTGTCAATACATGCAAGAGGGAGAGAGACACTTGGAGAGAGAGACTTGCCATGTGTTAAGGCACGTGGCCTTTGGAAGGAGAGGGAGAAGGATGGTGAGGTCATCATGTGCAAAACACCATTAAAAGCAAATAGGACAAAAGCAAAAAGATGGGAGAATAAAAGTGGTGGTCCAAAGACTTCTCGAGCTCCTCTCGTGCCTCCAGATCCCCTGTTTTTAGGTTCTGTGTTTGGGAGTTCATGTCCACTGTGATTTTTGGTAAACCATGGTGAGACGCCCAATTTCAAACTGTTAAACCCCCCCATCTTGGTAAAATTCGGTGCAAACGGGTTCTGGCGAATACACTCTCAGGATATAGCCAGATCGAAAAATTATTCTTGAGTCCCTGAGTTGCTCACTCATGTGAACTGTACAAAATCACAGCTATAAAATACTGATATGTCTTTCCAACTGGTATGATACTATAAACATCTATTGAAAATAAACATCTCTCTCACTACAAAAACATCATCCAATCGGTATACTACATTAAAACATCGATTGGGAAAAAATGAAGCATATACATGATCATCCCGCGCCAAAATATATCATTAAATATAACATAACATGTTACTTGAAATTTACGCGAGACTAGTGCTTCACTGTCTCTAACTAGAGAGAGAATGCTCACTAAATCCGTAAAAACCTCACACCTTACTTCCCATGAGCTCCCTGGTTTTGTTAAGCCTCCCCTTTCTCATTCGTACCTCTCATTCCTCTCCCTCTTTCTCTTTCATCCCAAAAGCCTAATATAAGAGAAATAATATAGTTTATTAGGACACATGACAAGTGTCAAGAAGAGGATGAGCATGAGGGGCAAGTGGAGAGAGTGAGGTGCCACGTGTATGGGCCCGTTGTTGCACAGGAGAGGGAAGAGGGGAGGTGAGGTAATCATAAGGTAAGGAATAATAAATGCACGGAAGATAAAGCAAAAGATGGGAGAGAAGAAAAATGAAGTGACAACATTGGTTTTTCTCTTTCAAATTCACTGTAAATATCTCCCCAAAATCCTTTTCCCTCCTTTATGGAATAAAAAAAACCATTTTTCTGTTGGCCGAAGGTTTTCTTCTTTCCTCGTCTCAGGGCATCAAGGTGCCTGCATAGGTGCCTAGGCATGGTTGGGTGCCTTGGCAGGGCCTTGCTCTCGTAGGTGGGCACCTGCCCAGGCTAGTTTGATTAAGTGCGTAGGCATGGTTGGGTGCCTTGGCAGGGCCTTGCTCTCTTTTAGTAATGCAGCCTAACTCAATGCATTTGATAGTGTTGATAATAATTTGTTCAATGAATCTTTCAAAATCTGAAGACTACCATCCACACCAATTTCTGCAGGATGAATATTCCAAATATCATTAATTCAAAGACTTAGTAACTATTATTGTTATTATCTTTCTAGCAGTAACAAACTTCTGTAGTGTCCATTTTTTCATTCATCAACAGATTTACTTTATGGCTTCTTAGATTTGAGTAA